>NW_020447297.1:2165558-2195337 GCF_003343035.1 Apteryx rowi | reverse complement strand
GGAGAAAGAAAATACCTTTCCTGACTTCAAAGCTCATAAGGAGTTTTTTTTCTTTTTTTTTGGCCCTGGGGCTTGGCGCCGCGGGGCTCGGTGGTGGTGGCGACGCCGGCTTCACAGCCAGCGTGCCGCTTGCCGGGCGCTTCCCAGCGCGGCGATGTATTTCGGGTGGGAAAAGGCCGGTTTGGGGAGTTGCCGGGGACCACCAGGCTCGGGGCAGGTTTTTCTAAAACAGAACGAGCCCCCTTGCGCGGATGGGAAACCTGGGAGATGCGGACGCGGCGGGGAAGGGGAAGCAGGTGGCGATTTTTAAGCCAAGCTCAGGATTTTAGGAGCTGGGAAAAACATGTTTCCCGGGGTGCCTCGCTACGGGATGCGACCGCTCTGCTCCCCGGGACAGAAACGCCGGGCCCGGCTTCACCCCGGGCTGCTTTTCCCACCGATGGCAAGCTCAGCCCCGGCTCGCCCAAATGTTTCGCACCTCGCGCTACGCTTGGGTTGCCGTGGGACTGGCGGGCCCCGATTTATTTGTTTTTTGGTTGGTCGCCGCCTTTGGAAGCAAATTTCCTTGCTGCGAGAGTCCCTTAGTCGCTTTATCTCTCTCCCCACCTTCCAGGCTATTTTCTCCTTTCTAACCACTCCTTTTTCCAGACATAAATGTGGTAACGTCTTGCACTTGTTTAGACTCTGCTTCAGTTGCTGCGCGCGGTAACTTATTCCAGATGTTTATGACTCTTTGCATAATGTCGCTGCAGCCACGTCCTGCCTGTGCTCTGTTTCCTGATTTTATTTAATTTTTGTATGCCCCTTCCTTCTTTCCACCCTGCTTCACGCTAGAGAGTGGAAAAAAAAAAAAGAGACGGCAGACAACTTTATCAGCTCCTTTCACGTAGCAGAAAACTTCTCCCGAGGAGCCCGGAGATGAACGTTTTGTACGCTTAGCCTGCCTTCTACCCCAGAAACACTTCCAAAAGCTACATCAGCTCCTGAGAAACATCCGGCTGCGACGTATCCATCTCCGGGGTGAAGGTTAGCACCGAACCGGCAAAACCAGTTGCCGCCGGTGGGAGCATTCGGCCGGGTGGCAGCCAGAGGGAAATCCGGCCTCTTTGCCTGAGCTTCCCAGGCCAGTAACCGGCTGAGGGCCAGGAGCTCTGGGAGGACGATCACAAGGTGCAGAGGTGGGAACCGAGAGGTTTAAGCTCCGTTCTTGACCCTGCTACTGATGCCAACCCCCAGCGGCACCTTGCCGTAAGCGCCAGGGTCGCTGCTTCACGTAGGGGACTGGGGTGGGGAGCGAGGTGAGTCTTAATTCCCTCGTGGCTCTAAAGCGTGCGGAGATCTTCAGGGAGAGGCACATCGGGGAGGAGAGGACTCAGGTGGCCTTGCTGTGATGTCCCCTGTGCTTCGGGGGACGCTGAGGCCAACCCAGCTGCCCCATTACACATAGGGCTGGTCTCCATGGGACCACCTGAACTGCATTTGCTGAAAAATAACTTCCCAAATCTCCCAGCAAATCCAAACTGACCTCGTTTGATCATTTCACTTAACATGCTTACAAAGCAAACTCCTCTTCTGCTCTTCATCCCACCGTGCAAAGGCCAAGCAGAGTGAGATGTAAGACACCGCCATGTAGATTAAGACACCTAGAATAGGAGTGTGCAAGCGTGAGCCCCGTGTCTCGGCTCCCAGAGAGTTAATAGGGATTAATTAACCTCCCACTGCAGCGAGGGAGCTTGGAGAGCAGCTCAGCCCACCTCTTCCTGGGCACCTACTCGAGGCTCTGCTGCTGTGCTGACTAGGACACTCACTTCATTTAACCGCAGAGGCATCTAGTCCCGTCTGAGTTGCCCTCAGCTTTTTCCCTGGCCTCCTGTTGCTGCCCCAGGAGGCTGAGTCTCCTACATGTCCCATGTCCACCAACCTTATGCAGATGCTTTGGATACTCGGGATGCTCTTCTTCATCTGCTGTGATTTCTGAAAGTGGTTATCTCCAGGCTGGTTTTGCCTTCATGCAGACAAGGATCTGGAAGGTCTGGAGTCTTCCTCAGACGATGTGGGCTGTGAGATAGCTCTACCATGTATTGCAGTGACACAGCATTGGTGAAAATGTGAATGGAGCTAGAGAGGCTCTGTAGGTACCTGGACCTGCAAACGTGGGAGAAAGTGCTCTTCTGACCTCTGAAGGAAGGCAGTACATCCCAGCCATAGATGGATGAGGCTAGGTGGGGAAAGCCAGGTAGGTTTATTTCCTAAGGTGAGATACAACGTTGGGCAAGAACATGAAGCGTATCCTACAACAAAAGCGTGATGGGTCCAGCTCACCATACAGGGATCCTGCCCTGGAGGAATGGCACTGTCAGAGCACAAGCTGTCACTGAAACCCTGCCCACCAAGGGGTGCAAGCAGAAAGCTCCTCAGGGGAACCCTAAGAGAACCAGGAGAGGAGCCTCACCCTTGTAAGATACTGTAAGCTCCTCTGAGACTGACTCCTGGCAGAGAAATGGGCCGGCCCGTTGCTTCGTCTAAGCCTGGATAAGCTCTCCTTAAAGCTAAGAGCATGTTCAGTGTCAACTGGAACTTCCTTAGAGCAGGAAAATGTAACCTGCCAGAGGTCTGTGAGAGCAAGCCTCGGAAAAAGGAGAGTCTCCTGGGCACCCTCACAGAGAGGCTGGTCAACCTCAGGCAACACCCATAGCCAGAAGGTTGCTCTGAGGACGTTGCCTGAACGACCCATTTGCCTGCAATTTGGGTGAAGCAGCTGGGACAGTCTGGGTTGGGATACTTGGAGGGGAACCCGCTAAGAAGTGAGTGTGCTGCTGCAAAGTGGAAGGGGGAGCCCCAGGCACGGGGCTGGAGCAGACGATCTAGTATTGCCAGGGCTGATGGCCTCAGGAATACTGTAGGAATTAGCAGCACGTCAAGCCAGGAGAAAACCAGTGTGTCTGCTCCTTAAGGGTGGTGGTAAGGGACATGGTGAAAAAGGAGGAGGTGAAGGACCACGCACAAGTCTCCTGTCCAAGAATACGCTGTTGGGACCTCCCTGCGATGCCCCTTCAGACAGTGGCACCTGTGGAATACTTTGGGTGCTGGAGGTGTCCTGTTAGAGAAGACAGAGCTGCTGGGGGGCTGGAATTGGTGACAGAAGGAGACGGGACAGAGGAAGGAAGCCCCTTTTCTGTGATCAGATTGATAAATGACGAGCAAATGGAGCAAGGCCCTGGTGACACAGGAGAAGTCTTGGATCTTGTCCAGCATCTTTCCAGCAGATTGGTGCTGTGGAAGGGACATCTTCTGCAGCTCTCTCTGTTCCTTTCTCTCATGGGGATAGCAATTAAGATCCTGTAGTGAAGGATCAGCCACAACTACTAGAAATACGTATAGGGACTGGTATACGTTGAGAGGAACCAGGAGGGATTCCCACTTCTTTGGTCTAATGACGACTCTAATCTCTGATGCTTCAGTTTGCATTTCCTTAGCTTTGGTCTTCTCCAAGCCAAGCATTGGCAAGGACAAGGGAGAAGAAGAAACCCGAGGCCCTGCAACAATACCCTGCAAAAGCTCAGACAACCCCGAGTTTGTGAGCACCCATGCAAGAGCGTGGGCCTGGGGGAGAGGAGCCAAGTATATCTCCGAGGTGATATTGTCTCCTCTCTCCGACTTTGCCTGCCTGGGCTAGGTTCGCCGTTTGAAGGACCAGTGCAATGACAGGAGAAGGCACGCTCTGATGAGCATCTTCAAAAGCTTCTAGAGACTGGAAGTCCCATAGACAGATGCTGCTCCAGGAGATCATGAGACCAGCTTCCTACGCATGGACTCCTCCTGAATTAGCACTGAACTACCTGGGACATTAGGGTCAGCAGGTGCTTGGGCAGAGAGGAGGGTGGAACAGGGCTCCAGATTGCCCCGTCCTCACCCTTAGGATGCAGGATGAAGGCCAGGGACATGGTCACCACCTTTGGAGACATCTTGCTGGCTCAGCAACTGCTTTTTGCTCAGGAACTGGTTTTGAGAGCAGGCACGCAGATCATGGAAAAGAAGGGATCAAATCAGGCCAACAGAAAAAAAAAACAGAGAGAGGGAAAGCATTCCTGGAGGCTCTCTGGCCTCTCTCCCTCTAACCTCCTGAGAGGAGGAGAAGGGAAGAGACAAAACAAAAGGCACGAAAAAGAATGAGCCAAAGAAACATTAACACGAGGATCGCAAGGTTCAAAGAAGCAGCTTCGTGATGCAACAGAAAAGGCCTGTTCCCAAGAGCACGCTAGCTCAGCCAGGCAGCGGGGAGGACCCGGGGGTCGTACAGAATACGCTGTCCTTTTATGGCCAGACGAGGAGGACCGTGCTGCGTGAGCCTGTCCTACTAAGGGAAAACGTCTCCCGCTTAAGTGTTTGCAATGAGAACACCCACAGCGTGAATATAGACAAGCTCTCAAAGGACAACTGAAATACTGCTGCTTCATGTTGACCCCAATTTTTTTTTTCCCTCTTCCTTTAATTTTCTCGGTTCTGCCTTCAAACAGTTGGGGGGGGGGGGGGAAAGGCAATTATTCAGACGAATCCCCTCGCAGGGCCTGCCGGTTTCAGGTGACATCCTCGCATGGCTGCAATCCGTTTCAGCATCAGGCTCGGGAAGGCCATTTGAGGACACGGGCAAATGTCCTGAGCAGACAGATCTTAGCGTGGAAGATGGTCTCCTTCCCACCAGCAACAGCAGCTACGCTCTGCCTTGTAGCAGGCAGGCAAGAGGAGTTCACGCCAGTGTTTATCCTCCCCTGCGCAATGAAATGATTACGATCCAAGCCTGGGAAGATGTCATTACGCTGTGTGCTTAAATGCTACTGTGCGTGCCAAGTTCACCCTTCCGCTGCTGCAAATCACAGCCCAGGCCGACCCAAGCTCTTGCTGCCCGAGAGGAAGCCGTGCTGACCTCCAAAAGCCGCAGAATATATGTGTTATCGGAGATGCTTAGGGTTTCATTCCACTATTCTTGCAGTATCCAAGTGCTTTCCACCTAGCACTGAGAGTATGCTTCCTGCTGGCCCCCATGGAGTTTCAGGTGTAGTTTCCTTTCTAGGGATCAAAACTCTGCTAGGGATAGGTTTTCCCTTTGGTTGGTCGAAGCAGGAAGGGGAATCAAAGTTGCAAATAAGGGCCTGTTTTTCAGCTGCGTTGAGTGAACAGAAAGGCCGGTGAAGCTGGTTGTCTGTACTCCTGGTTTCATATTTTCAGTGTTTCTCACGTACGTGGTGATTTCTCCACCAGCAGGTAGCTGCTGGAACCAACTACGGCCAGATTTTAATTCTCGGAAGGGCTTTTATTAGATTCCAGGTTCTGTTTTCTACAAAGTTTGGAATAATTAGGTTTTCTTTTTTACGTGGTGATGCCAAGATTAGGAAATTCGCTTTAAGCCCTTGAATTTGCAGCACTGTAAGGAGAAGATCTAAGTAGCAAAGAAAAATTGCTTGGAGGAGGAGGGGCGAGAATCCCTCCCACCACCACCCAGACTTCCTGCAACATATTTAGCTTTTTTTTCCCCCTGCAAATGAAATCATAGGATGACAAAATAGGTTGGAAGGGATCTCCAGAGGTCACTTGGTTCAGCATCCTGCTCAAAGCAGAGGGTTTCTCATCTTTTTATTTCTTTGCTGCTCTCTCAGCACTCAATCTGAGAATCCAGAGACAAGGAGCAACGTTAACGCATACCCTTCACAGTTTGAATTATTTGCCCTGCTGCTGGACTTCAAGAAATACTTTCTTTGTACTAAAATGCACAGTGCGGTGAGACTGTGATCTCTGCCTCTTCCAGCTAGCTGGCTCAGTGTGGTTTGAGTGTATTTGCATCCATTGTACAGTGCTGACGGATATAAAAGTGCTCATCAACAGTGGGGTCCTTCACTCTAGGAGCTGCAAAAATACAGCACCAGAACTTTGGGGTGTTTTCTCCAGGCGGGTCACATCAATATGTTGGGTAGATGTAATGTAAAGGAGGGAGTGTGGTGCAGTTGACTTTACCCTGCCTTCCGAGCTGTTCCTACTTGTCAAGGAAGGGTTGGGATCAGCTCCGCTGAGTCCAGCTGGAGACCAGTCACTAGTGGTGTCCTCCAGGGGTTGATGCCAGGGCCAGTACTGCTTAACATCTTCATTATTGACCTAGATGACGGTCCCTAATGCACCCTCAGCAAATTTGCTGATGATTCAAAACTGGGAGGAGTGGCCGATACACCAGAGGGCTGTGCTGCCATTCAGAGGGACCTTGGCAGGCTGGAGAGGTGAGCGGAGAGGAACCTCATGAAGTTCAACAAGGGCAAGTGCAGGGTCCTGCACCGGGGGAGGAATAACCCCATGCACCAGTACAGGTTGGGGGCTGACCTGCTGGGAAGCAGCTCTGCCGAGGAGGACCTGGGAGTGCTGGTGGACACCGAGTTAAGCATGAGGCAGCAATGTGTCCCTGTGGCCAAGAAGGCCAATGGTATCCTGGGGTGCATCAGGAAGAGTGTTGCCAGCAGGTCGAGGGAGGTGATCCTGCCCCTCTACTCAGCCCTGCTGAGGCCACATCTGGAGTGCTGTGTCCAGTGCTGGGCTCCCCAGTACAAGAGAGACATGGACCTGCTGGAGCGAGTCCAGCAAAGGGCCACTAAGATGATGAAGGGACTGGAGCCTCTTTCATATGAGAAAACACTGAGAGAGCTGGAACCGTTCAGCCTGGAGAAGAGAAGACTGAGGGAGGCTCTTAACGTTTAGAAATAGCTGATGGGACGGTGTCAAGAGGTCAGGGTCAGACTCTTCTCAGTGGTGCCCAGTGACAGGACGAGAGTCAATGGGCACAAATTGAAACACAGGAAATTCCAGCTGAACATCAGAAAACACCTCCCTTCTGTGAGGGCGACTGAGCACTGGGATAGGTTGCTCAGAGAGGTTGTGCAGTCTCCAAACTTGGAGATATTCAGAACCAGGACATGGTGCTAGACAACCCGCTCTAGCTGATCCTGCTTGAGCAGGGGCAGGGTAGACCAGATGATCTCCGGAGGTCCCTTCCAACCCCAACTAGTCTGTAATTCTGTCCCTGGGGTGAGTTACAGCAGAGGAACGTAGCATTGCTCAGCCTTCGTGTTGGGAGAACAGGAGCTCCGTTCGAGCGTCACCTAACTACAGGTTTGAACGGAGAGGCCTCTGGACTGGATGTGTCAGCACAGCAGGGTGAGAGATGTTAACTGCAGACTAGAAAGTATCTAAGCTTCTCGAGCACAGTTAGCGCAGGTAGGCCTAACACCGCTGAGCCACGGCGGCATTGCTTTCGGGGTGCATTTAACCATGCAAATCCAGCAAGCAGGGCCTTCAGTGATCTGCCCAGCAGTGTGTGCCACATCTGTACTCACTGTTGTGTGCTGGAGAAACATAAACCAGCTCAGGAATATTTACCAAAACTTCAGTCACATCATATAATTGCAAAGAGCCAGGGACTCCGATTCATGCCAGCATGGGAAGAAATAGAAGAGAGAAATAGGAAAGAGAGAAGATGCGTGAAAAGGCAGTGAAGCTCTGTGCCTGCCTAGACGTCACTTGTGACTTGGCAGTTCTGACATTTTGGGGAAAGAAATGTTTTTATTCTCCTACCAGGCCTTTCTCCAGCCACTATTGGCCACTAGTTTCCTGCATGAACGATTTACCTGCTGTTATGTTCAGGGCACTAGACTAATGTGAATTCAATAAAATCCAACCTTTTCCATGGAAGAAAAAAGTGGATTCTGTGTTCTAGGTGGGAAAGCCTCAAGATTTTATAAATATTTGGGTTTTTAAAAAGCCCTTGACAAGACTACAAAGGAAACTAAGTAGCCACAGGGCTGGAGAAGAGGTCTTTTTATTGCCTGAAAGCTGGTTAAAAGCCTGGAAGCAAAAGGTAGGGCGTAATGGTCACTTTTCAGAATGGAAAAGAGTTGGTAGTGTGGCTCACCAGAGACTTGTGCTGTGTCCAGGTTTTTTCAACATCTGCCTCAGTGATCTGGAGAAGCGAGAGCACAGCTAAATCTCCAAGTTTGCAGATGAGCTCCTTCAGGTCATCACCTGCCATAGCAATGGCGAGGAACTCCAGAAGGACATTAAAAAGTGAGTAAGGAGACAAAAAAAAGTTCAATTGAGTTTGGTATATATATGGAGTATATATGAGTTTGGAAATATATCAAGTAAAGCACCTGGAGAAAAAAGTCTAAACCTTGGTTATATGATGTTGAGCTTGAAACCGGCATAGAAGAATAACTACTAAAATGACTAATGGGATGGGGCAGCTGCTTTATGAGGTGAGATGAAAAACTCAGGACTCCAGTCTGGAGAAGCGAAGGCTGAGGGGGGCTTACGAGCAAGGTTCACAAAATCATGAAGGCAGCGAGTAAAGTAAAATGCAGAAGTGTTATTCAAACTAGCAGCAGCTCAGCTTAAAACAGAGAACAGAAGGTCCTTCTTCAGACAGCAGGTGGTGAACTTCTGGAGTCTGCTGCCACAAGAGCCAGATACATTAGCAGGTTCAAAGAGGGGTTGAACAAATTCACGTGCAAGAGGTCCATCAGCACGTGGCAGAGGGATCAGGCAGGCTGGTACCCACTGACGCCCGTAATGCAAAGATTGTTGGTGCTGGGAGAGTAGAGGGGAATGAACTGGAGATCATGCCACTTGCGTGTCCTCTGTAAATATTATCTCCTCCTCTTGCTGCTGGAAAACAGGATATTAGGCTAGATAAACTATTAGCTAAAACCAGCAGGGCACGTGCACTTAAAAGAAAGATGGAGCAGTTTACTGAACCAGGCTCTCCCGGACCCAGCGAGATGCGCTTGGTTTGCTGCTTCTCGCCCCTAGACTTCATCAAGAACTGGCAGTAAACGTCATTCCTTATCCAACCCATTGCAAAAAGGTTGGTGCATCAGGTGGGTGCCACACTGCGTCGTACAAGCTTACGGACTGAACCTCTGCCGTCGCTCGGAAGTGTTCAGGTGTCACCCGCAGGGCTGGCAAGGAGAGCCACGTCTGCATCGCAGCAACGCCTTGGCTTGTCGACAAGCCAGGTGTTAAAGCTGCGTGGGTCTTCCCAGCAAGGGGTCTGCAGTTCAAAGGCATCTTTACATATCAAAGGATAATGCGGCAAGGAACAGCATTTCATTAGTCAGGAAGTTATAAATTGGTATCTTGATTGAAATAATTATCAAGATTAGGAATTACAGGAACTACCCAGAGGTGCATTTATATTCAAGAGAGTCCCCAGGGAGTATGGGAAACTTTACCCCAAATAAGAGTTGCTATTCAGGAAACAAAGTCCTGTAGGATGCAGCATGTCAAAATAAAGTCCCAGCTTTCATATCTACAAAATCTGTCCTACTTCATTCCTCATTTCTGACAGCTCAGTGGAATATAGGGGAGTCAAGGCACAATAACGGGTAGATATTAACTGTTTCTTCTGTACCAGTCTCCAAGTCTACCCTAACTTTTACTTGATTTATTAGAACAAACTGGATCCTTGCCTCTTCCTTAGATGATCCCTGCTGTGCTTTTTAAGACCGTCTGGGAAACATTAACACTTTGTGGTGTGGCAAAGTGGATGCACATGAACTGCATTAATGTCCAAGTGCCGTCTCCTCCCCTCCGGCTTTTGAGTCCCTGCAATCCGTGGGGAACTTTTCCGGAAGGTAGGGGTGTAAACTGATAAGGTGAAGGACAGGGTTTGCAGGGAGAAACCGTCTTATTCAGTATTAGCTGGAGCCTTTTGCCAAGCAGCAGGGAAGAGGGGAAAGGGCTTGAGATGTACAGGAGTCACTTTGAGCCCGTCACCCCGACCTGGAGCAGCAGATCTGGCAGGTTTTGCTCCGATCGCTCCGAGGTACTCCAGCAGCTTTGTGCTTTTCTAATTTCATTATTGCTCGTTACGATCAGCGCAGATTGTGTCAGCATAGGGCGCTTTGCAAATAGCGTTGTGGCTCTCCTTGGAAATACATTCGGGATTCGTTGCTCCCGGGAGTACATGGAGTACTTGAAAGCAATTGCAACGCTGTGACTTGAATTACCACCTCTTCCCGCAACTCCTTCGTGTGCAGGCTCTTCATCCTTGGAGACCCCTGGGGCAGAAGGCATTAGCACCTTCTCCGCTATCTTTTTACGACGAGGAAGAACGTTAACTTGTTTCATTTACGATTTGGATGAGTTAAGGGGGTGAAGAGGTACCATAGGTGGTAGGTATGGTACCATAGGTAGGCAGGTAGGTAGGTACCATAGGTTTATCCTGTTACCATAGGTGGTGGCAACGTGGTAAGCTGACCCGGTTCATTCATTTTCAGTGAATTGGGAACAAAGCATGCGCATCAGCCTTGCAAGTGAATCAAAAAAACCCCATACTTGCATAAATAAATAAATAAATATATATATATTTATATGCATGCAGTCACAGAAGTCAATGAACTTCCCTCCCCTGCCTAAACTAATGGTCATGGGAACTAATTTCCCAAGCAGGACTATTGCGTGTGAAGATCAAATAGAAGCAGGCTGATTTACAGGAGTGCAAGCTAGAAGCACTAAGGGCTACTGGAATAGCGCGTTTTGTGCCGATACGCTCAGCTCGGGGAGGATGCTGCAAGGTATGCAGCCGAAAAGGTCACGGGGACGAACCGGAGGCCTGGAAAACACCTCTTAGAGCGAACAGCTCAAAGATCACGCACTCGCATTTAGTTTTTCAAAGATGATGTTACGGGAGAGATTAGATCACAGCCTCCGAGCGCCTGCATGGAAAACAAGTAACAGACACCTTCGGTCGAGGTTTGAACGTGCAGAAGCTTAAGTTAAACAAACTGAAGTTAGAATTAAATTTCAAAGTATTATTATTATTTTTTTTTAAGATTGAGGGGAATTAATCACCAGAGCAGCTTATCAAAGATCGTTCCCAGCTTTGTCTTTGGTGGACGTTTTAAAAAGCAAGATAGGATTTTTCTTTTTTTTTTTTTTTTTTTTTAAAGACTGCTTGCCTAAGAAAACGAGGCATATGAGATCGCGTTGTCTCCGTCCGTCTGTGTCTCCATCTGGCAGACCGTTTTCCTGAATAACTTTTGAACCAACGGGCCAATTTCAAGCAAATCTGGAAGAGGCGCAGCTCTGAAGAGCATCCAGAGTCTCGCAAGCTTAGTAAGAATCACAGCTGGGGAGAGGAGACGGAGCTAAATTAGCATTTCTCCGCTGGAGGAGAGACAGCGAGAACCGCGCTCGCCAGCAAACATGCACAACAAGCAACACCGCCTGGCCGCAGCGCTCGCCCTGTTCCCCAGCGCTGCCGTGCTAACGCGGGGCGGTTGGCGTTTCTCCGAGGGAAGGGGAAAGACGGCAGGAGACAGATGACACAAACGCGGCGGAAAACCGTGCTGCGAGGAGGGAACATGACTTGGAACGTTTTACGATTCTCCAAGAAACTGAAGAGATATGTAGCCTGGGATTCCCCAGGGACGTGTCCTAGGCCTGGTACTGCTCAAAATATATATTTTTTTATTAATTGCTTGCATGAAGAGAAAATTTGCTTATTACAGCTGCAAACGATACCAAGCCGGGAGGGACTTCAAGTACTTTGGAGGATGGGCTGACGCTTCAAAACAATCTCGACACATCAGAGAAACGGCCGGGAAAAAAAAAAAAAAAAAAAAAAGCTGCAGTTCGGTGAAAACAAAGGAAAAACTTGCTGCTTGTGTAATGATCCTTCAACCGCCCAAGGCAGCGCAGCGAGGGAGCGGGAACGCTGCGGGGGGCTAGCGCGTCGCGAACCCAAGGCGAGCAGCCCTCGGCACGCTGCTGCCAAAAAACAGGGATATGTAAACAGGAACGTTGGCCGCAAGACATACGGAGCGATGCTTTGGCACTGCAAAGCCTCGGCTGGAGCCCGTTGTCCTCTCGGTACTGAGATTGGGGACAGCTGGGGCCGACGGAGAAGAACCACCATCACGGACGGAGGAAGCACCGGTTACAAGAAAGCCCAAAGGAACGGGTGCTACTGGGGCGGACAAGAGGAGATGTAGGCAAGGGCTAGCACAACTCTTCTACAAGTATTTAAGCTGGCCAAAGTAGAAGGAAAAAACTTTCTTCTCTTCAACTGCAGGGCTTAAATGAGAGCAAAGGACCTTTAGCTTAGACGTGACTTTTTTTTTGGTTTCCCCCCCCAGTATGGATAGTTCAGGCAGATGTTTAAATATATATATATATATATATGTATGTTATAGATCTTTCAACGAAAGCTTTTATTTCTTGACTTTGTTTCTCCCCTAGTTTGATGGCAAAAGAACAGTGTTTATAACACTGCAGTTTGGTACATGCAGGAGGTCTAAAACCACACCAAGCAGCATGGGAAGTGAAGCAGGGAGACACAACGAGGCAGCCTGGGCTTTTGATGTTATTCCCCCAAGTCCCTACCGTTGACCAAATTATTCTTAGACAGCTCTCATTTCCGCCGTAACCAATCATGCCTTACTCAGCAAGAAATTATATCTTCCCGGTACTCTTCTAGAGGACTGCCAGGAATGGAGGATCAGCCCAGGTCACGCATGAGGTCTTTGGCAGTACGGAGAATTGAACATCAGTCTCTAAGTCCTAGGCAATACCCCGCTGCCCAACCATCTTTCTCCCACAGGCATCACCATATAGACTAGCACATCGAATGCTTGATATTCCTTTATTTGACTCCGTAAAATGAACGGCTGTTGGTCGCAGAGATTTAATCTTTCAAGAAGGAAGAGGTAAGGTCTAAGGCCACCAAAGCACAGGCTGAAGTCCATCCTTATTCAACCACAGAGCTAAATAGACAGCTATTAACTGGCTATTTATCCTATTATTATTAATATCATGTAAGGTAATAAACATTATATATGTAATTATTATATATTAAGTTAAATCGCTAGCGAAGTCAAGGGAGCATGAGATATACCTAGCAGTCAGATTCCCCAAATTAGGTCTAAGCCTTAGCGCCAAATAGCAATGCTGCTTCCAGACCAGTCGCCGCTCTCTTACCTTTGCAATAATGAATACGGCAGATATTAGCGGCTAATGTAAAGGACCCCTGGACGGCACTAGTCACAGGACGCAATAAGGCCTGATAGGTCCCTACAGGGAAGACATTGAAAATAAGTGAAATGAAGTGAGCAGGAAATGATTATTCACTCTTTCTCTCAAAATGAGAACTTAGGACACTCAAGGATATTACCAAACCGCACATTAAAGCAGAATGTTTTTTTTTTCTCCCTCCCATGTTATTTAATTAAAAGGTGAAACCCATCGATAGAGGATACTGCAGACCTCAGAAGCCTAAAAACTAAAAAAAAAGTCTATAGAGCCATTATTAAACACAATGGTTCACATACTGCAGTTGCAAAAGCCCGTTTACTGAAAAATGATCATATATTGGTCCTGTTGCTTTTCTTTGGGCCCTTGCAACGTGTTTACGACCACCGACACGCTACCAAGGAACTTTGATTCTAGTGCCTCAGGTCTTTTATACTACAAAACCTTTGCGGGTGCCTCGGCCAGAGCGTGCCACGGACCTGCAACAGCAGCCCTCAGTATTTTACCCTGCCCCTGAACTTAGAGGTGTTTTTTGATGGCAAAGCACGCCAGGCAGTCAACTGCTCTAGCCCGAAACAGTGGCATTGGGCTTGGACATGCTGAGCGGGCAGGGAATACGGGGGGTGGTTTGCCGGGAAAGCGCTCTGCTCTCCTCCCCTTCCCTTGGACCTCCGCGACAGCGAGTATAATTTGGCATAGCTGCCCTGATGAAAGAGCCGCCTTTGGGCCGAGTATTGGTTTTTCTTACTTAAATATGCTTCTGAAAGCAGCACTGAGAGACCCAAGAGCCTCAGGCGGTCATCTCCCTCGGTGAGGGGTGCTGTGACCACGACGCGTCTCTGCTGCTACCTTCCCCAAATGGTTCGGCATTTCTCCAGCCCCTTACTCTGCCCCACTGATGCCGAGGGCCTTCCAGCGGGTCCTCACGCCTTTCACAGCTCATTTTCCCTCTCGGACTCCACAAATGCACTGGGCAGCCCAGTTACCCACACACTGCAACAGCGATGGGATGGGCGGCTAAGGCGCTGGGAACATCGGGAAAACTCTTCCTTATCCTCTCCTCGGGGTGCGCAGTGACCTGCAGTGGAAGAAAGGACAAGAGGAAGGACAGCCCCTCGGGGGGGGGGGGGGCAGTGGTGAAAAACAAGAATTAAGGAATTTTACGACTGGTGGCGACGGCTAGGACATAATTACAGAGTAATTGCAAGCCGAGATCAGCCCTCTCCGTCCTAGCCCATTCTTTAGGTAAGGACATTCGTTTTCTGTATCCTTGAATAGCATCATGCTCTGTCAAGGACAGATGCATATCGCAGTAGAAATATTAATTAAGAATACCAAATGAATCCCCCTCCCCCCCCCACAAGCTCTTAACACATCCTCTGTGACTGAAATATTACCTTCATTAGAAAAATAAAATAAAAACCCCACTGCCACGGACTGTCCGATTTCCCACATGCAATCCTTTCTACTTCGGGAAGATTACACAGGCATTGCTAAATTCAAGATTCGGTCCCTTTGTTTATATGATTCTTAAAGTTTTAAGTTACCCCGGTTAAGTAAGCTAGAACATTTTAAAACCAGGTGGAAAGTCATTACTGTTTCACATCCATATAGATATATAAAAAAAAATTATTTATACAGATGTTAAGTAGGGGTGGAGCATGCAAAGCTTAATCTTCTCATGATTTAAATCCCGGGCTGTGTTCAGTTTGGAAATTACACCAGATGGATTGCGGAGTGCAGCTCAAGGTCATCTAAGTACTGCGTTCTGCTCCAGACCGTAAGCACGATCAGGACGAACCGCACAAAGCCATCAACAGAAATTTAATACACTGTCAGATACTCGGTGATCTTCAGAAAGAGCACTTCAAATGCTTCTTACCCTCTAGTACAAGGACGCAAATAGCCCTGGCTTAAAAGCGATACCGTAGGAACACAAGCTCTCTGCATGCAGATATCTTAGGAAAATTGCATTTACGCTGTTGTTAAACGTGCATTTTATAGGAAGCAGTTGTTCATGTGATAGACACCCTTATAGCTGGACAGATCCTTTGTTATTCTCTTATTCTGGCCAAGTTAGGAGGAAACCATTTACCTGCAGCTGGAGACCGTACACTTGCTCTACAGAGCTACATCACAAAAGTATTCTGGATACTGCGCAGTGGATAGCCTATTGGCGAAACAACTGAGAACACATAGACCAAGGCTTCCTAACCATATTTAGACACCCCCTTTTTCTTAAAAAAAGAAAAAAAAATCCATTATAGGTCTTAAGATTATTCTATAGAAAGTGTCACTAATTATTAATACATAACTGGGTATCAGCTACTGTTTTTGACCCTGTGCGCTGCAGCAGAGCGACTTGCCGACAGCCTGCTCCGCACGCGCCACCGCTACACTTCCGTACCCGACTCAAGGTGACGGCTTGACCTCTACAACAGCAGGTCCGCAGCACCTGATATCCAGCCCAGTTATTTTGCTGCCTAACTCCCGACACCCAAGGACAGAAGGCTGAATTCAACGTTTAGCACCAGAGATATCTCTGCATCACGAAAATAAAACCCTCGTGCTGCACAGACTTGCTTTTTAAGCATGAAAAGCAACGCCATACGTTTATAGGTAAGAAGGGTTGTTAACCGTGTAGCCTAATATGAATTCAGGCAGAAGGAAGACAGTTTCTTGAAGGAATAATGAAAGATACTGCTAAGAGCATCCTAAATGCCTGTATTAGGAAGATTTTTGCCGAGTTGAAGGAATTTCAGTAGTGCTTCTTTACAAAGATCAGCTATTCAAGATTAAGAAATTAACCTTAACTGGTATGTATATACCAATAAACATATCTAACGTAATCGGTCACCGTAGCTCCCGGCACCTAGAGGTCCTTCTTTTCCCTGCGCCTCCTCCCTCAGCAGCAACGCCCCGAAGTTTGGAAAACGCCCGCTTAGCCGGATCATGCTAAAGACTAAACTGAACCACAAGGAAACACTACCGCTTGTCCTTGCCATTAAGAAAAATCCATTTTTTTTTCACCTCAGACCAAGGCAATTAGCCTCTCCATTAGGACAAAGTCAATATTTCCAATGAAATCCAGTTTTTCTGGAAGAGAAGGTCTAAAAGACTAATGGGTTAGTCTGCTGAGCCGTTACATCTGCTGCCTTGAACTAACACCACGTTTCCAATATGCTACGGAAGTGATGTGGGAATGTGTATTCGAGAAAGAATATTTAACAGCGTAGTTCAGCTGAGCACATTTAGAGATTTCCGCAAAGATCTGTTAAGGATATCTTTTTACAAAGGGTAGGAACCTTTTATGTATCTTGAGGAAATGGCGAGACCTCAAATCACTTGGAAATTTCAAAATATTTGTTCCTCCTATGACTATTATGTAAACCTAGCGCAGAGTCTTGCAGAGGAATTATTTTCTATGTAGGTCAGGAGAAGGAAGGACAAGTTGTAGTCTTGCAAGGGACAAAAGTGGATACAGAAACTGAAGTATATTTTTAATTTTCTCTAAGTTTCTCTCAAGCAGAAAGGGATTTTTCCAAAGGTAGAGAAAACAGCATTCGCAGATATATACAAAAGTTTATTTTACAAACAGCAGCTACTTTGGAATAACAAAATTGCAAAAACATAGACCAACAACATTAGAAAACCCGCTCAGTGGTGCATCTTCTATTTGAAGAACAATTTAACATAATTTCACTACGTAAAAAATAGTCCCCCCCGTCCCTCCCCAACCATCTACCAGAGCGATTTCCTTTATAAAGCTTGTAATTCAAGATATGAAATAGGCATTGGTAACATTGCAATAAAAGTTTGGACAACTACAATTATTAACAGTATTTCTATTTCACTATATTTTCCCAGCCTTTAAAAAAAAAAAATCAATTCTGATCTGAAACATGGCAAAATCAGATTTTGGAGCAAATTTTTTTTTTTTTTTTAAAAGGTAAAGTTGAATGGCAATGCTTATATTTTGTACACTGTGTTACACCACTAGCCCACTACTGCTATGCTCTCAATAAGGGGAAAAAGAAGTTACTTTTGCCCTTAGAACTATGAAGCTGAGACAAACATTATCTTGAGTTAGCAATGAAATATTTATTCAATACTCTGAAATGGCTGCTACGCTGTTAGAAATAAGTCTATAAATGTATACTGACTTGAGTAATGCTTTTTAACATTAAGTACATTTATAAGGAATTTACAAGTTAGTGATTTAAAAGGACTACATGCGCACACTTTTTCATTGAATTATAAGAGTAAGAAAGGGTTTAAGTCCAGAAGGAGCACATACAGATCCTTTATTTGGTTTCTTTTGGAAAGTGGAATAGCCATGACAATTATGTCAGTTTTAGGACCCTGCATGCAAATGTCTTAAGTAGCTTTTCACAGACATAGACACAGGGCATCCTTAAGTTCCCAAAATTTATTTTGAGCTTTCTTTGCGTGTTTCAGAAGGGCACCAAAACCTAATTTTTGGTATTTAATTCAATCAAAAAGATAGTATGAACTGATGTTGAAGCAAGAAATGACCACTTTTACTTTTCAAAGCTCCCAGGTCCTGATGAAATTGAAAAAAATAAAACAACAACAAAAAGAAAACCCTTATTTTCACTATTTCAAAACACTTGAGAAAACTAAAGCATCTCAAGACATTACAGAAAGTCAGTAATGAAAGCTATTATAATACAACTGTACTCATTAGCTCTAATAAAGCTATTAGCTAGTCTGTTTTTTTCCCCCACTATAGACCCCACTTCCAGGGTACATTATGCCATTAGAAAAAAAACCCCTGCTTCTTAGTATACAACTTCCTAAACACTGAAAAAAACTTTACAAATCATTTGTAATTAACTGAATTAGAATATTGCAAAAATCTGTCAATGCTCTTCAGCTTTAAAACAACACTTTCGCAAACCATTCATCTGTAGCGTGGAGTCATTTTTGGTATTAAAGTTTACTTTGAAAGTACTAT
This sequence comes from Apteryx rowi, assembly GCF_003343035.1. Taxonomy (NCBI): domain Eukaryota; kingdom Metazoa; phylum Chordata; class Aves; order Apterygiformes; family Apterygidae; genus Apteryx; species Apteryx rowi. The sequence goes on along the minus strand of NW_020447297.1, from coordinate 2,177,294 downwards.
CCATGCTGTTTACCAGGCATGTCAGTATTTTTATAGTCATATCGCTTTAATAATATATAACTCAATATCTGCACAATGATATTCCCTGTGGCAAATGGGATACATCTACAGACATTTTTATAAAGGAACCATTATGGTTTATTTTCTCAAAAATTATTTTTGCTTAAGTGTTTAAAAAGTGTTTTCAAACTCATGATATACTCAACAGTTTACAAGTCAACTTCAAACTCTGTTGAAGTATGCCAAGCACTGTAATTTGAATTGAAATAGGACCGTTTAGCAATGCTTTTTAAACTCTTAAGAACATCGTTATTCATCACAAAATTCACTTTAAAACATTCGAGTTTAGACAAGTTGGATATTAAGATCAAAACTGACTCGTTACACTTTCTCGCTGCTCATCAGTTTTACAATACCTATGGTGTGTAGTAATCTCATCCTTTTCAGGAGACTTCCGTAGTATCACAGTACAATAAGAATTAAGACAGAGTGGCAGTCTTTGCTTTCATCACCTAGCTGTTATATATATACACACGATATAATGTTACAGTCAATAAACAAGATGGCATGGAACCGATCTTCCAGCATAAAAAAAAAAAAAAGGCATTTTAATAAACTAGAAACGGCAGCCTTTGTAAGAAGTTTTCTTCACAGTTTTATAGTTGCTAGCATATATTTAATAGGAACAGGCAGAAAGCCCTATGGTGTTTATATAAAGATACTTCAAGACAGTACAGACTGCTGCACCCAGAAAAAGCGGTGTCAGCAAATTCACATAAGTGTCATTCATGGCTTGGAAAAATCTGATTCAAGGAAACAAAACTCTTTCTTATTTTGTAAAAGTCACGTTTGACATAAAAACAGTTGAGTTGAGCTCAGTCCTCCTCTCCATAGGTATGCAGTCAGTCAAATGAGTTCACTGCTAAATGGTAAAAGTTTCGGCTCACTCGGTAAACTCCCTTCAACTTCACCTGCGGCACTGTCGAAACAGCTTTTTTGTTTGTTTTTACACAACACTGACAAAATTCTTAAATACACTTTCCATCGTCAAAGAAACATTTTCAGCTATATCTGCTGCTTTCACTGGGACTTCGATTGTTAGAGTAGCTGCGATCGCTTTCACTGTCAGAGCCATAAGATCTGCACAGAAAAGATTAAAATGCCTCAAAATTGTATTTTGCACTTCAAATTCAAAATTTTAATCATGTCAAAAAACTGTCAAGCGACAGACACGAGACAAGAAGAAAACAGTCTTTTATAGGATCACGTTATGTAACTGAAATATGCATTAAAGGACACTCAAAATTAAAATAATCATTATATTTACATGATGAAATCCCTGTACAACTGAAGACAGACTGCGATTGTAACTACAAAATTTCTTGATTTCTTCAATACAGCTTCAGCCATTCACAATAACTAAGTTCTGGTAAATACTAACAGCTGACCAAAAAGTATATTCTAAAAATATAGTTTTATATTGCAAATGCTTCTCAAATGATCCCACAATTCCTTATTTTATATATTGCAATTTTAAGTGTGAAGAAGTGTCTATCGAATTAGGCTCCAGAACAACAGAAGTGTGTGAGCACGTGTGGAGGGTGGAAATAGCAGATTAAAATGTTTTGGCTTATCCAGACCAAAAGAATCCCAAGCTCAGCACCTGGCCAAGCATCAAGATACAGTCCAGGTGGTTTCAGACAAGTCACAGGACATATTCAGATTATACAGAATAAACTTTTATTAGAAATTATCTAATCTCACACCTGTAAGGACAGTTTTCTAGATGAAGGATGAGCATACCATAATCCAGCATTGTTCCTCTGAAGCTTCCCAATATCCTAAAACAATGATTTTGTATGTCTCTTCCCACACTTTCCATTAATCTCATTAATTTCCCCTCAAATACATGATGAAAGTTGTCTTACTGTCGGAACTAGATGGGGAAGATGGGCGGGGGAGAAATGCTTTGAGTTGGTACAAAGTTGTGAAAGAAAGAGTATGAGGACAGCAGAGCACAAAAATTAACAGTGGTGTTACAGATCTGGCTGATTTACCACTGAGTAATAAGGGACATGTTAAAAGGTAAAAAATGAATCATCACTGAAGTTTATTCATTGCATAAAGAACATATTCCACTTTGGATCTTTGTGAAACATGCCCGCTGACAGCTGTGGTAACTCCCTTGTAGCGTGAAGGATAATTTATCCTAAATTTATACTATGGAAAACAGTATAAACAGTGATATCAGCAATGTACTGGATTTGCAGATAAAAATTCTTCTGAAACATGTTCTAGGAAGTTAAAAGTTAATTCTAGATAACACAAATTTTTTGTTTCCCTTCCAGTAGGGTTTTTTTTTTTTTTAAATCTATTTTTGCAGTCTAGCCAAGAAGAATTCACCGTCCAGTGGGATTCCTGGCATACCAAGTAGCCTTTAAGCCATAACAGGGCACATAAAAATTTTAAGTGCTTTTTAATCATACAAGGAAGTAGCTCCCAAGATTTAAATCAAAAGCAACATTTTTAAAAAAGTGCTTATTTTGAACTTATGTGAATGTACACACAATGAACTAAATAAGAGAGGATAATGTGTGGGTGTCTTTTCAACTCTTTCTTCCCCTAGTTTCTTCCACACTCACAATTTCGTATGTCAGATATCCTGATTTAGTCACCCTCACTCAAACATGATTTATTTTTTTTATTTACACCTTTTGATAAAAATATATTTTTGTTCTTGGGGAAAAAATGTTAGCCTTTGTAAACTTAAGTATATACTTAGCAAATTCTTTTGCATAGAATCATGCTAGTAAATAACATACCTGGATCGTCTGTCATAACTTCTAGATCTTCGATAGCTGTCACTCCTCTTACTTCTACTTCGACTTCTACTGTAGTAACTATCATAAGTGTATGACCTACTTTATTAAAGGAAGAAGGAAGTCATTGTAGATTTACAATTCCTTAACTAAAATGCCATTAATTTTTAAATGTGTGCTTTAAAGACATTCATATGAAAACATATGAGTTGCTATATAGAAATTACTCTTGAAGGATTTGGCAAACAGGATAATTTTACATTTTAAAGAAGTTTAAATACAAGTATCTTCAAAACAACAGTAAGAATAAACTCAAATTTATTAAACTAGAAGAGACTTACTAAGCATTTAAGGTTTTTTATTTTCTCTGTGAATTGCATATTAGGTAAACAACTTGTTTGCTAATACTCTTGAAAACAAAGTGATTCTATTTATAACTCACACAGTAACAATAAATAACAGTAAATACCTTCCCCTTTATCTCATATCATCTCCTAACACTGTAATACCAGGATGATTTGCTTATTTTCAACTTCTAAAAGAATCTCACTTGTGTTAATTTTGTTTTGATTTTACTGCTATGACATGTATTTGTAAATATCACAAACAAAGGGGCGTTGTTACAGTAAGATATTTTTATAAAGTACATTTATTTCAGAGTCAGTATAGAAACACAATCCATACCTGGATCGACTGCGATGACCGTAAGAACTACTTCTGGATCTACTTCTACTATAGCTTCGACTGACAAACAAAAAACACACATATAGACATTTTAAGTTAAATCAAAAGTAAGTGCTGAATAGGGAATGGAGGGAAAGGAACATGTTTTGCTCAGAATTCCTTACCCATATTGCAAAACATTAAACAAAATTACTCTCAGTAACAGGAAATTCAAAAAACTGACTCTTCTCACTTGTGCAGTTCAAATAGAGGCCTCAGTCTACAGTATGCATAGCTAAGCACAACATATTTCCAACTCACTTGGAGACTCGAGCATCAAATTCCTGTGCCTGATTTATTAGGATTATGGTGTATTATGCAGCTGTCTCCAGTGCGAGAAGCTTACCTGCGACTCTTATAACTGTGGTAAGAACTACTTCGACTTCTTGACCGATCTCTACTATACCACCCTCTGCTTCGGCTTCTTGTATAGCTTCTTGACCTATAATTGATAAACAACCTTAAAAAAAGCACATACTGGAATATAACTAAAGCAAAGAGCAGTAGAAAACAGGAAGCAGCATAAAGGTTTATCTTTTAAGCTTAATATTTATTCCATAGTTGCTAAAAAATACAGTGCTGTTTAAAAGAAAAACATGACTCGGGAAAGAAAAACATGCTTTAAAAATATGGGAACCTTCAAGTTAACATGGTGGGCTGTGAGAACAAAGCTGCAAGTGTCTTACCTATACGAATATGTAGAACTTCGTGATCGACTTCTTGAGTGACTATAAGATATGGATCTTGTTCTGTGTCTGGATTTAGATTCAGATTTACTTCGTGACCTACTAAGACTCCTGGACGGGCTATTGTCATCTCTACTTGGAGATTCTTCTTCACTAGAACTTTCTTGGTTCCTTGGCCTTCGATTGAGCCGTGCCGTTTTTCTAACTTCATCAAACAGAGATCCAGGCCTTACTTTATTCTTAGCTTTTATTTCAATTCTTAAACCTGTTGGCTTTGGCTCTGGAGCTGAAACTGCATTCTTAACTTCTGTGGCAGTACTAACAGTAGCTGGCTGTAAATTGCCAACACCTTGCAAAGGCTTCCATTTATTATCTACCATGTTACTTTGTGTATTTTCAGTTATTTCATTTTTTAAACTGCTGTCTTTAGCACTAGACACTGGGACAGAATTATTTTCTTGTCTTCCTACTTCTTTTTCTTCTTTGATATTAATCAAGTCTAAAATATTGTTTCCTAGTTTGACAGCATCTGGTTCAGGGGTCTCAACCTGTACATCTTTGTTCAAACTAACACTTAAAGTCTGGGGTTTAGTATCAAGGATGACAGGAGACAAAATGTCCACGACCACCTTCCCTGGTGAGTTACGATCTGGAGTACAAATTTCCATGTTGTCATCTGTCTGAATAACATCTTCCAATCCATTCTGATTACTTTCTTCAGTATGTTTAATCTCATTCTTGGAAGCAGTCACATTTATACCTGAGTTTAAAGTACTGGTTGAAGTGTCTGGTTCAATGCTATCTTTATTAAGGTTACTGTGATCTGGTGAGGTATCACATGTAGTGTTTTTACCTAAGAAGTTTTCCTCCATACAAGACTTTTCACCATTTCCCATGATATCTTTGAGTATATCATCATTTTCATAAGTGTCTTGTTTTTTATCTTTTATGTCTCTGATAAGCTGCTTTTCTTTTTTATCATCCTTGGTAACTGGCTTTTCATTTATGTCATCCTCATCTTCTTCACCAAACTCAAGCGGGGGCTGCCAATGAAACATTTCTTTTCTTTTCTGAACTTTGTGTTTCTTCTCTTTTTTCCCTTTTGATTTTTCTTTTGCTTTTTTGGAATGTGATTTTTTAAGTGTTTTTTTCGATCCATGTTTGTGTTTTTTTGACTTTCCTCTAATATTTGTTGAGCTAGAATGAGAACTCTCGGATTCAGAAGAGGACAACTGCTGTTTGCTCATCTTCCAAGTACAATCAGAATCCAGAAAACCTTCTGAAGAATTTGATTTTGTTTTTGTCCTTTTGGTAACACTAAGCTCTGTATCAGATCCTGATGAGGCCTCTCCTTCCTCTTTACCAGATGAGGGTCTGGAATCTCCTCTGTTATGCCTAGCATCTCCTCGTTCTGAATTTGACTCGGAGTCCCATTTACTACCTGAATAGGATTTTCGTTTAGTTTTTGCACCACCTCTAAATTGCCCAGAAGATTTCTCCTTAACAGTTTTCTTTTTTGAATGATCAGTATCTCGTTCACACTTCAATTTTTCCTCTCCTCTCTCAGAACTTAAGTTATTTTTATCTTGCTTCTGGGCATCTCCTTCTAATTGAAAATGACCTTCTTTTTCTTGGACTACTTTTATTTTGACAGAAGGCTCACTATCAGTAGAAAAGTCTGAAGATGATAAACTGTCACTCTCTCTTAATCCTTGAGAAGATTCATCATAGTCTTTAGTACCTTTATAATGGAGAGTACCTTCAGAGCTAGTTTCTTGCCTTATTTTAAGGGACCGAGTGTTTTGCTCCCTGGATGCAGATTTTCTTTTGTTTCTGTGTCTATCATCACTACTAAGGGAATAATAAGATGTTGACTCACTATAACCTGACCTGTCACTGCGGTATTTACTCGGTGATGCCGATCTGCCAGAAGAACGGGATTTTGTTCTTGAGCTAGATGGACTTCTTGATCTCGTATAAGATCTTGAGTATGACCTGCTTCGAGAGGACCTGCTTCTTGATCTCAGCCAACTATCTGAGCTTCTATCACTATGATATTTGGAATAACCACTTCGATCACTATCTGAACTCCTTTGTCGCTTACGGTAGGAGGAAGAAATATTAGCCTCTTTAGCAATTACTAAATTATAATTAGTTTGTGCAGGCATTAGATGGGTTGTTTTAGCTTTCATTTCCTGAATTCGCTCATAAGATGGTTTCCATGGTTTCTGCCCAGGTTTCCACCTTGAAGGTGGCGGGCTATCACTTAAGGGTATAACAGGGAGGTTTTCTGGGACAACAGGCGGTACAACAACTTTATCACTCGGTAGTATAACTGCTCTTACAGGGTCAGTAGTCTTGTTCAACTTATTTTCATTTAATCGTGCTGAAATATTTCGTGGTGAATTGGAAACTGTCTTTTGATGCCTAGAGGTAGAACTTGATCTTGATCTACTTCGAGAACGTGATGATTTAGAGGCTGATCTTGATCTAGAACTTCCTGGGGAATAAGATCTTGATTTAGATCTAGATCTGGACCTTGACCTGGATCTGTAGTATGACCGAGTCTCTCTGCTTGATAAAGTTGATGAACTCTGATCTTCTTTGTCAGATTTAGACCAGTCTCTTCTAGATGAACGTCTAGAAGACAATGAAGAAGAACGAGATTTCCTCTCACGATTACAAGATGATTTTGTCCTCCTGAGAAAGGAATGAGAGGATTCTACATCTGATGATGGTGATGTTTTCTTTTTTTTAGTTTGCTTGTGCTTCTTGAAATGCTTTTGCTTTTTAGATTTCTTTTTATGTTTCATTTTCTTTTTCTCTTTTCTGTGTTTTTTGTGATGGCTAGAATATCTCACAGTATTTAGATCAGAATAGCCGTTATGTGACCAAGATCTCGATCTCCGGGATGCACTCCTTTCATCCCATCTGCTTGTACATGGGTCACTCAACCTTAAAAATAAACAAACAACAAATCCCACTAAGCAGAAATTCTTAAAAAAAAAAATTCAAGACAACTTTTTTTTTTCCTCCTCCAGGCAATTAATAAAGTTTAAAAAGTATAAAAAAGCTGTGTATTTGGTAACAGACAACTGTGTTTTGACTAGGCTTGTTGCACTCATTTTAAGATACGGAATTACAACACTATCGAGAGGGCTATATCTTGTCTGTAAGAGATGAGTTATCCAACATCAGCAAATTTTGCATACTGTAGAACCAGTGTAAAGAGATTTTGACTTAGTCCACAAAATTATACCTCTGCAGTTATGGGATTCATAAACCATGTTTAAATTTAATAATATCATCTTATTTAGTATTCTTTTAGCTGGTGTGTTGCAATACATTATATACTGAGTTTCTTCAGTTCATTGAAGTGGTTTATGACAAACATTTGCAATTATTCAATAATCATTGTATATAATATCCTTCAGTTCTGCCCTTGGGTTTTAACCATCATACTTTGATACAAGCTCATGTTTATCATCAAGTCATCAGAAGTTCTGGAGAGGCTGACTTCCAGTGGAGAGTTTCTAACTGTAGAAAGAACAAATAACTAAAACTTGATATAGAAATGGTAGATTCAGCAGTCTTATTCGGTATCCAAAGAAACCAGATAACCAAGTTTGAAGCTAAAGGAAATTTGACATCACTAGCACAATAAAAAGTGACAGGCGACTGGACAGGTTTCTTCTTAAATAAGTGCCTAAGATGGCACTATCAGAAACCAACCATTCTGACACTTTTCAGCATGTGTTCAGCTGCTGTTATACCAGCAAAGTAGAAAGGTTTTAAGAAAGTTTTCAATTTCTAATGTTCTGAATTTAAAATGGAATATGTTAGCTACAAAGATCCTTTTACTTTTTTTTTTTGTAAACAACAAGAATGACAAGGTACATCTGCATAAGTTATTAAAGCCTGTGTAAAAACCAAGACACTTAAATTTGTATTATGGATCTTACTTATCGCCTTTACTCCACTTTTCTCCACTAGGTGGTCTATATGTTCTTAATCTCTGCATTTCCTCTTTCCAGTGGGGAGGGGTCTCACTACTCTCATCATCTTCGGATTCAGAACATGACCGTGACCGAGGTGGGGTGTGATATCGCTATGAAAACAGAGAAGGATAATTATATATTTATTTCAAAGGAGACTGAATAATATAGAAAATATCTGGTGCTTCTTTTACAGATTTTGCATGCATCTTCATAACACTAGCCAGACAACTTCATCCAGTTATTTCCACATAAAATCCACAAAGAACATGTAAGTTTTGAATTTCGTGCCAAAAATAACCACTTTTGATATGCATATCCCACACATTTGAAACAGGATTACAGGGCTAACTGTATCTTTTCATACTGTGAGGTCATTTCTCAAAGCCCAAAGTAGAGAAGGGACAGCTATCCCATCTTTTCAAAATGGGAAGGGAAGAATTGATCGTGATCAAGATGGCCATGGATTCCCTTTACATAACATGTTCTGGAGTAACACAATCACTGCAGATAATTAACCAATTTTTCTTCAGGCTATTAAAGCACAGAAGTCTCACTTCACAGTTAACAGACACTTAGCTGCTTGTACATGTAAAGCCAAGCTCTGTTTCAAAAGTAACTGCTGTTCACCCCTTCAGGAATGTGCATCCAGTTCAAGACCTCCTCCAAGCAAAAAAGGTCTCACAAAAATGCAAAGGAAGCTTCATGCTAAAAATTGATATTTAGGCGCAGCAATCAAGTAGGCAATAAGAGCTATGTGTGCAGCAGCAGAACAAACTTTAGTATTACTAACTCTTTATTTTCCATTACCCAGTTGGAAACACACTTAGATAACTTGTACGAGGAAATTAAATGCTCCTTGACTCAATTAACAAAAGAAGAGGAATGTCTGGATTTTACTCAATTACTTTAAGCCATTTATAAAGCAAGTAATGTTTGAAAAAACCAAGACTGTCCACTAGAACAAAAATGTAAAGATCCTTGTATTAGTTTATATAGAATTAAGTACTTCTGCCTGTAGTGAACTGAAGAGTCATCTGTTTATATAAAACATTATAAAGAAAACCTGCCACAGAGACTTGCAACTTCCCTATCCTTTGAGTAAAGCAATGACTACTTAAAAACAAACAAACAAAACAAAAAACACCCTCAAATTACACCTTTCACAGATGAACAGCATATAACAGGTTATTCAAGGACCTCTCTAATTTTTTCAGATTGTACTATAGATTCTTTTGCTTTCAGAATCTGAGAGAATTCAAAACTACAGATGAGTACCTTCAATATCAAACCAGTTGGCCCTGGATAGAAACTGTTGCTAAACAGACCACTAGATATGGTAGAAAATGTGTTACTTTAACTAATTGCTAGCTCTAAATCATTTCTGATATTATCGGTTTTCATTCTTAATTTTGCCAAGAAGGTACCCAAATTAGGAAAAACAAGACATAGATACCCCAAACCCCTGCAAAAGCCAATTCCACTTAACTTTCAGGGAACTACAGGCCAGTCAGCCTCATCTCAATCCCTGGAAAGGTGATGGAGCAGCTAATCCTGGATACAATTTCTAAGCACAGGAAGGGCAAGGTGATCAGGAGTAATCAGCATGGATTCACCAAGGGGAAATCATGCTTCACCAACCTGATACCCTTCTATGATGGAATAACTGGCTGGGTAGATGAGGGGAGAGCAGTGGATGTTGTCTACCTTGACTTCAGCAAAGCTTTTGACACTGTCTCCCATAACATCCTCATAGGCAAGCTCAGGAAGGGCAGACTAGATGAGCAGACTTTCAGTCCAAAACTGGACTGAAAACTGGCTGAACAGCAGAGCTCAGAGGGTTCCGATAAGTGGCACAAAGTCTATTTGGAGGCCAGTAACTAGCAGTGTATCTCAGGGTCAACACTGGGTCCAATCCTGTTCAACTTATTCATCAACAACCTGGATGATGGCCCCTAATGCACCCTCAGCAAGTTTGCTGATGATACAAAACTGAGAGGAGTGGATGATACACCAGAGGGCTGTGCTGCCATTCAGAGGGACCTTGGCAGGCTGGAGAGATGGGAAAACAGGAACCTCAGGAAGCTCAGCAAAGGCAAGTGCAGAGTGCTGCACCCGGGGAGGAATAACCCCATGCACCAGTACAGGTTGGGGACCGACCTGCAGGAGAGCAGCTCTGCAGACAAGGACCTGGGAGTGCTGGTGGACACCAGGTTAACCATGAGCCAGCAATGTGTCCCTGTGGCCAAGAAGGCCAATGGTATCCTGGGGTGCATTAGACAGAGCATTGCCAGCATGTGGAGGGAGGTGATCCTGCCCCTCTACTCAGCCCTGCTGAGGCCACATCTGGAGTGCTGTGTCCAGTGCTGGGCTCCCCAGTACAAGAGAGACATGGAGCTACTGGAGCGAGTCCAGCAAAGGGCCACTAAGATGATGAAGGGACTGGAGCCTCTTTCATATGAGAAAACACTGAGAGAGCTGGAACTGTTCAGCCTGGAGAAGAGAAGACTGAGGGAGGCTCTTAACATTTAGAAATAGCTGATGGGATGGTGTCAAGAGGTCAGGGCCAGACTCTTCTCAGTGGTGCCCAGCAACAGGACGAGAGTCAACAGACAAAAACTGAAACACAGGAAATTCCAGCTGAACGTCAGAAAACACTTCTCTTCTGTGAGGGTGACTGAGCACTGGGATAGGTTGCTCAGAGAGGTTGTGGAGTCTCCAAACTTGGAGATATTCAAAAACTGTCTGGACACCGTGCTGGGCAGCCTGTTCTAGGTGCAGCAGCTTGAGCAGGGGGGGTGGCCTAGATGATCTGTAAAGGTCTCTTCCAACCTCAGCCATTCTGTGACTCTTGTAACTTTAAGCTAATTTTTTAGAAGGTTTTCTTTTCGTAAAAAACAAAAACCAGAACTTTCAATTTCAAAGGTTTCCCTCTGTGGATTATCACAACTGTCAAATACAAATGAAAGCTGTCAGATGCAGAAAGGTGGACACAGAGGCACAGCCTCTGAGGACAGCTATCATATTTAATGTCAAGGCTAGCAAATAAGGGACGAGGAGGCTCTCAGATGAGGTCCAAACACTGGAAATTCCTTGTTCCATGTTAGAGCCATCTAAACCATTAATTTTGTGGCTTAAAATCTTCATGTCACAGGAACCAGCTGAAAGGCATTCCACAATCTCAGTGACTATCACATAAGAAAAGCATGCTTTGGGGAGTCTAAGTTAAGCCCCTTCTAATGAAAAGTGTCTTAAGCTATGCCAGTAGGTGTACCTGAGGACTCTCACTTGCAAAGTTGATTCTGCAGCATCAAGTCTTCTACAGGTTATGGCTACCCAAATGCCACCTGCTAAACTGACCCATGAAAGTGTTCTTAAGGGGAGGAATATGCTCACTCATGGTATTCTACATTTGAAATACACCAGAAACAAATGCACATTTAAGAAAAATATTCTTACTTTCACCTTCTTCTACTGAAAAACACAGTGTAGACTGAAAAAAAAAAAAAAAAA
>NW_020447297.1:2132829-2165542 GCF_003343035.1 Apteryx rowi | reverse complement strand
TGAAAAAAAAAAAAAAAAACGGACTGAAAAAACCCACAGTGTAGTTGTGCAGTGTTTCAGGCCTTGTACTGTGGATGTATTAAAGCGGAGACGAGAAAACTTTTGCTTAACAACAGTGGCACTAATGCAAAAGCAAAAATCTTCAGGATACCAAATTCTGAAGTGCAAATGAAATCTACATGAACAGCAGCAGTCTTTGCAGAGGAAGATATAAAAACTGGATTGAGTCTGTGCATCGGGGCGAGGAGGCTCTTTTCTACTAGCATTACCAAAAAGTAACTTCTTGCCTATACAGTGTCATCTAAGACATTACATGAATTTGATCTCAGCATTGAGAGCAGATGAAATCTGGTAAACTATGCTACGCTATATAGGTAAGAAAGGAAATAAGAGTTTATCTAAAATGAGAAAAGAAAACAAAAATTAAGTGATTCTGCCACTGCTGGCAACAAAATTGCTTTTGCCCACCAACATACACACAATCATCAGAAGGTGCAAATATCAGAACTCGGGAGACAACCAATATACATCAGAACAGGCTGCATACTTTTATGACAATGTAGGACAGCCATATCTACTGTTATGCTTTACATCCCAAAGGCATACTGAAACAGTGAGGAAATCCAATGAGTGAAAAAGAGTTAAAGCTCATTGCTGCAGATCTTGTGGCTTGTCTGGGATGAATTTGGTTGAATTAATTTCATTCTTTAAATAAGAATTTTATTCTTATGTTTTGAGTTCTCATAGCTGAGGAGTAAGCTTCTGTTTTCCCAAACAATCTTTAGGCAAGAAGATATTAACAAGAAGGATGGAAGAGAAAACATTATAAAATGAACTTCTTTACAACAACTTTTCAACCTTCTAAGCTAGAGTCTACAGCATGCCAACAATAGTTAAAGTGTCAACAAAGCCTTCAAGAAAATTCAACCTTGAGGTCAGAGAAGACGTTGGGAGAGAGGAAAGAATATACACATACTATTGTGCCTCTTCCTTTAATTTTTCGTCCTGATTTAGAGACTGATGGTTTCTGGTCAGTCAGAACTGGTGCAGCATCAAGAAGCTTCCTAAATACATTAATAAAATACGAGCTTAAGTGCAAAAAACCATATAAAAATTTTAACTTAAACTTAGCAGATTAAGTTAAGCATACCGAATATTCATCTTATATTTTAATATAGTGGAACTGAGAATTCAGTGAATCATATTCTAGGAAAGAAGCAAGCAAGCACCAAATAGTTTTGCAACGAAAGACAAATTAATAGATATTGGTCTTCATCCACCTGTGTTGACTATCTGCCCTCCCTACATGATAAATAAATGCTAACAACGAACTCTGCTGCAAAGTACTCTGCCGAAGTAGTGCATAACTTTTCCAAAGATGTTAATTTGTGGTTGGTACACAAATCATGAAAACGACACCAACAGAGTAGTTTGTTCTGTAACTGCTGAGATTCTTAATGTCAACAGGAGCCTCAGATAGTCCACAAGTTTTGAAGGGTTGCTTCTTTCCCTAAGCAACAAGAGGCAGTTCAGCATTCCTTTTTACGTGGTTTGTTTAATGTGCTTGAAAGAAGCAGATACAGAGACTCTAAAGACACAACTAAAGTATCATTTTAAGAAAAGGCTTACAGGAGAGTATATCACTAACATTTTTTTTTATATAATATACATATAAATAAATAAATATATATATATATAAAAATAGATTTTAGAGATGACTGGTGATGTGTTATATTAACCCATTTGACTCCAAAACTGAGGAAATTTGATAGAAAAGAACAATAACTGAAATTCAGTAGATGTGCAAAGTTCAAATCAAAAATAATTTGTAAACTCATGACTTTGTCTCAAAAACAAACAAACCAACCCTCCTATTCTCAAAAACTACAGATTGCTTATAAAATTCTAGTTGACTGATTAATTTTGAGCCAAAATTTCTCTGTTGGTATAAGGAAGATGCAAAATCACCTCTCCCGTTTAAGCTTGCCTTGCAATCAAATATTTGCAATGTTTTATATCACAGAATTTCTTCCAGAAGTACCAAATAATCTTTTTGCATCATCTGTATTTAAGATTGTTACATGTATGATCCTTAAAGGCCAATGAAGCTAACTCATTAGATTTCACTAAAAAACCTGATCCAAGTTGAAAAGAAAATTCCAAAGAAAACTGTAAAAAGGGCAGCTAAATTACCTCATTTAGAAATTCTGATTACAGTCATCGTTTGGTTATCAGTGCTATCAATACAATGTTAGTGGGAAAATTTTACTTATAGTTTCCACTAAAAAAAGCTAACGTAACAAGAAAGCTCAGTGTTCCTTACGGTTCAGGTTCTACGTTGACAACAGGCACATCTCTTCTTAGCAAAAATCTGTTTTCAGGCACTGGGGGAATTTCTTCAGGACGTACCACAGGCTTGTCCCTCTTCGTGCTAACATCGACTGCTTTTTCATTTATATCACTCTTGTCAGAAAGGCTGCTATGAGAAAAATAATTTTATAAATAAAAATTGTCAACTGAGAAAGCCACCACTTTTCAAAATGAATTCCCCAAATAAGCCCACATGATGCTTTAAGATGGCTGCAAAACTGAAACGTGTTTCATCATTCACTTATTTTATGCTAACACCTAAAGGGAGGATGGTGCAGTATTACAAAAAAAAGGTTCAGCTCCCACTTTACAGCTGAGAATTTTGCCTTTGATATACCAATTGTCATAGAATATTTACAAAAATATAATTGATTATGAAGTCAAAGTTCTCTTATTTGCATCTCTCACTTCTCACACAGAAATACTGAATCCCAAGTACTTCAACGTGCCTAGGTGCATTAATTTCAAAGTTACTATTAGCTTCTGTTTACCAAGATCTTAACTGAACTGTTTCATATAAAAATCTACACAGCATTCTCAGCTTTAGTTTGTGGGGTTTTTTTAAATCAACCAACAAAGTCCAACCTTATAGAATAACACCTTCATATTCATTGCATGACTACTTCATGAAAACAATGTAGTATTTCTCAAATTTCTCTGAAATTCTTAAAATTAAGACACTAGTCACCGTCTTTGGTTTGAGGTTCGCTTGCACCTTGGCTCCTCTTTCTTCCTCTCTTCCTTTCTTCGTTTCCTTGACTGTTTAGTTTTAGCTCTTCTTTTACGCTTTCTTCTTCTACTTCTTTCATTTTCAGCTTCACTTTCAGATGAGGTTTCTGAAGAGCTTGATGCACTGGAGGAGGAGTCCGAAGCTTCCGACTCAGAACATACTTTTCTCTTCTTCTCCAAAGCTTAGAAACAGATAGTGTTTCAGTTTTACAGTGCATACACATTCATATGTGTATTGTGTACATATACACAGCACAAAATAAGCAACTGTGTGTGTGTATATATGTACACACACACACATATACACACACACTGCTCCAAAAAAGCACTGTGCATAGGCCATGAAGAGTTTTTTCAAGATTATGTTCATTACAGTAAGTACGATAATAAAAATTCCTGTGATTGTGTCCAGCCTAACCCTCATCAAAAAAATGACACAAATATTTTTCAAAGAGGTTGTGAAGAAAAAAAGCCTTTAGCTGTTATCGAGTGAATTATAAAAACGTCCATCCACAACTTCTGCCATGTTAGGTGGTGTACCATTGCCAAGCCAAAACGTTTGTGTCATACCCAGTAGGTTTATAATAATAAATTCAACATTAACAAATGCCAATAAGTATAATTTTAAAAGAGGCTTTCTTCTTTGCAGAAGAAAGTTTATGAAAAAGCTAATCTCAACCTCAGTTGTATACTTCTCATTTCTAAAACTTTGTATTTTCCTTTTTGCATCCTCATACTTCTATATTATTTATTCACTGACTCTCTCTACAGGAGATAAATAACCACATTAACTTTGAGTAAAGTCAAATCTGGAGTAAAAACCCCAAACTCATAATAATCTACCGTTAAACAGCAACTATCCAAACATATATCTAAGAATATTCATTCCCTATGAATTCTCACATGAAATATCAAAAGGAAAATTATGTTAACTATATATACACCAATGATATTAACATTAGATGAACTTATAATAAATCTTGTCTTGAAGTTGAATTTTGTGCAGTTTCTAAAGCTTATGTTTGGGTTTCCATTTTCCATTCCACTCTTCGTATGTCACATTGACATCGAGTATTAATTAAAGAGGATAGGAAGCAGGCAGTTACCTTCAAGCATATGCATACTTACCATCTTTTGCTGATTTTGTAACAAGCACCCCACAGTCAATAACTCGTACATCTGCATAGGGCCTACTTGCAGTATCAGTTTTCAGATTTTCTATTTGTTCTATTACTTCAAAACCAGAAATCACCAGTCCAAAGACAACGTGTACACTGCAGAAAAAGGATTTGGAAAATACAAATGTTTACAATTCTTTCCCAATGAATTCTTCAGATTAAAAAAGTCACTCTGAAACATTCAGCTTCACTGGCATCATCTGGATCTTTATAATATATTATACTTTTAAAATAAGATTTTTATCAGTTTTACATTTACAACAGTGTTAGGATTTCATGCAACAGGAAACAAAAGTCCTCTCTGGTTCAATTTTGGAGAACCATTTGCTGATGTCATTCTACTCTTCTAGACAGGCAGTGTAAACAGGTCATCTAATCCATCCCTCTATTTTTGAACCTTTGTGCAAGAGAGATCTGGGGACAGTAACTCAAGAAAGCACAGAATTACATCTTTCCCCAGAGAATGAGCATTTTATGTCTACCCAAACTCAGCACACAAGTTCCTGCTGACACGTCAGGGATAGTTATAACTGAGGTATGCCTAATTCTGTTATATCTCATCACATTTCTCTTTTCTTCTTCTTCTTCATTTGCCCCATAATTAGTACTTCCAGGAAGGATTTTGAGGATAAGTATGTATGAAAAAATTACTATCCAAATATATTAAATATGACATTTCAACTCACTGATTTATGGGCTGAGCGCAGCAAACAAATTTAAATAACCAAAAGTTAAGATTTAGGACCTTTCAAGCTTTTGACCAGCTTTAGAAAATAAATTATGATTTGAAATTTTGATAAAAGAACAAAACAAGCTTTTGTTTTTTATCTGGTTCTATTATATACTATTTCACGGAAATAAGTATTTTTCCCCACTCCTGTCTACTTTCAACACGAGACATGAAAACTCATGAACAATCTTCAAATTTTATCAGCATTGGAAAAATTTTAGGACTCTTACCCATCAAGATGAGGAGCAGGTTTTGTTGTTCTGTTTGACAAACAGCAAGATGGTAAGATGATAAAAAAAATCAGGGATTCAGATGAAGTAAGAGAGGAGAATGGCACAGAAAAATAAAAAAAGGCGAAGGTAAGACAAAAAAATAGTGAAAAAATCCAGTTACATATATGGAATTAAAAACCTTACAAATTACATATATAGGCCCTTTTTTAAACCCTTATATGACATTTAAGTTTAGCTAACTGCGCACACTTGAAAGTTCTACCCAATATCATTACATGCATGCAATAATCTTCAAATAAATATCTTTAAATAAACACTCAAATATAACTAACATTTTTAATCAGAGAAGATATGAATTTACAATAAATACTGGCTAACTATTGGAATTTAAACATTTCTGAAATTACAGAGTCACCTAAAAATCAGTTCTATTAAAAAAAATAAGAAAAGGAAAGCAGAGTTATAATATGTGAGAGATTCTTTGCTTGTCTCTTTTTCCTGCTTTCTTACTCTCCATCTACTTGATTGGCTTCATAATTCAGAATACAGAGCAATACATCTATATTTAACCACCAAGACTACAGCACTTCAGCTCATAAAGTTCACAGGCTTCCCTAAAGTAACAGCAGCACAATGCAAGCAGACAGTATACGATACTTTACAGTTTTTCTGTGATGAATTCAGACTTCCCCTATTTGGCTGTTTCTAGCCTGAAAGGGAAATCCCGGTGCATGACGTTTTGTACGTTAGCCTACGAGATGTCTGATGAAGCTATACCAAATTTCTGACTCGACTTCAAAAATGAATATTCAATGCTGTGCATCTATATATATATTTTAAGATTCAAGTTTATGATAATAATGCTATCACCTGGTACCCTTCTAAATCCTTTTCCAATGAAGAAAGGAAATTCCTTCTGTATTCAGAAACATATTCGCACAACTTCTTCATCCAAGTTCTATAGGCTAACCTACATTAATGTTGCAATGGGAACCACACTATATGGACAAAACTAAGGGACATCAGAACTTGCATTAACCTTACATATAGGGTGGGGAGTGGAAGGAAATCTAGGTGACTTGCATTTTAAGTTATTTTATTATTCAAAAACATTTTTTCCCCTCTCCTCCTTGGTCACCGATTTGTCTTTCTAGCCTTCTTCCACTCTTCTCCCTTAAAAAATAATCATGGGGTCTAGATGCTTCACCTGAATTCGTAACAAGGCAGACTTGGGATAATGAAGTAGTATTTTTTTTTTATAGCACTGAAAAGCTACTTTTAAGCACGTACCTTCACTCTAGTTTTGAGCTACTAGATCACAAAACGCTTCAGTGTTGGAATGCATGCCAAAAGATGGAACTGCAAATCAGGAGTGTTTACACTCCAATTTTATTAATCTCCAAACACCAACCAGACCTTCCACTTCTGTAATACTGAATATTACAGAAAACTTCTCTAGTTTAACACAGGGAAAGAAATTGTATCGAGAAGACGTTTTATTTCTCTGTCAATAGGACTTTGTGTACTTGGTTTTTCTCTGACCAATACAGCAGCATATTGCTACAAACAGACAATTTCTTACAGCTTTTGAAGTTCTATAAGCAAAAGTGAACTGCATTAACAACCTGCTGTCAAGTAAACATTTTAAGCGGGCTTAATTATAAAGCTGATTTAAAGTAGTGAAAATAGAAGTGGGTTACTTCAGTGAAACCAACAGTAAACAAATCTTAGCATTTAGAATTAGCTAGAGAAAGCAACAGGTTCAACACACTTCATATAAATACTGTAGTAACGCGCTTCTGCCACGCAGCAGCGGCACTTATAGACCAATTCAGCGAGTTACCTAAGCGCGTACTTTCTTTAGACTAGTCCTCAACGAGCAAGGAGAGGGACAGTCAGCAGCATTAAAAGCCATTTAGAGGTTTCTTTCGTTACACTGGCAATTTGATAGATAAAACGGATAGAATTTTCCTCATTTACTTGTTCGTGAAACGAAAACACAAGGAAAAGCATTACCCAAGAGGAAAACTTTCTCCAAATGCATGAAAAGGAGTTAGGTGACCTAACAGGCTTCATACGGGAAGCAGAAACCAAACTCCTCATTGTGCTTTTGAAAGTTCTCTCATCTCAAGGTTATGGTTATAAAATTAGAATTATTCTGCAAACATTCCCACTTTAGAAGACCACTTCAAAGCTTTGTGCGTACGTTCCGCCTGTCAGCTCTTAAGCATTTACTTTGATTTCAGAACTTTGTCAGGAAAAAACCTACTTAATACTTTCGCATTAAGAAACCCAGTTATGGTGAGTTCCTCCCAAGAAATAGTATCTATAGAATTGCTTTAATAAAAATAACTTTTATAGTTTAAACTAATTCGAAGTCTGCCTTAGAATATATACTATTGTCCAAGTTATTTACAGAAAGACAGTTATCTTTATTCACTCAAGATTAAGGTAAATTGGTTCGATACTGCTGATGAGGAAAGTATCTTTTTGATAAAAAGTGTGTTATTCCCCACCCTCGAGAACCTCAGTCCTAACAAAAGATTCAATGCACATAACAATATGATCAGAAAGACAAGAAAGATAAAAACAGTAAGAGAAGAAAAGGAAAGGACACAGCCTTAGAGGAATGAGACATTACCTTTGGAGCGCACGATGTAACACTGTTTCTGTAAATTTTACACAAAAATGGCAGAAATAAATTGTAATACATTTTCAGACAAAACTGAGTCTATGTTTTATTAAATACAAATTTTAAATTAATATTAATCAAGTCGTATGCAGAACAAGGATGCCTAAAAGAGGGCTCTAAATTTTCTTTAGAATATAAGGCACTTTGAAAACTACAGTAAGTTTTCCTTAAAACCAAAAAACCTGGAGACATAACCTGCTTGCATACCCTATTACAAAGATAAACCATTAGAAAAGAGAATCCTCCCATTCCCCTCTGAAAGTCTCAAACCAGCAAAAGAGCTAGAACACATGCACAACTTTAAGCAAATGAATAACTGATTTCAGTGGGATTATTCACATGCTTGCATTTACATAGGTGCGCAAATGCTCTACTGAATCCGTTCCTAAGTGTATACTTTACAGGATGGCATCCCATAATTGAAGCGTTTAGATTTAAGTGAAATGTGTGGTAAGTCAGTAAGTCCACCGTTTCTTAAGTTCCACAATTGTCTAACATCTTCCTTTTATTATGAAACTTTTCTAAAAATAAGAGAAATAGGTGCTTTCTCTAAAAAAGAGAAAGCACACGCACCAAAATTCTTTGGGTTTGTTCTGGTTTCACTCTGAACAGAAGTGCTGTTTCAAAAACACATCACCAGTTAAGCTTAACTGTACTTATGCTTCTACATAGACTGATAGTTTTTAATTATCTCTCTGCATATCCGAGCAGAGAAATAATCGGCTTCTAACTTGACATATACAGACATCCTGTGAATACTTCTGCGCAGACTGTACTTTTTGTAAACATATAATGAAGCCAACAGGACTGCCTGCATGTTAAGTGCACGTACACCCATTTACATAACTTTTGATCGCAGCTCAAACATCAGCCCCTTTCATTTGAAATTTTTAGTTCACTTTTCTGTAATTGTAAACTGCAGAAGAATCAGCTCAAAGGTATTCTATTCACAGTGGAAAAAACCCACTAACTCTCGACTGGACAAATACATGTTTTAGGACATTGAAAAGACTTAGAAATGAACCACTTCTAATATATTGATAATGTTGAGAAAGCCACTTGTAAAAACAAAACCAAAATCCTCACAATTGATATACTCTTTAACAGTTCAAAGAGGCTAGTTTGTTTAAATTGAGTAACTAGGCATAACACCATACATTAAAAACATTAGCTTTAAAACCAAAAAAGCTATCTAGTCTATAGCAAGAAAGCAGCGCTTGAGAGACAGGTTAAATTGACAATATCCTCAATATGGGGAAAAAAAAAAAAAGGTTACAGCAACAGCCAAACGGCCTCAATTTAAGTAAAACAGGTTTGAACACAGGGGCAGGAACTCCAAACATTTGCACTGGTTAGGAGCAAAACCCTAGGACTCCTCCAAGTAGTAATAAGGATGGATTCTCAGTAAACTATCCGGTTAAGTAACGAGGTAATTAGTTAGTTATTACACAAAGCTTCTAAACGACAACAAAGAGGTTCATTACTATTTTTGTCCACCTCCTGTTCTGTTTTCTTTACGCTTCGTTCTGCGCATTCACATTTCTACCTTACTAGTAACAGCAGCTTGACAGATTTTGACATGCCTTAACAGAAGCAAAGTTAAACACGTGCAAGCGTTTGCAGGATCAACTAGGCTCACGTATTTTGTAATACTTCATGCACACAGTTGTAGTATTTTCACAAGAGTTGCACTTATTTCACATTGCAACTTTCCTTACTGGCAGGTTGGGTATAGCCACAGGCACAAGGGAAGGTTCTCAAGAGACAAGACGCCTTTGACAGCAGAATATATCGCTCAAGAACATCATCGCCCAACACAGTAACACGGCCCCTGAACTGGAACATCCCAGCCTAGGCTGGCAATCTCTCTGGCTCTAAATCATGCACATAGGAATATCAGCCATATTTGTGCAATGATCTGGATGCATTCCCCCCACCCTCCCGCTCCATAATAATAATAAACCCTTTTAACAGTCAAAACAGACACTGAAGTATACAGAAAAAGGAATATTATCCCAGCGTTCCTCCTGTCAACCTCTATCCTAGCCTAGAAATTCAACATCCAAACATCAACCAGCGGATGAAACAGTTAAAAAAAAGGATTGTAAAACTCTAAAGATATTTAGAAAACTTGTTAGACAACTGAAGGTTCTGAAAGAAGCTACTCAAGAAAAGGAGCAACTTAATAGTGGTGCTATCTGAGAACATAAATAGCTAATTTGTAAACTGGTCCTCTACAATTTGTTTGTGTCTTTAACACAAACTTATAATAAAACGCTACCGCAAATCCCTTTGGGTACACAAAGCGGAAGTCCCAATATTTCACGAATCCAAACAGTATAAAGGGACACTTCCTAACATTACTTAAACTACCTTTTCCATACCCATTTCTCTATTGTTGCGTATAAATGCTTTGACAAACTCATCCATGCCCGAGAAATTCCTGACGGATCAAAGAAAACTGCAGGTATTTTCGAACTGGTCAGATGCTTGTTTACATCAAGAATGGTCTGGAGCTTCTACTGCAAACAAAACTGACCACTGGAGCTCAAATTTAATGATCTTTGGACATTGCACAAAACACTGCCCTGTACAGTGACCGAATTGTTAATGCAGGCTGTCAGAGTGACATTCGCTGCCCGTTAGCTTCTGTAAAGACTAGTTATTCCAAATGTGCTAAGCTGGGAAGGTACTTTTGACTGAGGAAGTAAATACGTTATATTCAGGATTCTTAATATTGTTTTAGCCCCAACTGGACAAATACTATATAGAAGAAAGTAACTTGAAGTATCCTTCATTTGCTACAGATTAAGCACATGTATGATAGAGAAATATAGAACTGTTATCCCTAAAGATATTCATGGACTATATAAAAAAAATGTAAACAGCGGTTTAAAACTTAAGAGTTCAAATGGAGATGAACTATTTCCCTTTCTATAAAACTATCTAGTAAAACTAGAGTTTTAATGGTAT
This sequence comes from Apteryx rowi, assembly GCF_003343035.1. Classification (NCBI taxonomy): domain Eukaryota; kingdom Metazoa; phylum Chordata; class Aves; order Apterygiformes; family Apterygidae; genus Apteryx; species Apteryx rowi. The sequence continues at coordinate 2,154,637 of NW_020447297.1, read as the reverse complement.
GAACAAGTTTAAAGACTGATAATATCCACTGAAGACTTTCACCTAATTTTCAGTTTACATGTTTGAAGAGCATTTTTCCTACTGACAAACTACTGAATAACTGAGCATTCTTTGTGAGTATAAGAAATACATTTTAATTCCGGCTTAAAGTACATCACTAAAGGAAATAAATGTATATTTTATTTAAAAAAATAACAGCTACATAGGTGCACAGTATATTCCCTAAAGTAATCAGACAAATGTCACTAAGCAAGAGTAACTGCTGTAATATATTGCATTTCAAAGTTAAAAACCAGAAGCAGTCTGTCTAGACAAAAACTTTAGTAGTCGTTTCCTGCTCTGAATCTCAAATATCATACTCGCCATGTTATGAAGGAGAAACTGAGTCCTGCTGCTGGGGGAAAAACCTAAAACAAAAAGCTCCATACAAGATGACAAACTGTTGCCCTGTGTGTTTCATACTATCCATCCTTGCCTCTTTATAAATCGAGTTATCAAACGGGAACCTGCCTTTGCAACTCACTGTATACATACACACACACACCCCTGCCTTCATGAGCAGCGGCTTCCGTACAGCTTCTGTAAATGTACGTATCTCTAGGACTAGCTGCAGGACAAGGCTAGGATTCAGCTTAAATGTATTAACTTGAATATCTTAAATACAGGCATCTGCAGGTGAGCCAGGCATCTCAACCGCATGTCAGGGATCAAGGGCCCTCATTCAAATGCCAAGATAGAGGCACCTTGTGCCCAGCTTTATGTTTAGGTGTCTTACCCCCCCTCGACTGAATTCCCAAACCGTAAAGTTTTCTCCTAACAGTGATTTTGAGAAAGAGGCAGAAGAATGAACTTTTGAAGAACACCTGCATCATCTAAAATATTTCTGTGTTTGATGGAAGTATTTTTAAACACAGTTTGTTTTGTCACATGTAAATTACAATTTAGCATTAACACAACCTTAGGCTGTTTTGGAGTATGGGGAGAGATAAGGCACTCATGTCTGTTAAATCTAATTAAACAGGTTGAGGCTATTAAGTATAAGGGGAAAGAGAAAGACATTTGAATTAAATGCAGGAGAGAAGGAAAGAAACTTTAGAGCCCTCAAATAACAGCTTCTGAATGGAGGTAACATTAAGTTTTCATGTATATTGTTCAGATAAGCTTAAAAATGGAAAATTGTGACAGGAGAATCAAATGATAAGTCACCAAGTAATAAATAGTGGACCAATGCCTTGCAGAGAGCTTTTTAAACTACAGTTTTATAGATATATTGGTGTGTGGCTGTGAGTGCGTGGGTGTATTTTCAGGTTTACTCTAAGGAAACATGACATTTCAAATTTGGTTTGAAGGTTAAGAACAAACAAGCTTTTGAAGTTTATCTTACAATTTTATCTCTACAGAAAGTCAGAGCAGCAATTATGAAAGCCTTCCTCCTAGGTTCCTACTCATTTTCCATTTTTAGGACATTCTTTAGGAAGAGACCCAAAAATGTCTCTTATCTGAACTTTATCATATACTGAAGATCTTTTTTCAGGCAAAGAAAATAGTAATATACATCAGGACAATTTACTCCTTTACTGAAGACAGTGAAGCGCCATTCATTCTTATTCCCCAAGAAAGATGGCAAAGAAAAAAAAAGTTAGTTTGTGGGTTTTTTTTTTTAATAGTTAAGCAACTACGCTAAAGTTTAATTTTGAAAATACCGGTGTTATATCACAACGAAATTTCTTCTCAACAAAAGCCCAAAGTTATAAAGATCTTTTCAAATACAAACTGCGAAGCATTAACAAAAAGACCTTTTTAAACGGGAATTAAGCTAGATGGATATTCACATAAACATTAGCATGTTTAAAAATACTAAGACTGAACCTAGAATACAACTGCTTTATCCAAAAGACCCTGCATTGTTTCAATGTTTAATATTTACTCATGATGGACAGTCATGTGTTTTCTAGTTTAACAAATCGTGGCCATATACTAGAATGGATTTTCTCTTTGAAATAACATAGGGAAATCTGATTTTGAGTACATATGTTACACAGTGTTAGGACCCAAAGAATTGATATACCCATCTGAACAGCACTACGCGGCAGTACAGAAGAAAGGCACTTCAGGAAAAAACACTCCAAAAGGAAAGAAAAAACAACAAAAATATCCCCCCCAAACAAAATAAAACCCAATCATAAACGACTACATTTTAAAGAGCACATGTAAAACCTTACACAATCTCTACCATAGATCTCACTGCCTTCAGCATACAATGTTCAGTATCATAATCCACAGATAATCTGTTTGGCTGTGGCTGGTACACACAAAGCCAGAGGATCTATTTTCTGGACATTAAGAACATGTAATAACATAACACATTCTTCTAGGGTTAAAAAAAAAAAAAAAAAAAGCAATAAACAAGGAACATCCATGAAGTATTAATTTCTAATCCAAACGAATGCTACAAACAAATGGTGATAACTAGCATTTCCTATCACAGCTTACACTGCAGGTACCCGTTCGACCCTAGTCGAAATAAGGCAGATAACATTGTCACAGTTAATTTAGCAATACCATCTTTCTCATGAACAGCGCTTCTCTGTTTAAGAAAAGCTCAACTGTCGTATTACATCTACTCACATGAAAAATTGGGAACCATTGGTATGTTTCCCTCGGTTTGCCATTGACAAAAGGAACGCTCTGTCATGTTTGAGAATAAAGTTTTCATCTGTTTGAAGAAAAAATATGTTTGTCAGATTTTCCCTGACAAAGAATACAAGTCTAATTTTCTTAGTAACATACGGATGCTACAAGGAGAAATTCCTCTGCTGCTAAAGAAACTTGAACATATTGGGGGGGAAAAAAAAACCATTAAATCTAATCAAATCTCTCAAAAAATAGAGTAGAAATACAGCCATAAGACAGAAAAGATACAAGATTCCTTCTTAAAGAAATTAGTTCCAGAACATTTATAATGAAGAAAATTTAAAGTCATTATTAGTGTCTTCAATAAACATTAGATCCTCATACACTTGGGCTTAAATCCAACATTTTCTGAACTAAAACAAAGTTAGCATACTTTTACTGTCATCCTAAAACAAGACTTAACATACACAATACTGTTATTTACACAACATGCATCTCAGGTAGAAAGATCTAGTAAAACAGCCATTTCCCTGATATGGCACATTAAATGATACCCACCTATCAATTCAAAATTCGAGGTCTTAAAACATGCAAGAAAAAATAAACACCTCCCCCCCCCCCATGCCTGAATGAGAAACTTTCTTCCTAAGTGTAAAACCACGATTAAGACTAAAGACACATTTACTATTTCCATGAACTTAATAGGGCTTCTGGTCATGCAGCACAATACCAAACCAGATCTTAAAAAGTTGCTTTTTCCATAGATAAAAATAGTACTTTAAGCATACAAAGTCTTTATTTTTAAGATTATATACCAAAACACAACACTGTATGTTTCAGCATTTACAACCTCAAGTATATTCTTTAGAAACAAACCCTAATAACTTCTTAACAAATGGTTCTGTTAAAGAGTTGCTTTTGACTAAAGGCTCTAATATTCCAACATCCAACTACATCTCCGTTTCAGACAAATTTAATAGCATGCGCTTAACCACACAGAGCTAATTGCAAAACATACATCAGCGGGATGTCATAAACATGTATAGTGCCAGTATTAACACTGGAATACCATAGTAACTTCCTGTTTTTGTAAGAAAAAAATTGTGTGTCCTTAAAGTATTGAATACTTTATAAACTCACTATTTTCTTTCCAACACTAGATTTTAAAAAGAGTTACATGATGTACATTACTTGCAAAGATTTGATAAACAAAAGTAACTTGTGTAGCATATAAACAAGTCAAACATTCTTAGAAACAAACACTAAGCATACAAACCTTGAATGGGGAAGGGGAGGAAAGGGACGTTAACAAAAGAAGAAACAACTGTTTAGAACTGGAAATTATGCCAGTATAATTTTCTCAGAATAAGTCATTAACCCTCAAAAAGGTTAGACAGAACTCTTTATTTCTCCAAGCAACACAGATATCCATCTACAAACGGACGTATCAGTTGTCTATATATTTACTAGGGAGGGTAAAAGGGAACAGAGTTTCAATTTGTGTTACTGAGCTTTTGTCTCTTACCTTTTCATTTTGCAAAAGACCACATTCTCTATAAACAAAAGAATATGTTGACAGTTTTAGGCAGGAAGATAGGAGTTTATTCATGAATAAAGTTGCCTAACCTCCATGCTGAAAGTCATGTTTAACCAATAATGTTAGCCTTAATTAATTGTCAGTTAAAGTTAAATATTACAAAATAAATTATCTGAAAGTCATGCATATAAAAATAATTCTCATGCAGCATTAGTTTCATGCAAAAGGTGATCTATAAGTAGACCTCTTTTCATTAAGTATCTTGGGAATCAAGACTTGTATATCTCAGAACTGAATCAAGAATCTGTAAAGATGTATTTGCCCTTACCTTTAAAATAGCCACCATAAATAGATTCACCTCCTTTTCCATTACCTATGCATTAAAAAGCATGAATTAAACCTTGTGTTTGCTTTATGAATAAAGCTGTATGTACTATCCCACCCATCTACACCAAACCAGGATACTCTGGCCAGTTATAATATCTGAGCATATCCCTCTTAAAAGGGGCAACTTTTCATTTGTAAATCTGTTAGTCTTGTAAATCCTATTTTTAACAAACCGCTTGTCTAACAGTACTTTCCTGTCAGGTTTGTAAGGCAACACTGTGCTCGCGAGGCATTTTATTATCCCGTTGAAACTCACAACACTGAAAATGAACGCTGCCTTAGCGCCTCTGAACACGGGAAAGCCTCAAGCGAGGCTCCAAAGACTGCTCCTCACTGTTACTTGCTAAAGCGGCAGCAGAAGAAAACACAACAGCAAGCAAGCCAGCCCACAGTAAGTATAACCAACAAGCTTGCCCTGCTCCGAACAACCGAGAGGTCACCAGAATGGGCAAGATAAACAAGTAACTAACAGCTCTTTCAAAGGCACCTTCTTTTCTTCTGCTTGACTCTCAAGGTATTCCCCCCAAAATACATTTCATCAGTTACAAGGGTTGAGGTTACAGTGAAGACCACAGAGACGTTTCGGTAAGGGCAGATATTTTGGGGAATGGACACAGACAGAAATGTTAAGTTGTGCACATAACGGAGGGAAGGGAACAAGAAAAGTCCTCAAAAATCTGCTTTTGGAGACTCATGCATTAAGTATTTTTATCATATTTACTAGTTTTACTTATTCAAACAGTGATGTCCCTGTATAAACAGAATAAGAATGAGCATTACTAGTGCTGTCTCTACTGCGTGGGCACAAAAAGTGAAGCAGTAAGACTGCAGTTTGGATTTGAAATCTGTTTCAATAAGTGTTATCAACTCCAGCACTTTTTTTTTTTTAAACTTAATTCTATCTAAACAAGAATTATTTCAGTTGAAATAGTTTAGAATTTCAAAAATTAACAAAAAAACTGAGAATCTGTGCTATACTTCATAGCAAATGAAATTTTTATGGCATTTTATAACTTTAGAAAATGACATGGAAGTATTAATGTAGCTTTATAGATTAAAATTTCTGTTCCAAGACATTTCAGTTTTAAAGAACATATTTTACCTTCACTGAAGTCCCCACCCTGAATCATGAAGTTTTTAACGACACGATGGAATGTAGTGCCTTTGTAACACAGCTTTTTTCCAGTTGTTTTTCCAATTCCTTTTTCACCTGCAAGAAGTTCAAACAAAAAGAATCTACAGATTGTCACTAGATAAATTCCAAGGATTTCCCACCTAGTGCTAAGAAAAGAAGAGAGCCATCAAAATAACACAACCGAATGGTAAAAGATAAAAATGGTCCAACTTTTTGCCTCTTCTCCTCCCATTAATAACGGAAACTTTGCAAAAGACATCTTGAGTATGCACAAGTGAAAACTAGGTTTCTTCCAAAAAATTCCCCCCCCTTCTAAGAGGGAGTACATCGGTTAACAATCCACTCAGGACAATTCACAAGAAAACATGAATTCGTTATAATGATGGGTTAACTCTTTTCTGTGGTTATAGCCACACTGTTATGTTAGCTGAAGCTAACACTGGAGTCCAGTTCAAACCATTTATACATCAGAGTGGGCCAGCTGCGTCCCAGGACAGAGAAACCTGAGCTCAGGAGAACAGGCCTCCACTCAGTTTGAATGCAACCCAGCCTTGGAGAAGTAGGATTGAGCTACTCCAAACATGACTCACATCTTCACCGACCCATGCACAGTGCCCTGCACCAGCCCTTCCTCATTATCTCAGTAAGAAAACCCGCACAAAACAGATTCCTATCACTGAAAGGAGGGGGAAGTACACTTACATGAACTGAGGAGAAAGCTTTTCTCCTTGTGGACATTTGCAAAAAGAATGTTTAAGATCAATGTTTTGATTCTGTCAAAATATGAATGGCAACATGAAGCCACAGACTGGTAGAACAGAACAGGGAAGCAGGAGAATTAAGCATTGTGCATAGAAGAACCATTCCAGAACTAACCAAATGAGAAACATGACAGAAATCCAAATGCTAAACTGGTACCACCAGGGCTATTCTTACTCAGCAGCAGGAGCCTAGCCAGGCCGCAGTGCTCGTTATGATCCTTTCAGAGCCTGAAGTTTCCCGAGAAGTGACACGCTCACCAAACAGACAGTGCAGCAGTACTTCAAACCTACTGGTGATTTTTGAGAAAGACATCCCAGATCCTCAAGCTTTACTAACACCTCTTCCAAAATTCAGAAGAAAAAGTGCAGGGGGCACATGGAGGGGCAGAAGCCCCAGATAGCAGGCTCATTTGAGGGATTCATACAGGTCCCACAGCCAGGGAACATTTGTAAGAGACGCTGTGTCTAGCTTTCAAGAAGAGGGGAGCTTGCAGAGCACAGCAATCAAAAGTAGTAGGTATAACACTCTGTGCACCAGCTCAGATCCCACATAAGCCACACCTGCAGGAGATTTTGTAATGAGACAGCACAAACAGACATTTCAGAGTCTTGGCTTTATCCCACCACTGGTTATGGCATGGGCATCTGCTACTTGGTCAGAAAACACACAACCAGTATGTTATGTATCACAAAGCGCCCTCAGAATTCTACATATACTAGTTACTCAGAGCCAAGTCTCCTTTTGCCCTTTGCTGTCTCTCCACCCCAAACTCACTAATGGCCAAACCACCCCAAATTTGCCATTCCAAACAGCACAAAGCTGCCACAACAAGGGCAAAGAGCAGTTCATAACACCAAATCCACTTACGGGATTGTTGTTTACTGCACTTATAAAAGCCTTCAGTCACAGAATGTAACATTTTCCATCACCTTGATTCTCCATACCTATAACCCATGCCTACTCCTACTTCATTTTCCACAGAAGCTATCCAAGCAAAGCTAGGTATTATAGGACTGGACACAGCCCCAAAACATGCATCTCTTTGGTACAGTATTGGAAAGCCCACATTGATCAATATCAAGAAGCTTCTGCCCTCATTTTTGGCCATGTTTCAGCATATTCCTCAGGCTTACAGAATTGGATCCAGCATTGTGCCTGACCATGTAAGTAAGCAAGCTGGTGCTGAAAGGTGAGCTTTAGACCCTGGCCAAAAGTTGTAGTTCCTTCTTTTACTCTCTTATAGAGCTTCTCCAGGACAGGACAGACTATCAGAATAAACGTCAAGTATGAAGTGACTGCACACAAGGAAGACAGTCAAGTCTCTCACACAGCACAATTCCAGAAGAGCACGCAGTAAATGAGGTAGCCCTATCACACATCAGGATGGTCCTTTCTTGCATTTGGATCAATGCGTGTTAAGTAAGCCCACAGCAAACTGGGCATGTGCCATTACTTCTAGGGAAGACCTGAAAAAACAGGAGGTCCTCCATTTAATCTCTACTCAGGTAAAGCTAGAAAGTGGCCCTCCCCAAGGTATCTGCAGATGGACAAGAGCTGTCCCTTTCACACATCCACAATTTGGCATCTCCTTTTTTTCCTGCAGTCTTCTGTTCCTTGAACTACAAGGTGCTACTCAAGCCCTATCTAGCTGCCTCCTCCATGACTAAACAGTTCTTTTCAAGTGCTGCAAACCTCTGGGAAAAGGAACGGATGAGAATTTACACAGACACTGTAAGGGTTATTCCATTATGTGAAGAGACTTCTGTGGTGAGGACAACACAAGGGCCTTCACCACACTGCCAGTCTCCCTTGGTGGGTAAACATCAGTCTTGGCGGCCTAATAACACCCTGCACTGCCAGCCTAATCTCAAATATTTTGCATTATATGCCCAACAACGGTCTCTGGCTGAGATTATACAAAGGGAAGCTCCTGAGAAAGTACCAAAGAGCAGATGAGCTTGTGTTCATCTGACAGGTGGACTGACTGGAGAGTCTGCAATGGGCCTACATATGCCAGTTTAAGTCCAGATGTTTTAATTTAAATGCAAGAAGCATCTTGCTGTCAAAGCAGACAGCATTCTTTCACAGGAGCCAGGTCTATTTCTGACAACAATGTCAGGCTGCAGGAAGGCAGCCAGAATCACCCTGCCCTCCTCCATCTGTTTCTGACAAAAACATAATCCTGGCTTGCCTCGTAGAGATGATGGAGGGAGCAGCAGGCATGAAGACGGGCACAGCATTTAAAATACTAGCCTCCAATCTTTCTCTTGGAGCATATCACCTTGCCCTGAGACAAGCAAAAACTCACTTGACAATGACAAAATGGAAGTGGAGAGTCCAAATAAAGCTTCTGAGGACTGTAACAGCATGAGTGAGGACATGTTGTGCCAGGCAGCAATGGTGACTTTATAAGCTAGAATGCAGGTGGGTGCTCGTATGTCTGTATGCAAAAAGATGATGCTGGATTGGCCTAGCATGCAGAATCCTGAATTTAAGTAGTATGAAAATGCACAATGCCCACAGTTTGTTGCTAAGATATTCCATTACTTAGACTATATGGTCCAGAATAATGGGATAGTGTCCCCTTTCTATTATACAATTGTATGCCTCCTTAGACATGTGTAGCCCTAGTCTATGACAACCACAGGATGTCAACACCAGAAAAGGATACTGTATTGAGTAAACCTCCAGTGACTTAAAGACTTCCTGCAAAGACCAAGAGATAAGGACAAAAGATACACCTGACAGCAACCCACACTCCCATGATGACCAAATTCCTAACAACGGATCTTGCTGTGACAAGCAGAAGGAGTCAGAAGAGTGTGACTCCTGGAAGCAAGTGACTCATTCGGCCTCTGAAGATGTTTTATCAGCTCACAACTCTGAAAATGAAAAGCAACCCTTCACATCTCAAAGTTTTGGTTGCCTGAGGTCAAAGCAATCTTACCAGTAGATGCTCATCTCCCTCCAACAGAACTGCTGCTCTTCTAAAGATAGGCTTAGTAACATAATCTAAGTGGACACAGAAGTAGTAGTCTAACTGGAATGCCCACACCAGTCCATGGGGACAGAGAGAAAGTAGGTACCAAAGAACTGCTGGATCCTACTATGGACAGCATGGATGACCCTAAGTCTGGCCTTCTGCGCCTGGTCACAGCTCACATCCATGTTATCACGCAGCAGACAGCATCCTTGCGTGGAGAGTTCAGCCTAGATGCTTAGGTGCTGAGGTAGTACAGACACTGACAGTACAAGGCAGGAGAAGAGGGAAAATGGCATGTATGACACAGATAAATTAGCAGTAACAATTATGCTGGAAAAAAACCTGTCAAGGAGAAACAGAAATGCAGATGGAAGAGTTGACAGGAAGGGACTAAGGAAAACAAAACAGCAGTACAGATGCAATCAGTGCAAACAAGAAAAGAATTAATGTTAGTCATGTGACCCAAGCCTTTAAGCTCAGCTATCTTGAGTCCAAACTTGGGAGCTAGTATCGTAGAGAGACATGGCTTCTACAAGCAAAAGAAATTAATCCCGTTCTCAAACATCCCATTCACCAGGCTCCTCTGTGTGCGTCTTTCCCCCCCGCCAGATTTAGTTATCATGTTTTGTAGCAAATTTTTAAAGGCATCTGTCAAATCACAGTACCATTATATGATTCCATAACAGCAAACAAGAATGAAAAGGAATGTTTCAAGCAGCTCTTAAGTCTTTTAGTCTGATCTCAACAGTAGGCAAGACATCAGAAAAACATTTGAAAGAAAGCACAATGAAGACACGTTCCGGCTGAAGAGTTCAATGCAACCTGCACAGCCAGCTATAGAACAGAATTCAAACAGGGATGCAAGACAAAGATATCAAGCTACTTTTTGACTTTTTTTTTTTTTAAACTGTTCTCTGTTCTGCTAAACACCTACTTCAGTTTCATTCCTCATGATCTCCAACACCTTTTTGTCCCTTTATCTCCAGCTAACCCCTTTCCAGCAAAGCTACTGTAAGGGTTTAAATAAAAGAACTACTGAATATGAGGCTCAGACATTACGCTATTCAGTCTGCTACTGCATTTTATTTCTCATCTTTTGTTACTTATTCTGATTATGATGCACTTTGAAAGAGTTGTCCTTTATTCTGTGTTAGTCATGGTGTTGCTTCTCATTCGCAGTCCCCTGTCATCCCTAGGTGACACTTCAATAAGCGTAATTAATAAGAACCAGAGAGTGGAGTAAAGAAAGGGGGCGGCACCATGGGCACCTCAAAAATTGGAATATCTACTATCCTCTTCATGAGTTCATAGTATTATAAGGTTCTTCTAATTCTTATCACTGGTATCTAGAACACATCACATTTTGGGATCTGAGAACTGAGAAGATGAACTTTTCAAGAACGCATTAAGGATACCATCAAGACATTTGTTTCACATAACCAATTTAGCTAAAAGCTGTTCACAAAAGCCAGATGTTAAAATGCTGCCTGGATGGTCTTGCTGGAGAGTTAACTATTTGGAAAGTAGTTATTTCATACACAAGGATTTGTTGGTGCAGTTGATTTAAGGCAAATTGCAAGTCCTTGAGCATTCAGGTACATGGGACTCGAAGGTCATCAAGAAAAACTGAATGCATTCTTTGCATTACAAATAACACATAGCATAATTCCCTTAATAACCTAATCAAGACTCAGCATCAGCTTACAGTTGCAAAATGTCTGAGGAGTAGTGTGGACCAAGAAGCACCAAACCACCCACAGGATTCGTAAGGAATCATCATACTCAGTTCTTCATTTTGCTAAAAGTGAAAAAGTTTTCTCCTCAGATTTAATGGACTCTTCTTTCCTCTGACCGCTGTGTAGCACTTCTACGAACCTGTTCGTTTTTGAATATTCTTTCTTTGAATAAGGGCAATCAAAATTTTATGCAGTATCCCAAGTCAAGTGTCACCAATGTATCGTACAGTGACATTAATACTTCGTCTCTCCTGATTAAATCCTAAGGTTCCATTTGCCTTTTTCACATACACGCAACTTTAATGATAATTCCACCATACTCCTTACCAATCACTTCTAATTAAAGGACTCCCAGATTAAGGGCAAACATATGTTTTGCTCCATAAATTCACAATTTTGCATTCTGTAATCACGTTACTTCTATTACTCTAACTCAGTATGTGTTACGGAATACCAGACAATTTCTTGCTATGTCCTAATCAAAGCTTCCTCAGCACTAACAAGTCCTAGCTGTGTTTTAATCAGAAAATTATCAGCACTGTATTATGCTGCTGTTACTACTACGAATGAACAACAACTTTAACATACTAGAATTCTTAAATTTAAGCGTATTACTTACCCGAGCACAAGCAAAGGAAATTTTTGCAAGTCTTCGGACATATATCTGAGAAGAGCTGAAACATAATTCGACCAACTAGAAGATTAAAGAAAAAAAAAAGTTTTATAACTCTTTGTAACCACATAAGCAAATTAACTTATAAACAAATCAGCATGTTTTGAATATATAATTTTCTGGGGAAAAGTTATTTTATCAAGCAGAATCAGGCGTCTCAAATATGAATATATTAAAATAAGTGGCACAAAAGAACAATAGCATGATTGTCAAATATAAAGATTAAACAACCTCATCATATGAAATTTATTAAAAATCTTAATCAATTAGATTAATTGAATCCTAATGATTCAATTCAACTTGGAAAGCCAAACTGGTTTGTTTTAATAGTTTATCCTGTCAGTTAATTACTGTTTTGAAAAAGAAAATGATTCGTCATAGATATAGATCTTCAGAGCTATGGGATTTTTTAAATTTTAGGTATTATGTTTATACAAATATTATTAATAATTACATCTCTGCAGTTTTGTATCTGATCGTTACCTAATGAATCCAACTGACTTAGTGCCATACCATGTTAAGGATTACATATGAAATGGAGTTCTTGGCCTTTGGTAAAAGTATAAAATATAATAGATGCATCAAATAGAAAAAATTAAAAGCAGGTGGAACAATACTAGCAATTTCAGAATTACTGCTCTACTTGCCAAATACTATGAACCAAATACTACTTCTCCATGCAAAGCGAGCAGAGTAATTCCCACTCTCAGTGCAGCTACTCCCATGCTATTGATAGTACTTACGCTACATATCCTTGAAAACTATTAAAATACTGCTGAAGAGAGGTTAGTATAGAGAAAAAATTTTAGAACTGCTTCACGTTTTCTGTTTTATTTTCCAAGACAGTGGGAAATATATTTCTAAACTGAAAATCTAAAAACTCGCAAACATATGAGAACTTTAAGAAATATAAAATCAGTTAAAAGAAAAGTATGTCATCCTTATAGGTTGTGAAACAAGAAGCCATAAAAGCTACACTGTTGGCCAGCGTTACAAGGAGGCTACTGGTAATAATCTATTAATGAGTACTACCCTCTAGTGGTATACCCTGGAAACACTTCGACTTAATTATCAAAAAAAGTAACTACTCTAGGAATTACTTCTTTTCCTTCCCTAAAAGGAAAAAAAAAGAGTTGTTCAGTTGTATTTTATTCAATACTTTGGCATTATGAAAAACTGAAAGATTCCAAAGAAATTACACTAAAGTTTAAAGTTTTGTCCAAATATATGTGATTTCTGAGGAGGTGAATTATTGGTTCAGAAAGTTAGTGAAGAAATGAAAAATAACACAAAGATCCCCAGCATTTTGTACTCTTAGACAAAAAAACTCAAAATACCTTCAGCTGTAGAAATGTCTGTATTTCATTAGATAACTGCATTAAGAACTTTCTCTGAGGATTTGTCATTAAAGCAGAAAAAAATCTCAAAAGTGTGCAACAGTCTTCAAAGAATGAAGAAATCGCTAATATTCAAAAACTCCACGTAAAACAGTAGTAGTTGTAACTACCGCTATGACGAAACAGCTATTTGGAAGTGAAGAAACCATTATAAACTACGTGGACTGAAGACACACACAGAACACAAGAGAGAAGACAGTTTACAAAAAAATAATAATAATAATTAATTAATTTTCATTATAAACACAGTAAATCAGGAGAGTAGGAATCCCATTCCTCTGTTTGCACAAGCGCTGAACTGAACAGTGATTAAGTGCTTTAGAAAGCCACATACCGATTTCCTCTTAAATTGCATTTGTTATGTGAAATAGCATTGATGCCTTTCAGAAAAAAAAAAAGTTATCACTATTCTCATTTTGCAAACATTAGAAAAATAAGGATCAGCAGTTGATTTACGAAGGTGACAGCTGCCAAATAACCAGTAAGTGTACTGTCTACAGGCTCTGGGGGAGACTTTTACCCTCAGGCATAAACTATGGAAGCCTTCCCATTCCAAGTCACTGTCCCCCATATAAAGGGCACTATCTAGCACATTAAGATATGGAAAAAGAGTTGTATCCCATTTAAAATCATCTTGCAACTGTAAGTCCCTATTATCTTGACAAATCAGTGTCAGAGTTATGAAACCCCATTGCTAGCTTAAAAAAAAAAATAAAATCCAAGTTTCAAAGCACCTACACCAGTTGCATTTCATGGCTCATGCTACCCATGCGCACTGGGAACATAACCTATATGCTTACTTGCCACAGGGAGGACAAGATAAATTTGAGAGTTTATTGAAGCATGTAACCTCTCTACCGAGGTCAAGCTGTATTGTTGTTTATAACCTAATAGAAGCAATATGAATTGCTTGCTTACTTTAAGGCTACAGGAATTTAGAAGTCCAACTTTGACTTTTCAGTCAGTCTACAGTAACCAGACAAAAGCTCCTTCCTGCTGAAATCCATGCAAATCGCTTCACACAAAACTTCTAGGTCTATCTATTCCTCTGTTTTCATTATCCTTATACTACTGAACTACAGAACTGACATTTTCCTAATAGCATATGAATAAAATTAGGTGGTTAGTATCTACACCACTCACGCTGTCAAAACTAACATCATGTAACAACAGCCAGAAGAAGATATGATCTTTATGAAATAGCCTGCTTGACAGTACAGAAACCACAAAGCTCTTCTCTGCAGGTGACCTGAGCTGCTCAGGTGGAAACCTCAGGTAACAGCATGTTGCTCACAGGCTATATCCAATCCACAGCGTGCACATTTCTCCAATGTGACACCACTTTTAAAGTTCTTCCCCCGGAAGACGTAAGCTTTGTCTGAAGTTCTTGGGGATTTCAAGGCAGAGCATAAAGAAAAAAGACATTCCTAACTAAGATATTATGATCTCAATAGTACTTTTAGTAGTGCTTTGCCAATAATGTCTGCTAGCTTGTCATACCTTCTCACCTCCTACAAACTTGGTTTATGACACTTATCCAGAATCAAAAGACTGCATCACAGTAGCGCCAGCTAAAGTAAAAAATAAGGAAGTCTCTCCTCCACATAACCTGAAGTACTACTCACCCTGTTATATCTAATTATATAAAGTGTTGCAGTTTGCTGGTAATACACAAACCACATACTGATATCCGTCTGGTGGGTTACTATCTGTACTTTATCTAAACTGCATGAATATTATTAAGTAAAAGGGTATTTTTTTTATTGACAGTCAATTAAATGTGCCAAAGAAAGATCAGATTTTCAAACTCAGATCAAATAAATACACATAAAATGACAGCTGTTAATTTAACGCAAGAAAAATTCTGTTAGAAGTCTGCCCAAAACCCATGAATCTTTCTCTCACCTCTTCCCTAAAAAAGAAAGATCCATTTTAAAACTGGAGTTCATAGCCAAATAACTGAGGTATTTGCTGACATAACACAGGTTGAAAAAAGCATTTGAAATGTTACTAATCTCCTCAGATCTAAATACGTCCTCTCTGTAATGCAACCCCTCCTCTCTGAAGTGCTTCACCTTACATACAAAGCTGAAGTTATCTGATGAGGGAACAAGCTTTCTACAACTAACCGTAAAACCTGAATAGTAAATTACATAGATATTGTTTCTAAAAATGACTATTCAAGTAGGTTAAGCCTGCTCATAAACCTACATAGACTACTCGGTCAGCTTTAGCCAAGGAAATAAGCTTGCAGAGACACCTCACTTCAACGCTGAGGTCATTTTTCTAATGATGAAACTCTCACCAAACTTAGGCTGCAAATCTTCCAATATCACAAGGAAGTTACACTAATCTTACTGCAATGTATCAGCAGGCAGGACATTTCTATAATTTTAATCTACATTTATTCTCAATAAAATGCTGGTTCTCATCAGCTCATAGTTATGAAGACGTGCTCATGTATATCACAGTATAGTTTTTATAGTACATTAGTGCACTTTTATGCTAGTCAGCACCACAGAAACGTAGCCAATCATAACTTAACATTTTTATTAACCATAAAACAATGCATTGAGTATTATTAAAAATGATGAAGTGATTCTTATTTGTCAGGAAGTTTTTAAACTCATTCTTTAAAGATATTTTTGGATAGAAATTAAAGTAAGTGACCAAGAAGTATTTAAGTTATTAGTAATTAAATACAGTAAATATGATACAAGTTCTAAGATGTTTTGAAATTAAAACTGAATGATTTCATAAAGCATTATCGACAGCTAATGAAGTATACCAGTTCTAGGAACTAGATGGCATAACAACCAGAAATAAGCAAACTTCAGAGCCCCACTTCACAAGCTGAAAAATGAAAACATTTTTTACATTTTTGAATGTTTGAACAATGTCTAACCTGTGGAAGAATTAGAACTTTATTCAAATCAGGTTACCAAAATTCAGGGTAGAAATATCCACATTATATCATAACAAGGGCTGCGGCTAGCAAAGTTTGGTTTATCAAAATCTGATTTCAAATGCTTATCGAGTGATTTCCCCCAATTTAGCTGCTCAACTTCTTTAAGAAAAACTGGAAGCAAACATGCATTGCTTGAACATATTTTACACATAATGCAAACTCTTTCACTAGATTATATTATGTTGAGGCCATGAAGGACTCAATTTCAGACAGACACTCCCGAAACAAACCTAACTCAAATTAAAACTAGAGAACTTATTTCAATAGGCTCTAATTAATTTTTAAGTTCATTTTTGTTTTTGTCTTTTCCCAATTTCTTAGCACAAACCAGGTAGGAGGACACTGCTGCATTTTTCCCAATATTTCATCAAGAACATCATGCTGAGTAAGAAAGTAGGGAGTCCAAGCATTAAGACAGCGGTACACAGCCTTTGCAGACGTACCAGGAAGTTTGCCAGAGGCCCAAAGGCTTAGATAAATTTGCATACTAGTTTAAATAACACTTCATTAAAATAAACATTTTAATCTTATGTATTTATTTATCCCTAAATTTGTGAAACCTAAGAATAATAGTTATATAAATTTTAGAAGATTGCTTTAGAGTAGAAACGTAGGTAAAGTTTTCAGAAAATAAAAGCTCACTGTGGAAAAAAGAGATTTAAAACATCAGTTAAAACAATGGACAGTTCCTCTAAGCAGAAATCTATATAAAGGTTTGACACATTATCACTCTCTTAATGCTTCCTTACCCTAACTTACATTCTGTGCAGTCAAAGCCTCCATAAACTTCTTCCTTCCCCAGCTCTCTCTACTAACCCGTGTCCTCCACAAACACCCCCTAAAGCTCCCTTCACTCCAGACTTCTGTGATCTCCACAACAGCAAGAATATTTTCAGTACTGCTCGCAACTCAGATTTACTGCCTTCCAAGAAATGCAAGTGAGAAACTACATTTTGTTTTCTCCTAGTAGGAAAGGCTTATCAGTTTGGTTTCTCCACTTGCTAATCCACAATTTGTTTCAGACATCAAGGTAAATCTTCAGGGTACTGCATTCCAAACTGACAACAATGATAATTCTGTACATGCGGATTACAATTTTGTCCTAAAACACATGAGTTCTCCCTGAGACCTATCCATACCTCATCTCCCTCATGTTCTCTGACGGGGGCCCCCATATGTCCTCTTGTTGCATTGCACTAAACTGGTTTGCCAGTCGGTTCACCGCCAGAGTCAAAGCACTTAACTGTTCTTTGCAAGTCTACAACACTAAAGGGCTAAAAGTTAATGGGAAGCCAGTGCAAAATAGTTTCTCTGTTCAGGAAGGATAACAAAGACCCCATAATAAATTTGCCTCCCTGGTTCTAGTAATGCAGACGTACTACTACTGTGACTGGTCCAGTGCAGCTTCTTTCCCTTAAATTCATAGCTCTGGCAGCCAAAATCCCAAAATACGCCAAGCTTCAGACAACTGAGACTAGGAGAAGTAATAAAAAAAAATGACTGACTGAAAAGGGGAGGGACAGTATCCCAGGAGGAAGAGAAACTGAAGCAGAAGGAAAAATGAGCAAGTGGTCAAACAACAAAAGAACACCCAGTTTTAAATAAGAAAAGGAGAAAACATGGAAAATTCATTGGTGAATAGGTATGAAGCACAGCAAAAAAAGAGTAAATATAGCATGTTTTCTGAGAGACAAAGCCAGTCAGCTTTGCTCAGCACGATGGGGGTGGGAAGAAAATGAAGCATTTTTTTTTCTTTGACTAGCCACATAAATTACTACAGCAACAGACTCTGTATTTGATTTACCAGTCAGACATCAGTCTTTTAGGTACTACGATAATTAGAACACAAGGATTTTGCAGCAGAGTTAAGACATTACTAGGCACCTAGCAATTGTAATCAAATTGGCATCTGCTGACATCCCAAAATTTTACAGGGACCATAAGTATTTTATTCTTACCTGCAAGTTTTATGTGCCCAAATCCATTATGGGGAAAAAAAAACAAACAAAAAAACCCAAACCCTGAAACAAGAGAAAGTAGCTCTCTGTGCTAGTAGTATCAAAATAAATGCTGACTCCTGATTTATTTTCCATTTGCTCTTTAAAGAAATATCAACCACAACCTGCACTCATAAAAAATGCTTAACAAAGAGCTTATTGAAAGTAATCTAAATTTCAAGTTACACTGAAAAACACTGATAAAAAGCCTAAAAAGTTTATTACACAGCAAGAGGCACATATAAGCAGGCATCAAGTTTTACTTCACAATTCTGTAGCTAAAATTAAAGTAAGGGTATAGAGGCACAAAAGCTCTAATACAGCTTCTGAAAGCACAACTAAAGCCACAGGATGAATTCTGTAGTTTCTGTAGCATAACAGATCTGGTTTAACAGTGAAACTAATTCAAACTCTGCATTCCCCTTCCTTCTTTCTTTCTTTCTGTCTCTGTCTCTCTCCCTCTCTCACACACACACCCCACCTTTGCTGCTCCTTCTAATGTAGTATGTGCACTACTATCTTATTTCTAATTGCTACAGGCACATGTCCAACCAATGGGCAAACATAAAACCTGCAAGGGGAAATCTAACTACCAGTTGCCAGCTATGTGGTGGGACATTTTTGGATTCTAAGCAATCAAAAGTGTTAGAATGACAAAGTTTCGTATTTTGTGGGCAAAGAGATGTCTCCAGCGTTGTAAAAGAGAGGCACGTCCTCTTACTCTCTGCGTTCTCTGGGGAGATGTTAGCTTAACTTTTCAGTGCAGACTGGGAGGGTGGCAATGTCTTACTTCTCGGCTAGCAGCAACGTGCAGCATTGTTCCCTTCCCCAGTATCTCTATAACCAATAAAGATGAACAAGCAGATAGGCTAATTGGGTTAAAGTCACATCAGCAAAAATGTTAATTTTAACTTTTAAACTGTCAGCAGCTTTCCAAATTAATACCTCACTGTTACCAGAAGGACAGTACAGATACTTCATGTCATCTGTAAGCTCTGCTGCACCACTCACACTTGATTCAGCTTTTGAAGGTCATCTTGCAGCCAAAAGGGCAATATTTAAGCTTTAATATATTTAACCTTAAATTTTGAGACATAATTGCATAGTAAATTAATGATGGACACTAGCATACAGTATTATAACTACATTATACACAAGTCCTGATCCCAACATTTTATAAATTGGCATGTTTTTCTGTGAAAATAAAAGCCATTAATCAGGTGCAATAAAAACAGCAGGGTTCTGAATTTGATGTACAGCTGTGAGATTCATGTTACTTTAAAGAGAAAATAAACAGCAAGGCACAAGGCTTTGGCTCTGTTCATACTCCAGGGAACCACAGTTCTGCACCACCCAGAACACTAACACTACAATTTCTCTCTGACACCAGTATCCACAATCCAGTATCCACCAAATCCAAGATAGATATGAGGGGAGACATGGTAGCCCACTTTTGCTTGTGATACTTTTCTGGTCCCTTCCTCAGCCATGTGTTTTGTAACAAGAGTTATTACAGAATGGCAGCAGGAGTGCATGCATGAAGACCAGAAGGAAGCAAAGCACAAGCACAACAGGGTAGGGATGGATTCTCCAGAAAAAGAGTCAAAACAAAAAAAGGGACCAAAGATGAAAAGTAAATGAGACTGAGCTAATCATCTATACATAGCATTAATTGTGCTAAAAATCAATTTCATTAAACTACACTTTTGAACTGGAAACCTGCCTAACCCAAAACATCCAAATTTTATTTTTAATAGTCCAATTCCATACTAAATTTGAATTTAAAAACTTGGAAAGTGTTAAAAATAATTTTAAAGTTACATTTTTCTCCTCAAAAAAAAGTATTCAGAAAAAGCACTGTGAAATAATTAAAATAACTCAAACGGAAGTTGTAATAGCCATAAATTATAGTTATGCCATATTAGGCCACTGAAGTTGGAATTAAATCTCTTGAAATTTTGATGAAATGAAAAAGCAAGTCAAATGGCTAAAAGCTGCATCTGAATGCAACTGAAATTTGAAAATGCAGATATCAACTCTTATTTCAAAGGCTTTCACAGAAACTATGAAGCAGAAAATGAAAGTGAAAGCACAATGAAGCCATCACAATTATTTCTTTTTTGAGAGACAAATAATGGCGATATAAAGTGCTGAATCCATATTAGGCAATCATATACATGGATTACTTCTTGTTCAAAATTATGATGAAGTAAATCTGTATCATCATTTTTACAGATTGCCAAAAACAGAAGAAGAGGTGAAACTGCAGTGGGAATTAAGTAGCTAGTCTGCAATTAAAACACATAGACTACCACTTAAGGGCGATTACACTTTCCATAGGGAAGATATGAGCTAAAGATGGAGATATATATATATATATATATATATATATATATATATAAACAGGCCACCTGGCCTCTTTATTTACAGTCAGAAGACTCATTTTAAGCAGGAGGAGGAGCGGTTTATACCAGATGACCTCCTGAAGTCCCTTTCTAATTCAATTACTCTATGATTAAAAATGCTCCTTGTAGCACTTAATACATACCTCATCATTATCTCCAGTCTCCTCATAACTTGCCCCAATCTTCTATAACTCACACGACTGTAAATTTACAATACATAACATGCCAACTAGACAGCACTTCTTAATACACAATGTTTTTTATGTTCAAAGCAGTATTATATGCCTTTCTGAAGCCCCCTGTTCAGGTATGCGATTAAAAACCGATCTCAAGAGAAAACAAAAAGCATGCAGCATCCCAGGCGACACCGAGTTACAAAGAACACCAAGTTAATAAATGCATAAATATATACCAATGGCCAAATTCATTGCGAACAGCCCGGGCCAATCAATAAGGCAAAAAGAGGCGAAGAAACCACTTTAAATGAACAGATTAAATGGCAAAGCCCCAAGCCTTACCTGGCTCGCGGTTGATCTCGATGTCAAAAAAGCACTGAGGCCGGTCCTGCACCCCCATGGCCGCAGGCAGCCCGGGGGCCCCTCTCCCTCAGCGCCCTGACGACACGGGGAAGGGAGAAACTCGCTCAGCAGAGCCGCGACACCTCGGCGGGTCCCGCCGCCGCCGCCCCCGTCGTGTCCCCCCCCCCGCCGGGCCAGCTTTTAACGCAGCGCTCCCCAAGCCAGCGCCCTCCCTCCCCACCGAAAGGGTTGGAATTACAACACCGTGGCGTTTTCGAAAAAAAACTCGACAGCGCACGGCCTCAACCCTTCAAAAGCAAAAAAAAAAAAAGGCAAAAAAAGGGCAAAAAAAGGCAAAAAAAAGAAAAAAGAAAAAAAAGGCAGTGTTTTGGCGGCGGGGGGGGACCAAAGGAACTAGATTTTTTTTTTTTTTAATGGATATGCCTTCTTACTCAAAAGTAGGGCTTCCCCTCCCACCGGCCGCCAGGCATTAGGGAACCCCCTCCCCGCCCCCCCGCTGCCCCCAGGGGCTCCCCAAACCCCGCCCTGCCTCTGCCCGGCACTCCCGGGGAGGGGGGAAACTTGGCTTCAGCAGGGGCTGAGCAGGGCGAGGGTCCCCCCGACCCTTCCCGGGAAGCCCCGAAGTCCACCCTGAGGGGAATTCGTCTTTAATTAA
>NW_020447297.1:1898809-2132483 GCF_003343035.1 Apteryx rowi | reverse complement strand
CTCTGCGCCGTGAGGGGAAGGAGGGAGGGCGGGAAGCGGGAGGCGTCGCCTCGCAGCGGCGGCGGCGGCGGCGGCGGCGGCTTCTCCTCCGGGCGGCCTGCGGCGCCTTTCGGGGCCCAGGCGCCAATGCGAGGGGTCCCCGCTGCGCGTGGGGGGAGCGTCCCCCGGCTTCAACGTGTTTTTGCACCGCACTGCTGCAGACGCAGCCGGGCCGTCTCCCTCCTGAGCGTGGCTGAACGAGCGCCCGTCCTCGCCGCCAGCTCGCCATGGCGGGGGGAAAGGGCGGCGCAGGGAGGAGAGAGGGACTTGCTGGAAGGAGCGGCACCGAGGGGAGCCGGTGTGTCCCCTGTCGAGGAGCATCCCTCCTCCAGGCAGCCTGACCCGCAGGCATCGCGGCCGCGCTGGGAAATGGCGTAGCGCGGCTCCCCTTCCGCTTCACTTTTCCTCTTTCTTCGGGAAGCCCGGACAGTTTCACAGAGATGTCTCTCTCCCTCCCCTGCTTGAGGGGGCAAATATTTTGGTGGACACAAACCCAGAGCGTTTTGCATTGGGAAATGTTTGCCATGATACATTCTTCAGGGCTTAGGTCGGATAATTTTTTTTTCTTCAGAAAGAAAAGGCCGCTCTGGGAGCCAGCCTGAAATGTCTGTCTCTTGCCGTGTCCACACCAAGCGTGTGACAGGTGGGGAAGGCTGTGCTGCCACGGCTGCRTTGATGCAAAGCCCTGCGTAGATGCTCTGCAGCAGTGTAAACTTGTCCAGCTGTGACTTACGAGTCTTGCGTTGCAGTTTTACAATTTGTTTTCACACTGAACACCGATGAAAAGTCCTAGCCTAAGCGTCCGTTTAGTTTTATACCCATCCCTGTACCTAACCCCACTACCAGCTTTACCCTCCTTCCTAATCTCATGACATTTCCTTCAGCCGGCATCAGGAGGGGCCAAAGAAGATTTAATTATGATAGCGAGCTATTTTTCTGAGTTTTGGGTACTAGACCATCCCAGAGTGTGGAAGTGGTAACTGTTTAGTAGTCGCTGAAGTGTCAGATTGTTCAGGTGGGAGGTTGCCAGCACGTTTATTCAGCCCATAAATCCTCAGCTCAGTTTGAGCCTACTACACTTTTCAGACCATTTCATGCTGTGGATATCCAGCAGCTTAAAATCGTGYGGCCCTCCATATTCACCTAATTTGCCTAGTAACTCCTGTAATAGTAACTTGGTACACATCCTTACGGTGATGGTTGTGGGTTTTTCTGGGAAGACATGGGGCAGCACCTCTTCCTACCAATATACACCCTGCACATCCTGTGGCATTGCTATAGCTATCACACAGCCTCCATCTCCACCACAGCTGCGCTAGGTGCTGCAAAAAATGTCTTGTATTACCTCCAGGAAGAAGTTTTGTAGCTTTTCGAGCAGTGATAAGCACTCTCTTATGAAGTCCACACCACTTGAGAAGCAAACCGTTTATCTGTCTCTTGTCCGAGGAGAAATTCAGAGTTAAAAAAATGTTGAGAATGAGCAGTGGCAAGGCTGAAATCAAAGGATGTTTTGGAAGTTAGGAATGCAACAAAGTGGAAATGTTTTCGATGTAATATATTTATAGCTTTCATGGGTGCTATCACCATCATATTTGAGCAACTCATAAAATTTTAACAGCCAGATTCTGTCATATATTTTTTTTATTTATGTCTAATATCACATGATTATGCAAGTAGTCTCTAAGGGAGATTGTTTTTGGAGCTCTTGCATAGGTTCACCAGTCCTTTGGGAACACTTGCATGGTAAGGTATCACACAATGTGAAAAAAAAACATAGCACAGTCTGGCCCTAAATTATTTATTTGTGAAATGCTATTATAAACTAGAAGGGTATTATTTGCCTCATTTTATAACGGGAAACTTGAGATACAGAGCTAGAGAAATTAAGTGCATTACAGTAGGTTCATAGGAATTGCTTTCCAGAGCTACAATTTGAAACCAAGTTTCTTTGATTTCCTTAATCCTCCCAAGCCAAAAAATATCATATGGTTGGGCTTTCTTAGTTTTTTTTTTTTTGGGGGGGGGGGGGTTGTTTGTTTGTTTTTCTCCTGCGCTGAAATAAACTACTAATTAATTCCCCTTTACCTGGAGTTTCTTGCTTTTCTGTTTTTGGAATGTGAACTGTTTCCTAAAGGCAGATGGACAAAGAAGTAACCAAAGCGCTCGTGAAAGACTTGGAAATGTGCTACTTACTTTCCATGCAAGGAGCAAAGATTGTGAGCAATTAAAAGAAAAGTTAATTTGAAGCCCTGAATATTTTAATAAAGAAGCAAATTAGAAAGAAGTTCTGGTCCCCTAGGAGATAAGCTCTTAAGATCATCTCTACGACTACAGCTGATAAATATGCTGCTTGGTAGAAGAAAGACATTAGGGGGGAAAAAAAAAAAGCTTTCAAAGCACATTCAAGGCCCGTCTTTTAAAACTCGAAACATATATCCTAGTTACAAATGAAGATTTTTTCATGGTGTTCCTGTCTAAGAGCTACTGCAGATGCTGCTCTGGTAACATCCTGTGCCCATTGAAACCAATGACAAAGTCCCCATTGATTTCAGTGACTAGAGATGTAGGCTGTTTGAGGGGGATTAAAGTCCGCATGGTAAAGCAGTGTAGTGACGGTTGAATAACTGCCTCTGTACAATACTAGTTTTTGACGTGCCACAAATTTGTCAAACAATCCCTTTTAGGCTAAAATTTTCCAAGACAACTTTTGAATGCGCTAAGATCAGCAGATCTAACTTTCTTTATCCTATCTAAAATCAACTTTAGAGATTTCTTGGTGGTACATTTTATGCCCAAGAAGTCACACTGACAAATCTTGGCTTAAAGTTGCATTCTTTTCTGAGATAATGTGTACTTAGCTAAAGTATTTGGAAAAGTAGAAGGGTGCAGAAGTTACTGTTGAGCAGTTACACAATGTAAACATCAGGGTAAAACTGTTTAATTTGGGACCTAGGCTTTATTTTCCAAAGTGTCTTTGATTGTCCAAATAATTATTAGTCTAAATTTGATCACAGCAGTTCTAACTAACTGGCTGTTGTTTAGGTATTTATAGAGGCTTTTCCTTATCTTTTGGGGAAATTCCATACATAGAATCTGAAATTAAAAACAAACTTTTTTATGAGCAATAAATTGTTGGGACAGTTCTTTCACTTACTATTTTGAGTGTTGCCATTGCAGTTACATAATATTTGTCAGCTGTAATACTATAGAGGACCTAGTGCTCCAAACCCCTCTAGGCTGCTCCTTGAATGCTGAAAAAAGTTTCTTAGCTAATTTATGATTTGAATGCACTTTAGTTACATAAGGAGGAGAAGGAATTTTTGACATAGCCTTTCATTATCTGGGACGTTTCGGTTAGGGGGTGGTGCTCAAAATACTTCTGTGAGACAAATTCATGACTGCTTATTCTAGATCTCGTTCTGTAGCTGTTCTGTGCACAGATTCTTATCGGATGTGAATGGATGTAAAGTGATTTTACTGAGAAAAGAACTGACTTAGGACTATTCATGAGGGTCACAGTAGTTTTGAACATCGAGAGACAATGGATAAATTGCCAAAAAGTTCTACAGCTAAATTTAAAAAGCTTCTGTTACCATTGAAGAACAGATGAGCACCTGAAGTGTTTCCTTTAATTGTTCAGTCATGCAAAACCATTTCTTTAGCATTTTTTCTGACATATAAATGTTGCAGAGCAGAATAATTGGAAAATGGCTTTAATTATAAAATGCCTCAATGCTGAGCAAACAAGTAGTTAAGAGTGAAAAGCCACCAGGCAGTCATCCATTAAGCAAACTTAAACACTGAAAAGGTACTTAAAAAAAWATATATATCTGTGCTAGCTTAGGAGTTTAGAATTTTAAAGGGAAGTAAATGGCTTGGGGATAAGTAATAAAACATAACATCTGTCCACTCTGGGTTGCTGATCAGCATCCAGATCATGTCACTAATATCTGACATTTTTCCGTGCACTGAATGCCAACATGTTTGATGATCTGAGCAGGGCTAGCAGGAAGCTCCTGTCCACATTACAGAAAAGCATTAAAACAGTGGACATTTATGAAGACTCTGAGGAGAGGTAGTTAATATATATTATATTATATTTACTATTATTCAAATACTAACAATCCCATTAATAACTTCATTGAGACAGGGGCAGAGAAGTAAAATAAAAGCGTATTTTGGCTACCCATATGTTAAGTGAGCCCCAGCGAATTTCTCTCTCTTTTGCTCTCTGACAAACTCCTAGGCTGCTTAYGCAGCAGCCTCACAGCTGAGATTCACATCTCAAGCAAAACCTTTGTCCTAGGGTTGGCTATTACTGAAAAGGAGCATTGATTTGGGGACACATGTATCCTCAGGTTATAGGGATATTTGTAACCTCACCTATCCAAACACTCCCTGCAGTTCTGTTCAGAGCCAGACTTCCCCTTTCCCCAAGGATTTCCTGTGAACCATAACTCAATTAATACCTTAACTGTAACAGGCCTCCTAAAGGACTATTGAGCTTACTCCCCCATCCTTCCCTAAAGCTTAGGAACGTTTCCATCCCTGGCATGAGTAGGTGGAGCCATCTGCTATCCAGGCAGTAAACAGAATTTGTTAACGATGGTCCCAGCATGATAGAAATATAAGCAAGTTATTAATCCATTATGTGGTAAATTGCCTAATGGGGTGCGGTATTTTCCTGTATGTTTAGCTTCTTTAGGCACTGACATCCATATTTCATATAAGCTGGTATAGGGGACTTTAAATGGGAACGATGTATGCAGGTCACTACCCGCATCTTGCTGAGACTAGAAATACAGGTAGCCTGTTGCTGAGAGGCAGATCAGGTTTGGGAGACTTTAAGGACTGTGGTGAAAAGGGTACTTGTCCTCCAGTTGCCTGGATAAATAAATACCTTCAGTCTCCCTGGCTGATATTGCATAAATCGCAACAGTGCAAACATGCAAAAAACATTTAGAAAGCAAATGCTGACAAAAAACTTGAATATGAGTTCAGAAGCTGGATTGACATTCCAGTGGAAATACAGCTCTAGTTAATGTGGTTTCCCGTTTAATTCTCCCAGCTGGTCCAGACTGATTCCTTACTCTAGAATCTTCCCATCTACATAATTGCTTATTTGCCCCTATCACTAGTATCTGAGTACTTCCCAAATAATTTTGCAAAAACATCTCTATCTCTTGCTCCTGTACACTACTTGTAGAGAAAGGGTTTGATGATTCTAGTTTCTTGATCAATAATGCCAGACGTCTGATGTGTGGGCTGATGTATTGTGTATATCTGAAGATCATATTTGGCCTGATCTAAACCCCAGTGCAATTACTTTTTTTTTTTAATTAATTCAGTAGGTTATAACTCAGGGCTATTGAAAGAAAATGAAGTCTTGCTAGTTATCAAAACTATTCCTTAGCCAAAAGATGAAGGCTGCTTCATATGAGACTTGAACCAACCTGCTGATTTACCCATTCAATAATAATTAAAATAGGTCAAAAAAGAGATTATTTTATGCAGCTTGTAATTGACCTGTGAAACTCCGTGCCACAGAAAAGTACAGAGGTTAATGATATGATGTCTGATTTTGTATGTGGAATCTTGCATGGAAATCAATGAGTGGGCCATGCTACACAGCAGCAACACAACTGAGAGTTTTTACTCTCACAGTAAAATTAGACTGTTTGTGTTACTGCGTTCTTGCAGTCTACCATCTGCTTCTCTGAATCTGTTGTCTCGCTTCTTGTATTAAATTGCGAGCTTTTGAAATGGAAGACAATCAATGTCTTTTGGCATATACTTTGACAACCTATATCAATGAAAGAAATAGGGCAATTTTGACTAAAAGCCTACCCTTATTCAGAAGTGAGACGGAGGTACGAATTAGAAATAAAAAATCACAGAATCACAGAATTGCTGAGGTTGGAAGGGACCTCTGGAGATCATCTACTCCAACCCCCCTGCTCAAGCAAGGTCACCTAGAGCACGTTGCACAGGATCACGTCCAAGCGGGTTTTGAATATCTCCAGAGAAGGAGACTCCACAACCTCTCTGGGCAACCTGCTCCAGTGCTCTGTCACCCTCACAGTGAAAAAGTATTTCCTCATGTTCGGATGGAATTGTTTGTGTTTCAGTTTGTGCCCGTTGCCTCGCGTCCTGTCGCTGAGCACCACTGAAAAGAGTCTGGCTCCAACCACTTGACACCCTCCCTTCAGATACTTGTACACGTTGATAAGATCTCCTCTCAGCCTTCTCTTCTCCAAGCTAAACAGGCCCAGCTCTCTCAGCCTTTCCTCACAGGAGAGATGCTCCAGTCCCCTAATCATCTTTGTAGCCCTTCGCTGGACTTGCTCCAGTAGTGTCACATCCCTCTTGTACTGGGGAGCCCAGAAGTGGACGCAGTACTCCAGATGGGGCCTCACCAGGGCTGAGTAGAGGGGGAGAATCACCTCCCTCGACCTGCTGGCAACACTCTTCCTCATGCACCCCAGCATACCATTGGCCTTCTTGGCCACAAGGGCACATTGCTGCCTCATACTTAACTTGGTGTCCACCAGCACTCCCAGGTCCTTCTCTGCAGAGCTGCTTTCCAGCAGGTCAACCCCCAACCTGTCCTGGTGCATGGGGTTATCCCTCCCCAGGTGCAGGACCCTGCACTTGCCTTTGTTGAACTTCATGAGGTTCCTCTCCGCCCACCTCTCCAGCCTGTCCAGGTCTCTCTGAATGGCAGCACAGCCCTCTGGTGTATCAGCCACTCCTCCCAGTTTTGTATCGTCAGCAAACTTGCTGAGGGTGCACTCTGTCCCTTCATCCAGGTCATTGATGAAGAAGTTGAACAAGACTGGACCCAGTACTGACCCCTGGGGGACACCGCTAGCTACAGGCCTCCAACTAGACTCTGCGTCGCTGATCACAACCCTTGAGCTCTGCCATTCAGCCAGTTCTCAATCCACCTTACTGTCCACTCATTCAGCCCACACTTCCTGAGCTTGTCTATGAGGATGTTATGGGAGACAGTGTCAAAAGCCTTGCTGGAGTCAAGGTAGACAACATCCACTGCTCTCCCCTCATCTACCCAGCCAGTCATTCCATCATAGAAGGCTATCAGATTGGTTAAGCATGATTTCCCCTTGGTGAAGCCATGCTGACTACTCCTGATCACTTTCTTTTCCTCCACATGCTTGGAGATGGCCTCCAGGATGAGCTGCTCCATCACCTTTCCAGGGATGCAGGTGAGGCTGACTGGCCTGTAGTTCCCTGGSTCCTCCTTCTTGCCCTTTTTGAAGGCCAGGGTGACATTGGCTTTCTTCTAGTCATCAGGCACCTCTCCTGTTCTCCATGTCCTTTCAAAGATGATGGAGAGTGGCTTAGCAATGACATCCGCCAGCTCCCTCAGCACTCGTGGGTGCATCTCATCAGGGCCCATGGATTTGTGGGTGTCAAGTTTGCTTAAATGATCTCTAACCCGATCCTCCTCCAGCAAGGGAAAGTCTTCCTTTCTCCAGACTTTCTCTCTTGCCTCCAGGATCTGGGGTTCCTGAGGGCTGGCCTGAGCAGTAAAGACTGAAGCAAAGAAGGCATTCAGTAACTCTGCCTTCTCTGCATCCTTCGTCACCAGGGCACCCACCCCATTCAGCAAAGGGCCCACATTTTCCCTAGTCTTCCTCTTGCTACTGATGTGTTTGAAGAAGCCCTTCTTGTTGTCCTTGACATCTCTCGCCAGATTTAATTCCAAACGGGCCTTAGCCTTCCTCGTCGCATCCCTGCATCCTCTGACAACGTTCCTATATTCCTCCCAAGTGGCCTGTCCCCCTTTCCACTTTCTGTATACTTCCTTCTTCTGGTTGAGTTTTGCCAGGAGCTCCTTGCTCATCCATGCAGGTCTCCTACCTCCTTTGCTTGACTTCCTACTCATAGGGATGCACCGCTCTTGAGCCTGGAGGAAGTGATCTTTGAATATTAACCAGCTCTCTTGGACCCCCCTTCCTTTTAGGGCCCTAACCCATGGCATTCCTCCAAGTAGGTCCCTGAAGAGGCCAAAGTTTGCTCTCCTGAAGTCCAGGGCTGCGATCCTACTTAGTGCCCTGCCTCCTCCTCGCAGCATCCTGAACTCCACCATCTCATGGTCACTGCAGCCAAGGCTGCCCCCGACCTTCACATCTTCCACCAGTCCTTCTTTGTTTGTTAGTACGAGGTCCAGCAGCACATCTCTCCTTGTTGGCTYCTCCACCACCTGTGTCAAGAAGTTGYCMCCARTGCTCTGCAGGAACCTCTGGGACTGTTTGTGCCTAGCTGTGTTGTCTTTCCAGCAGATGAACAGACAGAAAAAAAGGGAGAAATTGCATTAATTAATTAAGAAGTGTAGACACTTGATAAGAAATGCAAAAGCCATTAAGAAAAATCGGTGGCTTCTTAGGCTCAAGACAGTAGCATAGTGTTTTTGAAAGTGCATTAGACTAAGAATTTCTAGCAACAGCATGCAAACATTCTTTAATGGAGAGGTATTCATTAGTAGCAGTGACAAAAAGTAGTAATTGTTATGTTTATTGTCCATCATGGCAGAGGGCAGCCAGTGGGGATTGTGGTGCAGCCTGCGGGGACTGGCGTTAGTCCTTGCTTTGATCAGTGATAGTTTTGTGATTGGCAGTATTGAAAGGGATGGTAAGGAGGCAGCAGTCCCACAGAGGCATCTGGATCATTGGTGAAAGTGGCCACTCAGCAAAATACAGCCATGGGCAAAGCTGGACTGTGTCTATGTGTGTCTGTATCCCTTTAAGAAGTTTGGGATGAAATGCAATATCCCCAGGATCACTCTGATTCAAACTAATAACTAATAAATAGCTTTTTGAGGGAAAATGACATGGTGATTCCTTTCCCATAGGGGTTTTTTTTTTTTTTGGTCTCAAGTTTAGTTTACCTTTTTACCTTTGCATTAAAGACTTACAAACTCCAACTCAATGTTCTCATTAAGCATCATCTGAGAACACTCTGTTAAGCAGAACAATACAAGGAATGCTTGAAACTGAGTCAGCTCAGGTACTTCAGAGCTTATTAGCTCTAGCTCAGACAGTTTGGATGTCTCTGCACCATGTTTGCCGGCACAGCAGGAGGGTGTAATAATTCAGCTGTGATGCCAGGCAAATGTACGCAGTCAGCACAGGTTCAGAGCTGTGCCCTTGCTGGGGACCATGGAGCGGAGACATCAAAGTAGCTCTGCAGATCAGTTTACCAGGAGCAGAGATTCGTCTGAGACAATTTGCTCTGCTGCACCAGAAATGACTTCATGTAGAGCCGGTGGGACACCTTGTCACTGCTCTCCTTACATTACTGTTTCCAGGAGTGCGACGTGTAGCACAGAGAAACTTGAGCTGGTTCCAGGCAGAACCAGCTGAGGTCTGGCAAGGTTTATTAACCCAGACTCAACACTGTATAAAGGCAGCCGTATTGCTTCCTAGCCCCAGCTGGCCCCAGAACAAGTACAGCTGCGTTTGTATGCAGTACCAGTAAATTGTAAATTTACCAGTAACCAGTAAATTGCATTGAATCCAAGCTGACTCTGCACAAAGTCAGCTCAGGTTCTTCTACATCCAGACATCTGACAGTACTTAAAAATAAAGAATTCAAGTCACAACACAAAGGTAACTGGGTAAAGTGAAACGGTCTGTGTGATCTAAGAGGTCAAACTAGTTTATACAGCACTTTGGTATGGTCTTAAATCTGTGAATCTGCGGCTGAGGCTCCTTTGCGCTATGGTAAAAATACCAAGAACRGTGCTGATAAGGAAGTAACTTGAGTATTTAGCAGATCTGTGGCTTCAGTGAGGTGTGTAATTTTCAATAGATCCAAAGTGTAGAAAAGGGGAAAGTGATTGATTATCCGCTCCTGACACTGGGGGAAGAATGTTCAGTCCCGGTAAGAGAAGAGGACACGGAAATTCTCACACATGGAGAATGGGAATTTCATCCTTGGGATGAAAGAGAGGGTTGGATTCATGCAGGGAGTTCCTACAAAGAAGAAGTAGGGCGGTTGTATAGAAGGAAGTTATTGGGGAATGAAAGATTGCCAGAAGTCCTTGATTTGCACAGTGAGTTTAGACTACAGCAGTAATAAAATATGCAGTCCTTTTTGATAACAGTACCAGCAATAACCATCAAGATTGATGTTAATGTTGATATAAATAAAGCTATAATGGAATTATGATCAGCTAGGGTCAGGGAGATACTTTTTTTCTGGGCTGAACAATTAAGTGCATTGTGTGCACTTATGGAGAGAGAAGGTTGGAAGGAGAGGATTTATATTGTCTTCTGAAAGATTCAACGCTGACCGTTGTCAGAGACAGGATCTCGCATTGATCTGTTTGGGAATGATAATTTCTCTGTTCTGCAACAACAGCAAAATCAGTGTGCTGGGGGTTCAGAAGCTTCGACCTCACTTGATTCGATACTAAAAGATTTGGTAGACAGAGAGACGTATAAAACTGTCAGCATGATCTAGTGAAAACATTATTTATGCCTCTGCATAAGAGCAATTTGTCTTATGACAAGGCAGGAGCTTAACATAAAACCTGAATGTAAACATATAAATAAAATGGCTCCTCCTGCCTTAATGCCTTCATCACCTACTGCCTTAATCATCTACTAGTGAGTTTTCCTAAAACAGCTGAGCCCATCTAAAGACTCTCTACCAGCAAAAGGGGAAGTCCTGTCCCCTTTTGCAAACAAAAAAAAACAACAAGGGGACAAGTTTGCACATCTGGGAGTGAGGGAGGAAAGAGCAGGATCACTTAGAGACACTCAGGAATTTCACAAAACTTCATCTGTTGGTGCCTGATGTAAGTGTTTAGGGTTAGGTAGGATGAATCCAAACCACAGAGGTGTCATCTAGGGGAGGTATTCTCTACCTACAGCTTGGCAAAGGTGTCCTGAGAGACTTGTGTGAATCTGTCAGTCAAATAAAGATAAATGTTGCTCTTCTGAAGGATTATAAATCAATGGGGAAATTGGTTGTGTTATATTCTTCTACACCCTATTACTTTTAGTCCTGGTGCTCACATCTGTCAAGCATTTATCTGGAGGAACTGCCTGGCCTTTGTGAGAGTAATAATGAATAACTAAGCTTTTTGTCACAGTAATAAATGAAGTATTAGTGGTGAATTAAGGAACAGAACATGAGAAAATCCAGCCATGCAGAGATTACTGTTAGTTAGAATCTTACTAAATAGTCAGATCTGTAAGTGTTAATGTAGCTGGGTAGATGAAGGAGTGACATATTCACAGAGTAATCAAGATCAGTAAAAATATAGGTCGCACAAATTCTGAGGRTGGATTCCATGGCTTTAAAGCTACAAAACTATAGTATCTTCCTGTGGCAATGGTTGCACTGAGTTCCTTAAAGTACATTCTAGGAGCAGAAACATTCGTTTATGTCAAGGATGGGGTAGAAAAAAAGACTGTTTCTTCCACATTCTGTAATTGAGCTTCAGTACTACTAGCCAGCATCTGTAAAGCTGATCAGATCAAGGTCCATACAGTAGAAACAGGTTTTGACTATAATTTCTGACCCAAGTGTTGGACACACTCAGGTCTGGTTAAAAGGTATGAGCCAAGGAAAATCATTGGAAGCTTCATTAGACAGGATTCGATCGCATCTCTCAAACATGGCTACATTTTCTTGTGCGTGCCCTGCCAGCATTGACAAGCATAATGCTGCTGAGCCAAATTCTCCCAGCAGTATAAACGGGAGCAGAATATGTCCCTTAATTCTCAGGTGAAAGTGATTCATCCCTTGAAACAAAAATGTGTCTCTGTCTCTCACTTGGGCCATCTCTCTCCTCATTTTCTTCCAATTCTCTGCTCTGCCAGAGCACTACATCAGTCATTTTCCTTCACTAAAGACAACCTCTCCTATAGACTTGTCACAAAGAATTGTATGAGGAGCATTCCTGTCGGAGAACCGCTTCTGATTCTTTGCCTTGACTGAACTGCAGCTGAGCTCTTACAGGAGCTTCCTCACACCCTGCCTCTACATGTTGTTTTTTGTTGCCCTAGTTATAGGGAAATGGAGGGGAAAACAGAATGATAATAAGCACCTAAGCAATACTGCCAGGGAACAAACAGCTCAGAGAAAGAGCAGTGAAAAATCATACACAACAGAGAGAGTCTCCAGGGATAGTGTGAAGATTTAGGGCAGTCATGCAGTAATTGCAGTGATTGCAAAAGGCAGTGTGCACCCTATTATTTACAGCAAACAATATATGCAGTAGATCCAGCCTGTTTTTATGTTCCCGAGGCTTATGGTTTGCTTTGTTCTCTCTCCATTTGATCAGCATTTCCAAATATTTTTTCCAGCACTTTGGCCTATCATTTGCAGTTTTATAGACTGTTACAAATACTGTTGACATCTGCGGTTCTAAAACTGAGATGGGTTAGTTAGTTTTGATTAGTCATAATGTGACTCTTGTAGGGTCATGGC
This sequence comes from Apteryx rowi, assembly GCF_003343035.1. Lineage (NCBI taxonomy): Eukaryota > Metazoa > Chordata > Aves > Apterygiformes > Apterygidae > Apteryx > Apteryx rowi. Next base: position 2,119,979 of record NW_020447297.1, on the reverse strand, counting down.
TGGATAAGCTTCACTCTAGAAGGTAGATTTCTAGGACAAACGCTCAGTATTTATAAGCATAGACATCATTTGCCGGTGAAAATCTATTTTAGACTTTTGGAGGAAGGCTGAGGAAACAAAATTTAAACCATTTCTGAGCCACTGATCAGGCAGCTATCCTTCTTAAATGGCATTCAAATTCACGGAAAATACATATATGTGCATAGCTCCTGGGCTACTGGATCTGTATAAATGTGGGTATGTGGCCACATTCTTCCCTGCCTAATATCCTGCCTAATATCCACCAAACATCCTTCTCTTTGTCCACAGAAATATTTCTGCAGCATGCAAATGATGAGTGAGTATCACTCAGGAAATAGCCTTCTTGATCAGACTACACAGAGGTCTAAAATGAGGCGGAAACAGGATTTGAAAGTTTCACTCTGTTCATATCCAGATTCCTGATACCACACACAATTTTTGGCAGAAACATACGGTGAAATATTGATGGTAAATGGCAGAACATTTGAATGAAAACAATAGAGACGAACATAATTTCCATACTCAAGTGTTTTTTTCCAGGAAAATATATTTATGAGTGGTTTAACCAGTGCTATGGTGCAGTGCGTATTTCTCAGGCGTTGACTTTTTCACACATCTTTATGAAGACAGGTCACTCTGTAAACCTGATGCAAGGCTGCTCCATTTTCCCATCAGCAAAGGTGTAAACTGGGTAGGAGATGACTCACCTTCTCCTGATGCACCACTCCCAATGTACATCTGTGATACAGTCATCTCCAGATGCTCATCTCCTAACACAGCCCCAAGTAATCCTAAAACTGAATTACAATCAATGAGATTTTTAAAGCAAAGAAGGTTGGGGTCATTTTCTTTTAGGCTTTTCAGGATTCACATTTTTGCTCTACTCTCCCACTGTGAGACCTAGAACTTTGTTTTAGAAAGAAAGCTGAGATTTTCCCAGGCTTCCCATTATTCCAGAATTTTGAATCTTAAGTCAAACATCAGATAATTCACAGGTCATGGTAAAATTGAGGGAGACAGATGTTCACAGTGCTCAGAGTAAGCTATGTAATCTCTTTTCTTCTCTTTACCTACCAGATGAAAAACTGTCTAATTTTTAGACCACCTCTAATGTAACTGGAAAAGTGTATGTAAATGCAATCTAGTTTGCTGACTGTACTGTGTATCCCCTCACAGTGAAGTACATGGATGGTTCTTACAAAGAAGTTCTCCAGGGAAACTTAGAAGCTGTATATTCCCTGTCTCCTCAGTGAAGGCCTGCAGATGCCTGCAAGTGGATGTGTGCCTGAAGCCCGTAGGCATGTTTGGGACAGATTTAATCTAACTAACCTGGGTATGATGGTAAAGACAGCTCGGTGGCACAGACTTTCAGTGTGATACGGCAACCTAAGAGGGTACTCAGAACCCATGGTGGGTTTATGTGGTCCTTACCGAAGGCGAGACTACTCTATTCCCAGACCAGACTAAAACCGTGTTGGAAGTTGCACGCTTCACCGACGCATGTTGCAATCCAGCCTCTAATTGCTACGAAGCCACGCTCTGCCTGAATGCTCCGACATGCTCTTAGACAGCGTTCTGCATCTGATGACGTGTGCTATCTGACAGGAGGCAGAGAATATATTTGGAGCATGGCATATCTCAGGACTGAATGCAGACATAAGGGCATGAAGTAGAGGTGTGCAGTAATGCAGCTGCTACCGTCTCACGGGGTGCGCGGAGTGTGCTACATCAGGTGGCATCAGTGTAGGTGCCAGAGCCCCTCTTCCTGTCCTACATTTGTGTGGTAGATCATTAAACRGTGTTATAGAAGAAGGGATATTAGCTCTGATGTTCCCAGCTGAGGCTGCTTACTTAAATCTGCCTATAATTAAAACCGGCCATAGTATTTTTGATACTTTTTTTTAGTTTGCAGTTCTTTCTTGTGCATGGCATGACTGCACTACAATCAGGGTGGATTTACATGATGGATAATGTTGTTTCTCTAATGGGCTAATCCTAGAAATCCTCAGGGGAAAAAGGCTCTTTGAGCATGTAAAACTGCATATGTGCCTGCTGCTAATTAGGCAAATATAACCTCCAATTTGAATCTTCTTGGAGACTAGGAGGAAGAAAATGCCCTGAATCCAGATGGGGAAGGGTTAACAAATGAAACAGAGGCTGCAAAATTGAAATATTCTTTCTGGCTTGGAGATGGTAGGCAAAAGCGCTCATCAAGCACAGAGTTTCTTCATCTGGTATCTAACAGTGCCACAGGGGACAGTGAGATGCCTGGGAACCAAGGTCGTTGCCTCCCTCTTTTAAATGTTGCATTATTGCCTACTGTACAAAAGTAAAAGCTGGACCTCCTGCATAGCCAAAGTGATCGAGTGACAGAAGCCAGGCAAGTAAGCATGGAAAAATGTACAGGTACCAGCACTTTAAATTCGCAGATATTTAGGGCTAGAAGGGACTAGGAAATTATGTAGTCTGACCTCATTTGTACTTGGATTTTTCCCCAGTTACTCCTCCGTAGAGCCTGATAACTTGTCATTTAAAGGGGAACCGAGAAAGTCAGTGACCTGCAGATATATAAAACTCTCCCTTCTTGAGCAGGAAATCTGAGGTTTGGGGGATGCTCCCATCTTCCCCCCCACCCCATCTGCTGCCAGTTACAAGCAGTCTGCGCTCCTGTGCCTCACACTCCGAAAGGGAGGATGTCAAGACTTTAGATAAGGCCTGCTTGGGCACCAGGACCTTGAGAAACAAGAGCCTCCCCTCACTGCTGGGGCACTATTAATTATTGTGGTCTGGAATTATCTCCTCCTCGTCAGGACCTTGAGAGACAACACCTGCTTTCACTGCTGGGGCAGTGTTAATCATTGTGGACTGGAATTAACTCCTTCTTACCCCAGCTATGGGACCTCTCCTTGGGACCACCACTGCGAGAGTAAAGCAGTCATTGGCAGTCACTCAAACTCCTTTCTTCAGTGCTGAAGAGTGCKCAAGGCAGCTAGCCTACCAYTGGGGGTGTTCGGCCACCCCCCTCACCCCRTGACTGCGGGTGCRATCATCRTAACAACGATGGAGGAGAGTTGAACCCTGCAGCAGCCAAGAGCCAGGGACTGCGCCTGCGTGAAGASAACTGTAACYGGCCTAGCGACTCCACCTCCACCTTCCCCTGAAGGGTATAAASAGGTTGGCCCCGGAGGCCGTCTTTGGCTCTTGGCGGGTGACAGCAGGTCTGCCAACTTGCAGAACCCCTCGGGACAGGGACGCCCGCCCACAGTTGCTTCCTTGGGGTTGAGCGTATGTTGGCCGCTGAGGCAACGTGTGGGCAAGATCAGTCAGAATTGGTTTGCCTAGTTCATCCATTTGGGTAGTTACAGTTAGTATAAAYTAGTTAGCTTTGTCCGTTTACYGTTAGCACAACTTTYAGTGTAATTAGAAAATAAGTACTAAGTTTCTGTTAATAAGAATTGTTGCTTTGCACCGTTGTAACTTGTGCAGTAAATTGTGATCTTTAAAACAAGTTGTGGAGTYACRCAGTAAATCTCCTTCTCCCCYTTCTCCCCTCCCTCACACCACACAAAACCCACACRGTCYGGGACTGTAAGGTAGTTGGTCGTCCCRCGACATGAGGAGAAAGTTAAAATACACAGTTTTTACGGCCAAATCCTGCAAAATATTACGCATGTCCTTACCCAGTAGACTAAATGGCTATATCCAGACCAGGAAACTAAACAGGGCCRGACACTGGCTTGGACACTGCCTGCTCTTCAATTGTTAGCACTGCCCTCCGCGTGGCTTTGCCTTCTGCTGACTGACACGGGCATGGTCTGAGAAGGTCATGGGCCAGCRACTTCTCTGGGTCACCAGAACAAAGAAAGCCACCCTGCCCTGGGGGCAAAGAACTGGGGCAGAAATAAGCTATATGGACATGAGCCATGACGTGCCATTTGCCCTCCGGTCAGAGAATAAGCCCTGGCCTGCTTTATTTATAGGTAGAGATATAGTCAATGAGCTTAATCGTGGGCCAAAAGAAATGCCTAAGTTTGTAAAGGATCTCCTGTCAATGCTTTTAGATGCCGCAGCATTGTCTGAGGAGGAGGGGGAATGATGGCTCTTTGGAGAAAAAGCTGTCATAACATTTATCCAGAGCTGAATGTCCTGTCAGTTCTCAAGAAATAGYGAAGCGCTCCAACATTAAACAGATGTCGTATTTTGAGAAGTCTGAAGTTACTGTGACTTACCAAGAAGAGGCAGAGGGAACAGAGAGAGTAAGGCACCATGTTGATAAACACAAAGCCATRACCACCTCCTTCACAACCTCCACTAACTCCCAGTCAGCTTCCAAGGGTATTGGCCTAAGTGTCTGCTATTAAATATTAATATAGCATGACAAGAGGATGTAATAAATAAGAGGAGGCTGCTTTCAGGGCCTTGAGTGCACCAAAAAGTTCTACAACCTCTTCCCTGCTCTTCAGAAAGGGGTTTTAGCTGCTTGTGCTGAAGGTAGCTCTGGTACAGTGCTGCTGTAACCTTGGATCAGCCTGATGTGAAATGAATGTGTGTGATGAACTGCTGTGAGAAGCCCCTTTTGGGGTGTTCCCCCTTGGCTTGGGAGCTGCATTTAAGCACAGGCCCTTGCAAGAGCTGTTAGAGGTTTGCTTGTGCCCCGCCTCCTACTTTGATGATCCTGACCTTCTGGCTTGGCTTCCTGGACCTGCCTTGATGCTATGGGCTTTTCTGGTATCTGCTGAACTCTTGGCCAAACTTGGTGACCTCATGGGAGCCGCTCTGCTCTCCTTGCTTGGATACTGTGGGACTGAGCCCTTGCTGCGGAGGATGCTGCCTGCCTTTGACAGCTTCAGGCCTTGCCCCCGCAGCTCCAGGCTGACCTCCAAGCCCTGCAGGGGAGTATGGGCAGCCAAGAGAGGCAGGTCTTGGCCTTGCAGGCTTCTCTGACACCACCTGCAGTCATGGTGATCCCTCTCCTCCATCTGCCTGAGCTGTTCAATGGGAACTGGGCAAGGCTATAGGGATTTACTTGTCATATGCGACTCAGCTTTGCCACCCATCCAGCAGATTTTAGTTGTTCAGTGACAAGAATGTGCCAGGTCTCAGAGAGGGCTCTGGATTGGGTCATGCCCTATACCGAATGCCATGACCCCATACTAAAGGACCCTGCAACTTTATTCACTGCTCTGAACCAGTATTTTGGGCATCACAACGATATGGCTGTGGCTAAGGCTAGCTGGCTGGAGCTCTGCCAGRGAAGCCAGTGGGCTGCTAATTGCAATTCATTAAGTGAGCATTAAGGAAAGTGAGTAGGGGGGGAAAGAACCCACCACGTCCTGCACCATCTCTTCAGCTGCCCCCAGAARAGGAGCCTGCGGAGAGAGGTGCCACCTTCCCTCACTGCTCACCCCAAGTGACAATGCAGACAGGGAGGAGGCAGTGTTTTCATGGTGGTGAGAAAGGCCATCATGTAGCCACTTGCCCTGACAGCCTCGTCGCTTCCTCAGTGCCAGGAAAACCTCTGCCCTGACCACTGCAAAGGGARCATGGTCAAGGGTGTGTTTACTAGAGCCCCACCTCACAGCACGCCTGCCAGGCGCGAGCACAATCCAAGCTGCTGCTCTGATGGCCCCGCGGCCTCCAATAATTTTGCTGCCTCTGAATTTGCCCAAAGTGCCTGGATCCCTACTGATGCACTCCAATGACTGTCACTGCTTCAGAGGCAGAACCTATCACCCATGAGACCATTCACCTCCAGGTCACTGTGGCACCTGGACGCTCAGAATCTGTCCTTCCCCATCCTGCATTCCCAGGCCCATCCCTCTACCCCAGCCACTGGATACACCCTCAGCACCACTCCCAGACAAGTACAGGGACTCTGTCAACAACTTTGAGGGATGTGGAAACACTGCCACCACGCTGCCTGCACGACTGCCCCATGAATTTGATTCCAGGAAAGGAAGTGGTCTTTGGGTGCATCTATACTTTGTCGCACCTTGAATTAGCGACCCTTGAATACCTTAAGGAGAGTCTGGCATGTGGGTTCGTCTGCTCCTCTACACTAATTTAGGGAAAGCTTGATGTTCTCATTGATGTAGGGCTGCAGACCTGAGGAGTCTTCCTGGGAATGGGTGGGCAGTAGGCACACCCAAGCTAAGACCTGAGCATTTCATAAATACCTCTCTAAAGATGACCTTTGTAAGGTGTGGGGACAAACCTTGATGGGAGGGGAGATGGCTGTCAGGGCACTGAGTGCACCAACAGGCTCTGCAACTTCTTCCCTGCACCTCCTAGGGCTCTCGCTGCCTGTGCTGAAGGTCAGCCCTGATGTAGTGCAGCTGTAACCTTGGATCAGGCTGCTGTGAAAACAGTCATGAGAGAGAGCTGTGAGAAGTCCTATGTAGTACCTTCACCAGGAATCCTCCAGCTCTTGGCTTGAGAGCTGCATTTAAACTCAGACCCTTGCCTTTGGTGCTTGCCTGAGCGGTGTTGCAGGTGTGCCTGTGCTCTGCCCCGCTGAGCAGCCCACTCTTGCTGCTTCCTGACAGAGGGAATGCGCAAGACCAAGGTCAGAATAATACAGCGAGAGTTAAGGCTTGTTCCCACTTTGCTCCTTTAAGTCAGTATTAAAACAGCGTGATTCTTTGTCTATATAGATATATGTATAAATGATCATTAATTCATTTTGCAGAGGCATTGCATCCTTTAGTTCCTGCTTCACACGGACCACAAATAGTGTACAGATTGAAACTGTGTTGATGGGGCTACATTTAGCAGAAGGTACAACTGGGTTATTGCTAATGCTATTCAGGATTTTAAAAGTCAAAGTACATACAGCTCCCTGCTGATAAAAATATTTCAAGTTGCTGCTTGACTCAGGGGTGAATTCAATGTGAAATCTCCTCAAAACGTTCGGCAGTATCGGCTTAAAGCATTCTCGCCATCATCCTGCGCTGCTCCTTTGGTTACATCAGCATGACCGGGGGCCCTGCTGTGAACTGGATCAGGGAGCTTATAAAGAAGAGGTGTAGGTGCGTTGTTTCTTCTTTCCTCCTCAGTTCTCTGATCTTTCTCACAGCTGTCCCCAAACTATCACGTCAGTGCAGGGCAGGAATGAACAGCAGGGTGCAGGAATACCTTAAGCCAGTTGTGTCACTTTTGCGTCATGTGAAACCAGGGTAGAAAGTTAACAGCTACAGTGAACTGCCTTGGTGATTAAGCTGCTGCCTCTATTCTTGAGTATGAGCTGGGCAGTGAAAGAAGAGGGAGCACAGAGTATTTGAGCTTGTTCAGGAAAAGTCAGGCAGTGGCAGCGAGACTTGCCTGTGCAGGCTGTGCCTCCCTGCTATGGAGTGCTCGTACCTTCACCTGAAGTGACATTACTGGTTACTGATGAAGTCAGGTTGTCACTCCGGATGGACTGAGCTGATCCAGTCTGATGACTCTGGTATGACAAAATAAATGCTGGCCTGTGCAATGGGAAYTAACAAGTTGCACTTTTTGGTTCGACTCCAAGCTGTATTACACCCAATCAGTATTTTCTATGAACCGTTCAATTTTAAACCATGGGTTTGATGTGCAATGTTTGCATGATTATTTAATTAATGTCTTTCAAAGTTCGCTATAACTCACTTTGAATACTTTGCTACAACCAATATAAAAATGACATGGGGTTGGATCTATAGAATGAGTTGATCAGGCGATGATTATTCTTGAGGGAATAAAAATGATTTGTTAGATTGGGAAGTCATCGGCTATGCAGGAGCTATGGAAATAATCTGTAAGTCATGGTAACACGGGAAACACACAGGAGAAACTCAGGGTAAATCCATGATGTACAAAAAAGTATATGCAAGAAAGTCAGTGTATATTTGCACACTTCAATATAAATGCAGAGAAAGGTGGTTCTTCATGTTACAGATAGTTGAACTGTAGAAGTCCTTGCCAGATATTGCGGATGCAAAAAGTTGAAGTCTCCCTGGGTTAAAAGGGAGATTAGACAGGAATTTGGAGGAGAAATCTAGTGAGCATGACTAAGTAGACAAACCACATCAGATTCAGGAAACTCTGAGATGAAAGTAGTTGGAGACTAGAAGAGTAGTTGGTGGAGGAAATATCATTTATTCTTTCTTTCACATCTGCTTATGGGCACTGTGGGAAGCAGGGCACTGGGCTAGTTGGGCATTCGGCCTGAGTCAGTATCCCTGTTCTTTTGTTTTTATGATACAATTATTTATTGCCATTAAACCATTAATATGAATATGACAACACTGAGTAATAGTTTATTGACCCCTTTTGTCATACAATGTTCAAAACAAACCTCGTATTCTGTGAATGTTTATACAAACCAACATTACATTTTGTAAATACATGTGATGAGATGTTCAGTGAGCGTAGTCAAATAAGCCTTTCTTGTGTTCATCAAATGCTCACAGAACCGAGGATTTAGATTACAAATTATATTATGTTCCTCTACAATAATGTAGAGCAAATAGAAGGTTTTAGCTCCTGTTACAATAATAAATAAGCTATTCTAGAAGTTAACAAGTCTACTTTCCAAATCCCCAGAATATGAAAATTTAAGACTTTGCTTCTTATGTTCCCCCATCAGGGATGTTCTGGGAAGTAATGAAGTGAGCATTATAATGTGATTCAGGGAATGGTTTTTCTGTGTATTTATACTTGTCTGCATGTAGCACTCAGCCAGCATCTTACACTGATATATCTGTGATGCAAAACATTTAATGTTGTTTCTCATGACACTGGGAGAGTGTGGGAAAGAAATATGTGACGGTGTAGGAGAGAAATGTGGGAGCCACAGAAGAAACAACGTTTACAAACTAAAATCTCGAGGTACCTTGCCTGGTCAGATATTATCAGAGCAGCTTCATGATCCAGTATCTCGGGAAAGACATAAAATCTACAKGCAGAAAACGACTACTCTGATAAAACATATTTTCACTAAAGCTGTGACTGCCAGACATATGCAAAATTTAGCATGTTTAGAAAGTTTTAATCTTACACATACTTTGCCATATTTCAAAAGGTTCAGGTTCAGTATCTGCRTACCTAACGTACACAAAAGTGATTTAGCTCCACTGTTCACATACACTAGATACATCTAGATACACTAGACACATCCACAGACCATAAATAAGGGATTGTGAAAGGCATAAAGACTGTAATAGTCTTCCCTTTCACAACAGAGCATATATTTCTTTTTAACCAGAACTATGTGCTGGCAGTTGGATAATTCACAAATGTTTATCTTGGARCGAGCATTGTGGCCTTCTGTAAACTGGATTTGTGTCCAGTATTCTTGCTCACTCAGGAAGCATTGGTGAAAATGACATTTGAACTCTAACATACTATTATATCTATTCTGTTTTTACATCACCATCAAATGCCAACATTTATTCATCCAGAAGGCTGTCAAGGGTTTTGAATGTCAGTGTGTTTTCTTTTCTTTGCCAAATCCTGAATTTAAACCTCTTAATGGAAGCTTCGGTATTTGCCATACACTTTGAAAACTGCTCTGTTCTTTCCTTGTAATARCTAGGATCATTAAATCGTAAGAAAATCCGGAAGGCAAGCAATCTAACTAAGCAGGCCTTTGTTTTGTGGCTTACACGATAACTCAGACAGAATTGGTCAAGCAAAAAATCCTGCTTTTCTGAATGCAGTGGGGAAGAGTGGATTAGTACCCTGCCTCTTTCTAACCACCATGCCTCAGTAATAAGAAGCAAACTTGCATTTGTTGCCAAAGAGATGAAAGTGTAAAAACGCATTCAGTGAAATAACAGAAAGTTACTTTCACAACAAGGCACTTCTCATGTTGGCTGGCACTTCCACAGCTTCCTGGGGATTTAGGGACTGCAGTATGGCTTGCCTGACCCTGAATGTGCCATGGTCTGATGTATGCTAACCCCAGCCCATATAACTTCTTGGAAGGAAACCTTCAAATACACTCAATACCCCTGTTTTGTCACCCGTTATCAATGTGACCATATTCAATCTTCCATCAGCTCACTTTTAGTATTGGTAAACTGGCCTGGCTACGCAGCAAAATTGGAGTTGCTCTGATTTCAGGCTGCTCTCTGTCTTTTTGTTAACATCTTCAAGCTACTTCGTGCATGAAGTGGAAAAATTGAATAGTCTGAGTAGTGTTAAGTAGTTTTCGGTCTGGTTTGTTTTTGCTAATCGCTGCTATCGCCACCTCTCAGCCTGTAGACAGAAACAGCTCTTCAACAACTGAGGTCTTCCTGCATTATCAGTGTAGTGGTTAACACAGAAAGATGCTTCAAACAGTCCAGTATCAGCGGTGGTTGATTTTTTTTTTTCTTTTTCCCCAGATAATCAGTCTACACTTTAACTCCACTCTTGTTTTTGACGTGAGTGCGTGTTGCTTCAAAATGGAAACAAATATTGATTTCAAAACTCCTGGCAAAGATTCTAATACAGGATACAGATCATCTCGGCTTATCTGGTTCTGCACGTCTGCATGTAACATTGTTTGGAATTTCAGCATCTTTGTTCTGCACTTCATTCTCACTGCTTATAGTTGGAGTTGTGGCAAAACCGAAAATCAGCTTTTTGTTTCTTTTTTCTTCTCTTCAAGCCCCATGGGTAAATCACTGCTGACGTAGTTGGAAACATTTTTTCCTTACAATTATTTGGACTCAGCCTTCAGGCTTCTTGCCTGAGATCTGCTGCCTCCTGCAAAACGGGAACAATGTCGGGCGACTACTAGTAGATGGGTACAGCGACTGGAAAGGTTTGGAGCATTAGGTGGTCTGGGGCGGCATGACTGCGGGAGGAATGTTATGCCTGCTGCCGGCCAGCCGTGGCAGAGTGGCAGCACGTGGGTACTTTTAGGCTGTGAGTACTTTTAGGCTGGCTGGGTTCCACGTTCTTCCAGGACCTGCTCCCAGAGAGACAGCAGCAGCTCTTTCATTTGCACCTGGACCAGCCGTGCTTGGCATGCATGCGGCTAGCCTTCCCCGTCACTCCCTGCCACTCCATCCTCCTGGGAAAGAGCTGCTTCCGAAATACTCAGGGATTTCAGCACGCTGTGACCACTCAGGCACTCTGTTGCTGATGCGGGAGGTTGGTACRACATCTCCGAGAGGGCAGAGGAGGATTCACAGGACCTCTTGTGCCATCTACGGGGCTGTTTATCATCTTCTACAGACAGCTTTGCTTTGCTTGCAGACCTTCGTGCTCATGCAAAACACTGAGGGGCTCTGCCGACAAGAAGTTTGAAAGCGCTGCCTGGAGGGACTCGGGTCTGTGAAACTTCGGAATCGGTTTTGTGTTAAAACTCTTGTACGCTGTAGTCAGTAAGATGGAGCCCTGCAGCGTGCCGACTGTCATTCATTGGGATGCTGCTAAGCCACCATAACACATGGAGGTCACTTCTGTATGTTAAATGAATATTCATAGGTCAATCCTCCGCTCTTTGTAAACGACAGGAATCCTGCACTTTGTACTGCATTAGGAGAAATGGGCAGCAGGAGTGCTTTTGCCTCTAAGTCAAAATGGGCATAATCAATCTTAATCTTTGTTGTCCGCTGCTAATCATTTCACACAACTACTTCTCCTCTCTGCTTATTCCTCCAGGAACAGCTTGAGTGATATTCCTGCTCAATCTTCCAGCCACAGGAGCATCTTGGATGTTGAAGAGCCAGAACAGCAAAAAAGGGGAATGAAAGCTGGAGGCTCTACTGCTTTCGGAGGGCGCCTGTCCTGGGCTTGCAGATCCCCAGTCAGCTGGACTTTAGTCAACTCTTCGGAAGAACCTGTGAAGCGAGCAAACAGATTGCGACACCCTGATCCTTCAGCGGCTCGCCCCTGCCTACTAACGAAACGCAGCTGCTGTTAGCAGAGCGTAACAGCAACGACACGGGCGGTTTCGCCGGTCGCAGGGAGCGCGGCAGGTTCAGCTGCCGTGCCGCTCCCTGACAGGCCTGGGCGCACGGGCCCAGCAGCCGCCGGGAAGGYGACGCTACCCACTGCCACAGGGCCTCGCGTGTGGGAGGGCCGCCTTTTTCCTAACAAAAGCCTAAGGATTGCGGGGAAAAAAAAGACCTACCGAACAATTCGGTCGTTTCTCCTGGTAACGCTGGAGAAACGCTCGCTCTACAGGCAAAGCGAACGCGACCAAAATCCCCGCGACCGAGGACAAAACGCRTCAGGCGGCTCAAGGCTCGAAGGCCTAGTGGTCTGAACTGAGCCGTGGGGAGGCAACGTTTGAGTTAAGTGCTTCGGCACACTGTCTTTAGCCTCTTTCGTGCAAAATACACCACGTTATAGAAAGGGTTTCCACGGCCCGGCCCGGCCCGGCCCGGCGGCGCTTGCCGCGGCCGGCGCAGCTCCACAGCCCCGGCGGCGGCGGCGGTCCGCCACGCGCGCCCCCAGCCTCTTCCGTCCCGGCGTGCCCCGCGCCGGGGACGCTCTAGCCGCCGTCTCTGTGGGCGGAAGGGGGCGGGCCGGGCCGGGGGTGTGGTGGCGCCGCCGCCGCCTCCGCGCGGCTGGGACAGGCCCGGGGCCGCGGCGAGGGGCGGGGGAAGGTGAGAGGCCGGGGGTGGGCCGGGTTGTTTCTCCTCCTCCTCCTCCTCCGGCCCCTTCTTGAGACCCCCGGCGGCGGCTTGGGCTGGTCTGGGGTTGTCCGGGGTGCTCGAGGGTGTGTGTCGGACGAGGGGCCCTGGGGGAGATGTGGGGTGAGGGGGGCTGCTGTGGGGGTTTGGGGCCCTGGGAGAGGGAAGGAAGGTTTGGGGATGCCTGTGGTGTGGGGGAGGGAATAAGGGGGATTTGGGGYCCTGGGGGTGTGTAGGGTGAGCAGGGCTGCTGTGGGGGTTTGGGGCCCTGGGGGAGGGCAAGAAGGTTTGGGGGGCGTCTGTGGTGTGGGGGAAGGAATAAGGGGGATTTGGGGCCTTGGGGGTGTGTAGGGTGAGCAGGGCTGCTGTGGGGGTTTGGGGACCTGGGGGAGGGAAGGAAGTTTTGGGGATGTCTGCGGTTTGCAGAAGGGAACAAGGGGGATTTGGGGCCCTGAGGGTGTGGGCTGGGAGTGTGTGCCGTGAGCAGCAGTGCTCTGAGGGTTTGGGATCGTGTAGGAGGGAAGCAAGGTTTGGGGGTGTCTGGGGGGGGCTTGAGGGGTGTGAGGGAGGCTTTTTAGTATGAGGGAATGCCTTGATGAGGGAGATGGCTTTCAAGGTTTCTGGGATGACAAAAGCGTGCAAGGAGGGAGTGCTGGTTGGGGTTTTGGCGCTCTTAATGCAGGGGAAAAGAGGAGTGGATAGAGGTTAGGGGTGCTGAATGCGGTGGTTGGAGCGGGGTGGATGGGGGCAGGGTTTCTAATTATGTGGGTTGGTGAGGGTATGGGGGTAGGCTGGTGGGTTTTCAGGAGGCTTCAGGGTACRGGTGGGTGGATGTTTGGGAGCACTTAGGGTGGCTGATGTTTCTGAGAGATTAATTTAGGGGAAGAGCTTGGGACTCTTAGAGGGTGGGTAAGGTGTGATTTGGGCGGGGAAGACTGTCTAGTGAGGCAGGGGATTTGATGGGGGAGCTGAATGCGGGGATCTGAGTTTTGTGCAGCATATGTTTGTGGTAGTTGATAGGAGTATGTGTGCATAGGAGATTTATGACRACAAAGGTTTTCTACTGGCTCTCCTTTGAAGTTAAGTGTAAAGCATATATTCACATAGTTGAAAATGCCACTGGACAGGCTGTCTCACATATTTCAGTCRCTCGTGGCTGTGAGTTTTCTCTGTATTCTTTACAGCAGAGAAGGKTTTTTTTGGCAATCTGTTCCTGGGTTGGCGCTTGAGAGTGGGTGGGCTTTGTGTCAGGGTTAGTAGATCATATCTATTCTGTTCTACTTTGTATATAGTTGTGTATCAAGAGCTTACAGGCTCTTCAAACCACACATCCTGATTTTGAAATTGAGATAGCATCATGCTTTCAAAATCTTTTTACTTGCTGCTGGATCTGAAGAGTAGTGCTTCTCGCACTGTAGGTCTGTGATTTCACTAGCTTGGTCAGCATTGGTGTGAGCGTTAAAGGAGAGTATTTGAGAAGTGAGAAGAAAGAGATGGATACAGTTACCAAAATCTTAGAAGACTTATAATTTATTTGCASTTCAGATTTGCCTTTTTGTATGTGTGAGAAAAGGATAATATTTACTTAGTGATCCAGCAGAGAAGCAGTAACTGCCTTCTTTCTCTTAAACCATCTCTTAATCCCTTTTCCTGTTGGTTGAGACTAAAACCAGTGCATTAGCTGCAGCTCTATTAAATGCTTTATGTTTGATTAAGAAAATATGAATCKCTTTCATATCTTGGTGTGCCACTGCTAACTGGGTGTGACTGAAGCTTATGCACCAGAGGAAAGCTGCATTACATGTAATAGTTACCATCAAGTATCGAGCTGTCACATGTCTCAAAAAACTTTAAGCARACTGCTTCAGGAGCCTCCCTGAGTGTGGTAATGTTCACTTACGCTTCCTGATCTTTCAGCGGGGAGATCGGAACTTGACACAGTAGTTGCGTGTTGTTGGGTTTGAAATTGGCCTGTATGCCACCTCTGGAAAGGGAAACGTGACTCTGAACAAGGAGAGAAAATGAATGCTTGAGAGACTTACTGCTAACAAGACAGTCCCTATTAAATATTAACCTGTTCTTGCAAAGGACACTTCTGTTTTCAATGGTTAGATAGAATAATTGCTTAAGTAAAGAACAGTATTTTAAAAATAATGCGCACCCCTCCATCAGCTTCATTGACGTTTGCTTTCAGAGCCTGTCGRATAGATACTTTTTTTAAGTACAGAAAAAAAGGTAGGAGTTCGTAGAGTGTTTGGAAAAGCTTGATGCTTGTGAACGCGACCTAATCTTCTTATATGGAGGAGCTTGCATAACAGTGCAGTGAAGTGTAAGAGGTCTGATTAAGACTGCTTTACTAATCTCTACCTAGTCATTAGAGAGCGTTAGCTGCTACTTAGAGAGTTAGGGATGGAGGAACTGCACTTCAGATAACTTAAGTTAGATGCCTACTGTGGGAACACCCTGAAGTATCTCGCTTGTTTAAAGACTGGTAAATGTGTTCTGTTTACGTTAGTCTTATGCTAAACAGTTTACTTGCGAAGTGCTAGATGCACAGGTGCTTCAGACAGTGCAGAAACAATCTATGTTTACTTCAGTCCTAAATTCTAACTTGTWCTTCTGAATGAATCCCTTAAAACATTTCTCAAGCTTTTGCCTGCTCTGCGCCGGTAAAGTAGCAGGTCTGACGGGATGTTATCAGTTCTGAATACTGGAAGACTTGATATGTGCTTAACTGAAAAACACAATGACGTAGTCAAAGTTCAAGACACGAGTGCAAAGGCCTGCCAYGTAAAGTCGGTTGCAGATAATTCGGGTAAATAATCATATGCAAACAGAAAGAGGCCAGAGGAGAAAAGGGCAGGTCAAGTTCAAATAATAAGATCACAGAGTTGCTTGGTTATGTGCAGATCTTGATCAGCCCATTAACTTATGATATTATGTGTTCATTTACAGGTCACATGGCAAAATTGCCTTCCAAGTAATTACTTCCAAGTAATGTTTGAGGGAGGTGGCATAAATAACTGTTTTTTTGCCGTGGGGCGCATAACACCTTCCGAAGCGTAAGTAACAGGAGGCCACAGTGAAAAGGGAAGAGAGCTAAGCAAGGTGCAATGCCAAAGCAGGTGGGCTGGAGGAGTGTGGAAAAGCAAAAGGAACGGCATTAGAAGGTTAGATGAGTCTGAGGGATATGTGGATGATGGCAAGACATGAGTTACGCAGAAGACAGGTGGACCAGTTGCTTACTCTTTTCAGGCTTTGCCCGCTCTTGTGGAGTGATGTTGGYGCTCATCTCTTTCAACCAGGTCTGTGCTACACTTCAAATAAAACCCTGAAGCAGTGGAAGAACTTGTCTCTTTTTTTACCCTCTCAGGTAGAAGTCTTAAAGATACTGTTCTTACATCTGAAAGCAACGTGCCCCTTTTCTGCTTCGTTGGGGAGTAGGGTGTTAATATGCAAACGTGCCTTTAGACTCTAAAGAAGCAGAACCAGTGAGCGGTTCTCCAGTTGTTTTGCCCCGAGTTTGTGCTTACCAGTTCTCTGCTGTCTGTTAAGATTTGAGTCACTGCATCAGCCTTTCTCTCTGTTCGAGATATTAATGGAATCCTTCTTTTCTACACAGTTGCTTATTTTCTCAAAGCTAAAAGAAACCTAAGGTTTAATATCTGTCCCACTTGAACTTACAGCTTGGTTGTATAAGCCTCATTTCCTTAGGCAACAAAGCTGAGAATTCACAGGCAGGCAGATTTTAAAAAAATCAAGCCTTTTGGATGAATATGGCAAGGTATAATAGTACATTACAGGAATTGTACTCTCCTTGGAAGGAGCATTGGCTCATTTCTCCAGTGAAGTCAGGCATTTGATTTAGGAGTCTGACAGTGGCCAATACCAGATCCATCACAGGAGGATGGAGCATTGCTAAAATGGGCAGCTCTGTGAGAGGGTGCACTGACATTTATTGAAAGGCTTAAGCCTTGAAGCATGAAGATTTGTATGCCTTAGGAAATTGTAAACCTTTTTGCAAACAGTTATTTAACTGTAGGTGATGTTATCCTTAATGATGGCTGTTTTTTCCCCTAAAATCTTGCTGTTAATCACGTATTTAGTCCATGAAATTGTTCAACCCGCTAGGTTTTAGGAAATATCTTGGTTTCTCTTTGTTGCCTTTCCATTTTATTGTTCGTTTGCTGGCTTTTTCTGAAAGGTGAAYGAGAGTGCTCAGTATATTGCCTTTATAGTGCTTATCAGCCTGGATACTTCTGATACTATGCTTTATCAGCATTAGCAACCGTTGACCATAAAACTGTGCTGCTCTGAGGAACTGTACTTAGAAGCTGACTCTATCAAAGTTAATACTTCTGAGTTGGCAACTTATTTTTTTTATTTTCATTTCACTTTTTTTCACAAGTTTGAGCAGCTTTCTGCACTGTTTTCTTTCACTGATACTATCGCAGCATATTGAAGATTGATGGGAGGCTTCAAGTTGATATGTAATTATCTTTATTGTTGAAATTAATTTTGTGTGCTGAAATGTAGTTTGTGAGCTTAGTTTAATTTTACAGCTCAACTGACTATCAGGGAAAATAAATGATTAGAGGGATAGTGGAAAAAAAACATTAAAATGGAGATTAAAGAAAACTAACTGTTAGAGGCTCAAAATAACCCTTTCTGTAGTTTAAATGTGCTTTTCTAAGGAAACAGGTTATGTGCAGTTATGCTTTCTGTCATTTTTCCTGACAGTTGTTAGTTTTTTTGTTTTTTTTTAACTTGCTGACAGATTACAGTTTTGTTTAAAGCAGTGATTCGCTGTATCAAAAGTTTGACTTTTCAGTGTCTTTTTTTATGTCTAATCCTTTATTTATTTAGCTTGCCTGAAGTGATGTAAATGACTCTTTTGCTGTAAGTTATTTGTGATAGTCCCTTAAAGTCTGCTGTTTTAGAGCTCTTATTTTACAGGAAGCTAGGATAAATTTCAAAACAGTGATGGAGTGCATTAGAAATATCTTGCATATAATTTCATAGTAGGTGATCTGGGTGTCTTGGCATACATGTAGGAATTGACTTGTTGGGTAAGGAGAGGAGGGTTTTTTTTGTTTATCTCTTCCCTGAGGCAAAATACTTTCCAGGAAACGTTTACCCACTGAATGGGAAATATATTTATATATATGTATGTATCTATATATGTAAGTCATTAGCGAGATCTCTAAAATGCTCTATATGATTATCTTTCRGAGATGATGTGAGCTGATGCATTAGTCTTCTAACATCTTGTACTGAATACTTGTGGTATGTCTGACGGACTGATCTCCTGTGTGCTCTGAATGTACCAGGTAAATCCTGATGATAAGTTTTCATGGAAGGTTAAGTGATCTTCTAAGGAGTAAGAAGCCAAGAGAGGACAGCCTTTATTCTATATTTATTCTTCTTTCATTCTGTAAAAAGAGCCTGACAGACTATAGCCAAGAATTTATTTTTGTATTTGTGTGTTATACTAGAAAACCTGACCTATCTGCAACACTAAGGCGTCTGGAGACCCAGTGAAGCTGCAGCGTGTCAGTGGGAGTTAGCCAGTTTCCGTAAATTCCTTTAAGAACTTTCCTCAGCATTTCTGACACTTGAGGTAAAGCACAGGGAGGGAAAATACTGATTTCTTTTCAGATAGATAGTTTTCCAGCCTGTCTTTTTTTTTTTTTTTTTTTTTTTTGTCTGTGAGAGGCAAAAAATGGACACAGTTCTGATCTTTAAAATACCTTGATTGCCTTTCAGTGGTGGTGATGATACAAGAGCTATAGTTTATCCACCACTGCTATTAAACAGTTACCTTGACATATTACTAGTTTGCGTATTGGCTTGTAAGTAACTGAGATCACATCCATTAATTTACCGTTGACCTAATTTGATACTTATTTTCAGGTTGTCCTCATGAGTGCTCCAGTGGAGAATGTCCATGATCTTCTTTGCCTGCGTGGTGCGGGTGAGGGATGGGCTTCCCCTGTCGGCCTCCACAGATTTTCATTTCAGCCGGGATTTTCTAGAATGCAGAAAGAGATTAAAGGCATTATCATCAGTTCTGGCACAGTATCCAAGTCGAGGCACAGCRAAAGGACGTGACCTTAGCATACAGTAAGTCCCTGGTTTGTCTGTCTGTTTACCTTAATTTTGAAAATGGTTGTCCTGGGGATTAATTGAACTGTAAGGATTAGGTGTCTTCCATAATGCCTAACTCGGTTATGAAATCCCATCGTGCATGTCTAGATTTTAAACTCCTAGGCAGTATTTTGAAACTTGGAGTCTTAGCACCACAGCCACACAGCTCCTACTCAGTTTAGTAAGCATATGTTAAGGATTGCTTATTTTGGTTGTCATTATCTTTTGCAGCAAATGCAATCTGCTCGATGGGCGGTACTTTTTCCTATTAGCAGTTGGAGTGGCTTGGACATCTACAAATAACTTTTAACAAGGAGTGTAGTGCTGAGGAATTACTTAAAGTAGTTTAGACTAAAATGGGACCCAAGCCCCTTTTCTTCAGTGACAGTCTAATCTTGCTGAGGCCTCCTTTCATTAGGTGCTTGTTCTTCCTGGCCTGAAAATGCCCAGGCTCCTACAGTTCTGATTCTGGCTCACCCAGAACTGCCCTGACCCCCTCCTGTGGTCTGCTCAGTCCAGTTTCTGAATACCAGCAGGGTTCAAGTCCCTAGAAGCTCAGTCTTGAGGCCTGAAGCATACTGACTTTGTGGAGAAAAGCTTAATTTCTGCTTCTATGTGTTGGAGAGGGATCTGCTAGTTTTTATTTTAAGAAATTAAGCTTTAATTCAGGAAGGAGAATTTTCATTTACTGCTCAGTTTAGTTTAACTCTTAAAAATTAGTTTTTGCTTGTGACTGCATTTCTGGTTAGCGAAGAGAACTTAAGGTGATCCTGAGCTAAAACTGTGAGTAGTATCCCTTTTTAGGAGGAGTAATGGAAGGAAGAAGGTGCATGAACTTAAACTGAATGAACTGGAAAAACAAAGATTAGCATTTTAATTTATTTTCCTTCAAAGTGAACTTGTGCCCTTTAATGCTAATATGTCCCGCTGCTTTTGATTTTCCATAGTCTCTACAGAAGTAGCTCTGCATCTGACTGTGAAATGACAAGGGTGCAAACAGATACATGGCATAAAGGCTATAAATTTTTGACAACTCGGAGAAGGTAGCGTTACACAGCTATGGCGTTAATTCTCAGCTGTGAACCAGGAACAGAAAGAATTTAAGGAACGAACCCAGAGTAAATAGGCTGTCGCGGGGCTAATCAAAACCCTGAATCCCAGTTAGACATAGTCTAATGAGTATATAGCAATGTGGTACAGATGGAAACGTGAAGTATTTCCATCTGAGAGGGTTGAGATATATAAATAGTAAAAGAGAGGAAAAAATGCAGAAAAGGAGTAATTGTTCAGCTTCAAAACTTAGGTTTTTACACTGAATATTGCAAACAGATGGCTAACCTATAAGGAAAGATTTGTCTTTTTCCAGAGATAATTACATATCCGTACTTACAGTGGGGATTGTTGAAGTTCAGCTATCTACATTGTCAGTGTTRACATCTGAACTAGTTGCCCTGACTCACACTTTACTCAATGAAATCTAGAGAGTGATTTCACTTATCCCAAACTAGACACCTGCATTTGGTCAGATGAATCCCCCAGTGAGTTTCCCCTGGAAAGTTTTGGAGCATCTGTAAATGGGAACTTATGCTTAAATATGGCTTCAGTGTTAGAGAACCCCATCCTGGAGCAGAATTTTTTTAATGCTATCTCTGATACAAAATCATCTTAATTTGTAAAAGATGATTTAACATTAATAGTGTTCAAATACCTTGGTTTGTGCAAGGTAACGAAAATCTTTTACTGTTAATATGAAGTCATATTCAAGAGGAGCAACGAATACAGCTGCAGGGTTTCTGTGAAAAAGATTGCTTTCTTTTTTACTTTTGTTTGTAGAAAGCCACCATTTTTTCCCCTTAATCTTTTTTCCTGTGATGTTTTCTGGCCATTTCTTTTCTCATTAGCATGATTTAAATCTGATCTGGGAAAATAATATCCACGATTTTTGCTCATGTAGCAATTTAGTAAAACCTATGTTGCGATCTTTAATATGTTAAGGCCTGTTGAATGAGTTAAGAGTAATGCAAACGATATATTTTTTCCAGTCTGCTCTTTCAGTCAGAGTAGTTGCTATATTTGTTTTGACAGCACAGTTTAAYTTTTGTGTTCAGCATGACCCTTTTACTTTTCTATACTGATATGATATATATATTTTTGTTTTTCAGTTTTCTTTCCTCTGGGGATATTGCCTGCATGGCAATCTGTTCCAGCAATTACTCAACCATCATGGCGTTTTGCTTCCTGGAAGAGCTWCAGTGGGAATTTGCAGCTTCCTATGATACAACAAGCATCAATTTAGCTTCCAGACCATATGCTTTTCTTCAATTTGGTTTGTAGCTTTTGTTCTCTAATAGTAAGAATACTTTGTCTGTTACTTTTATGATCTTAAATAATGTTGCTTGGCTAAAGCCCGATCATAAAAATGAATTTGTATGTGTGCCTGTGCATGCGTGTGTAGGAGGAGGGGGAGCTCTTGTAACTGCATTAAACTATTAGATTACTGTTCTTGCAGTTCCTGAAAGCCCCAGTCACAGATGAGCAAAATGTTTTGATTAATAAACAAGCACAGAATAATAAGGCAATCCATGTCTCAAACACTATATAATTTAATTTTAAAAAAATCTGACAGGTGGAGACACATGGGTACAGGAAAAAAGGGAGACAAAATAGATTATTATGGACAACTTCATTTCTGGCATGACTTAGACTCATCTAATACTTCTAATCATGCCTACTGTTTCTTTTTTTTTTTTTACCTGATATAAATGGCTTTCTTGCTAAGCAGCAGCTGCTCTACTGAACATCACACCTTTGAAGAAACACTGTTCCCTTGCAGTAAGAAACTCTGTTCTGGGAAATTGCAGTGGGTTAGCACACTTCTATCCAGATTTCAGRAACAGAGTTAAGGTCCTGAGTGGAAGAYTGAGAAATCCACAAGGAAAGTACATTATACAGTCATCTTGTATTTTAAGTGAATTGCCTGCAGATCACRTTCTAGGTGGGATGTAATTTTATGCTGAAATCCAAATTATTCCTTTTGCAACTTGACTGGGAATTTCTAGCCTCTTTTAATCTCATAATGCTCCTTTCTTAGAAAAGAAGATACAAAATCTTACTTTTTTGTTTTTAATATCATGATGTGTTTTGTGACCGAGTCTGCCACATGTTGCTGCATGATTTTCATGTGTTTGTCTGGATCTGAGATGCACTTATGTGTAAGATCTTGGCCTTCTGCCTGAGTGTTATGGATTATTACAGTAGGCTGACTTAAGGTAAAATACAGGATTTTTCAGTGATGAATGCTTATGACACTGTCTATTCTAGCATGGCAGCAAGTCCTCCTGTGTGCTCTCTAAACTTGTGCTCTAAGCTATTACATACGTTTGATATCCAGTAGTAGTTGAGGTCAACCTGTGCAAGTCTGTTAGCATGACAATATCTTAAGGATGGGAATTTTATTCAGGATATCTCTGTAGAATTAATGTTTCTACATTTTATTTGCCTACGTATTTGAAATAATGAGCTTGAATTTGCCCATGCCCTTGC
This sequence comes from Apteryx rowi, assembly GCF_003343035.1. Lineage (NCBI taxonomy): Eukaryota > Metazoa > Chordata > Aves > Apterygiformes > Apterygidae > Apteryx > Apteryx rowi. The sequence continues at coordinate 2,097,675 of NW_020447297.1, read as the reverse complement.
ACAATAAAATAGGAAACAGCAGTATCCATGGTGAGGTACTACAGCTCAGGAGGTGTGGATAGTTCTTACTCAGACAGGTTCACAACTTGGTCTCAGTGCTGTGGTAACTCATGTCAAACCATTAGCCAAATTTGTGGAAAGGAATTTGTCTGTGAATTGTGTTTAAAATTTAAGTGTGGGAGACATAGCAGGGTAATCCGTATATAAATCTGTGACATGCAGGTTGGTGGAATCACTGCATCTGCCAGTCAGAGTTGTTATGTGACTCAAATATGGGTTGAATTAAATTAGCTCTGTCCTGGAAAAAAATCTAACCCTTGACACTGTTAAAACATGATATGACATTGCATCATTCAGGCTTCATGGTAGTTCATGGGCTATGGTCAAAATATGTTTGCCATGTCTAGCTTGCAATATGAAAGCCTGTTTTCAGTCCACCAGCAGGCAAGATGTTAGGATGAGTTACTTAAAGCATCCAGAAGGGTGGAGGTGCAATACAAAAACACCTAGGAAAGGTACTTCTGTTCCCTAGTTAGCATTGAAATCTTATATCTGAATGAAATGAGAAAAGAAATGAAGAAAGAAATAATAATAAAATCCAAGAATGTCAGGATTTGATTTGTCAGTTACCTGAAGCACTCAACTTCTGTACAGCTAATTCTTAAATCTTTTTTTTTTTTTTTAATAATGTTTCAGATAACGTTATTCAGAAAGTCAAATGTCATTTTAACCATGCAAGTGGCTTTCAAACGAAGGCCAACTGGGAGAAGATTCAGGAGGAGCTGAAGTTCCGGCCCCCAGTGCAGCTGAAACTGGAGGACGCAGAGCTGCTGAATGGGATGACTAACGGTGGTCATGCAGGAGTTCGTGTGGAGGTTGGTAAGTTACTACTACGCAAAGGTGACAGTACAGACTTCCTGAGCTCCTAATTCGTGAAGGACAGAAAAGCATGTAGCGGTTCCTTTTGTACTGAGCGATCTACATTTTACATATAAAACCTGGGAGAAAAGACTGTCTTTCAGTCATAGTGAAGAGCAAGTTGATTCTCATGTCGAATAAAATTTAACAAGCTCCACTAATTCATTGTGTTTGCTGTAAACTAAGATACAAGATTTGTAATTACAGTCTCAGTGAGTTACTTTATCCATGAGGAAGAAAATGATTGCAAGAATACGTTTGATCTGAGGGTAAGACTCTCATTCTCAGATTGTCTGTCTTGAGTTGACCTCCAGTCTGCACTTTCTCCTTTTACCCCATTCATTAAAATTTAATGTATTGGACTAAAACTCTGAAAGATGATATGCATATCTTCATAAAAATGTGTAGAGCCTTGACAAGGGAACTTTCTATAATAAATACTGACATTTTATCTGCTTTTAAAAGTTCTATCCTCTCCTTAATTATTATAAAATTGATATCTTATTTATGTTTCACTTGCATAGTCAATGTCCTGTTTACTTCATTTACAAAATAAAATGCTTTTAATCCTATTAGGTTGGCAGTTTAAATGCAGCTGGGATACGATGAGCTTATATTTCCATTTTCTTTCTTTTTTTTTTCCCCTTTGGCTTATGAAACACTAATAAAATTAAGTTCCATTTGCTCAGTCTTATTGTTTCTGATGGGTGAGCTGGAATCTAATTTGACATAAGTATTTTAGATTAAAATCTACAGGGGCAGTGATGAGGGGAAAGAAAAGATAGAAATGACAACATCTCAATGACAAGTCAGATTTGAGAGTCTTTCTCAGAACCCTTCTTGAAGGTTAAATATTTTTATAGAAATTTTTAGAAATTTCTATTGAAAATTCTTCTTAGAAGAGGCTTGGAAATTCTTCACGCTACTGCAAACGATTTAAGCGCCAAACAAACATTTGCGAGCTGTTCTGTGCTCAGTGATGAGAAATACATTTTCAGTTCCCCCATATTCTTAATTGCTTTCTGTTGTTTTCCATCTGGCTTTGTGTCTCTGGCTGTCCTCAGTGGTCTAACCCAAATACTCTTACAGACTGTTCTGTCTTTATTTTCAGAATCATGTTTATGATCATCTGTTTCCCTCAGCTGGAGTCAGCTTTCCTGGCTTGTGTCTCTTTCCTCTCATCAGTAACTAGCAGCTGAATTCCACTTTGCTCTGAGTTTAGCCGTGTAGACAGTGGGGTTTTTTTCCTTATTAATGTGCTATACAGGAGACTTGTTGAGTATACAGCGAAGTGTTCTGGTTACAAGAGAGCAGAATTTAATTGCGCCTGCAGTCTACAGTGAAGATAAATTCTGGCTTGATCAAAACAACAGTCTCCTAGCATGGTTGGTGGCTGATTCCTGTTTTCCTTTTAGTTGTATGGTCACATCCTCTGGCTCTTTTTTTGTTGTAGCGTGAAAGGAGTCTGAAAAGTCGGGGAGTTTTCATCCTTATTAGAATATATAGGGACACGAGCTTTTTTTTGCATTCTTTCCTCCTCTTGTTCCTTCCTTTCTTAACTAAACCCAGCCCAATTCTTGGTAAAAGATGTTGTAACGTTTTGCCCTTGGTCAATCTCCACACCACCTCAGCTTTTGTTGCAGAAGCCTAGCTTTGCCTCTTGATGTGAGGACAGCTGAAAAAGCTCTGAAGGAAAGTGCAGTCATTTATATAAGAAATGTGAAGTGTAAGTAGCTTTGTGTGAACAGGGAGAATTTTTATATCAGAATTGGCTCTATGAAATGAAAGAACAACTTGTGCTATTTGTCTAGTAAGCATGCTACTAAATTATGCAGCATGGTGCTCCCCTTGATGAATGCTCTTGGTCTTTTGTAGGCACGGAGGGAGTACTTCTCAGGGTCCTTTTAAAAGTATTTTTAAAAGACGTAATAATCTCTTCTTGCACCTCTTTTCTTTTTTTTTGTGTGTGCTTGTATTTTATTTTAAAATGTTTGAGTCTGATTTCATTTTTCGCTACTGGTGCTATCTTTATCTGGAGCTTTGAGTATGTGACTCACTGTCAAGTGCTGAGCACCGAAGAGAGAGAGTGGAGCCTGGTACAGGCATTAATGTTGGTCTCCAGTTAAATAGCCAAAGGGCTCTGCTCAGAAAATCTTTTATAGATGGAAGTTTCGGGTTCTTCGCTGAGGGTGTTTTTGTGGAATTGCTCTATACTCGTTTAAACCTGCAGATGCATTTTTCCAGGGTGCTAGGTAAACTACAGTCCCCAAAATATCTTCCGCATAGTTTTTTGCACTCTCAAGAGCATGACTTTTCTACCTGAACAATCATATAGGTTTGAATCCCAATTGCCATTTAATTGTGCTAGCGTAAAATTGCTCTCTACTGGGATAGTTTGTTTCCTTATTTAGTGTAATAGACTCTTCTAGTATATACTTCTTTTTATAAAAATATAATCAAATTCACACAAGGGGTTGTCATAATTTTGCTCTAGCAGTACCTGTTATCGCTTGATCTGTGCAATTTCAGTTTGTGGGTTAAACTTCAGAAGGATACAGCAAAAATAAAGCTCCGCAGCAAACAGTTTAAAGATCAGTTTTCGCAGGCTGTGAACCCTGAGCAACTAGATGCTGTAATTTCCTCTGCCTCTGTGACAGTAAATCTTTGTATTTACTGGACAAAAATTGTAACTTGTAAATAATTTTCCATGCTGTGGTCTTCAATCTGTAGAAACGATATACTGAGACCTGCGTTTTTCCTCACTAGGTACTGGAAAGTGTCGACGAGCACAGTTTGCATGATCCTGTTTGATGAATGACACTTGTGCTTGACAGTTCCTCTTTGTTTAAAAGAGAAACTGGCTGCCTCTGAAATAAATCTTAGCGACTTAGGAGGAAGGAGGAAGAAACAGTAGTTCTTATCAGAAAATTTCCATGAGAGAGAAATATGTAGTTGTTGCAACAATATTTAATTGATCAAAAATAATAGTAAACTGGATACTCTGATCAATGTAAGAACATGCTTGTACAGCTTCTGTTCAATGAGCTGCTGGGGCTTTGAATTTCACTGCATAGCCAAAAAGCAAAGTTGCCTTTAAATGGCTAGGATACTTGCATCTTTTATTTGCATGGAAACGTGTTTAACAATAATATACAGTAATGCTACGTAATGTGACATATTGCAGATGAGATTAATGCAGTTCCTGTTGCAGCAGCCTTGGAGACGAAAGCAGGGAGATGTGAATGCATGCCAGACAAATTAATTACATAGACATTTATAAAAGATAATTTAAATCTCTATATTAATTTGGCACCAAACCTTTTTTACATCCACATATCAAGAAAATCTCTGTTGAAGGAGAAGACRGAAGTGTTTTTCTGTTTTAAACCATGCAGAACTGCAATATTTAAGTTGTTAGGGTGTTTCACTTGTCACCRAAATGAAGCCAGAGAGGAACTCTGCTGTGTTGCATAGTTTATGTAGAGCAGTCAGCAGCTGGCTTGGTCTGGACAGGAGCCAGAAGATCCTGAGAGTTGGAGAGACTCCCTGAGGGCTCCTGCACTTCATTCTCTTCTGTATTTTATGAATATTGACRCAGAAGAGAATTGGGATTTGGTATCTGAACTGCAAGTAACCCTCCTTACTCTTACGGTGATAGTGTTCTGCTTGTGGTGATCCAAGGGCGGAGTGTGGCAAGGTTTGTACGTGGAGGTAACATCTATTGCTGGACTAACTAGTTCAGTTAGGGGAAAAAGCAGGCAAACTTTTGGACAAGCAAAAATTCTGAATTACAAATGGCAAATTCCGAAGTTAAATACAAATTGAAAGCAGTTACTTTGACCTTGACTAGCTCATCCTGAAGAAAAGGGATTTGGTATGTGAGAGTTAATATTAGTAGTGCAGGAGRTGAGAAAGGAGAGACAGGTAGTTCACTGCCTGTGAAACATGGGAAGGTTGGGAGAAAGGGAATGAAAGGAATTCTAGTGCACTGTAAAATGTTTCTCAAAGGCCAAGAGCTGTAGCATCCGGTTTAATTCCCAGCTCCCAGTTTTGAGTAGCAGTGCCTGCGTAGCATCATCTTGACAACTCCCACAACACTGTAGCAGCAAAGCCGTCAAAGTCCTTGGCACCTGCAGCTGCATACTATGTTCTGGCAGCTGCTTGATTAGTGCACCAAAGGTCATGTGGAAACTATGCAGGTGAAACTAGTTGCTGTATACCAAAATGAACCCAAAACTGAATGTCAGTGAGGACATAGACACGACTACCAGTCGAGGAAGAGAAGAGGTGTTCTCTTTGGGTGTCAGAAATCGAGGCTCTTTCCCAGACCTTTCAGTACTTGAAGCCTCTAGCTTGTCTACTGACCAGTGAGGTATGTTCAGTATGAAAATCTGCTGTAAATAAATAGCAGAGAAATGTCTACATGCAGCATAARATAAGACATTAATGCCAAATAGCTCTGAACTGAACAGTGTAATGCAACAATAATGGTGTTCATAACTGGTCTTCTTTGGAGCAAGGCATGAAAGGTCTTGAAAATGTGTAAGACCTGCTTAAGCTGATTTGAGTTGCTTTATGTTAAAGGATTCAAAGTAACAGTGCTAACTCTCACTAGTCTTTGTTTGTTTGTTTGTTTTTAAGACCCCACTYACAGAATGCAGCGTGTGACTCCCCTGGGGATTCTCTCTCTTGTTCTGAACATCATGTGTGGAGCTTTGAACCTCATTCGAGGYGTTCACCTAGCAGAGTATTCATTTCAGGTAACTCTGAGTTGAAACCAGTGAAGGAGATGAAAGAAAAGAGTTATTTGGTTAACTGGATGATGGGTAGCTATGCTGCTTCATAGTTTGCTAGACTGCACGTCTTTCTGCAAGAATTATTTTGTTTGTCCAGGRAACTTACAGTTCTGACTGCTCACCTGCGATGTTGTGTTGTATGGGAGCACACTGCATTTTATTCTTCTGTGGTGTGATTGAAATTTGGRCAAATATTTTAGTTTTGCCAGACTGTCTGGATTTTTTTTTTCTTTGATTTTAATTCTTGTATTTTGTTCTAGATGTTCTTGTTTTTTTKTTGTTGTTGTTGTTGTTTTTTAAACAAAAGTGAAACTGTAAACAACTTTAAACTGTGAAAATAGTGTCCTGATTGGAYGGTGGCACGGTTTTATTTAGCAATAATTGTCATGTAAACCTCTGTTTGCGGCCAGTGATATTGATCATGCTGCTGTCTGGCACTGTTATAGTCAATCATCATAAGCCAGGATGAGAGGTGCTTTATGAAATATATTGTTCTAAAATATCAAGCAGCACTTAATAAAACTGTAGCTGATGCAGTTTCTTGTTTGTCACTCCTTTATCCAAACAGGAAGACCATGAAGGACTTGGAAATGTGATAGCTTTTTTCCTACCTTTTCTAGTCTGTGTTTTTCAGGTATGTTAACTTTAAACAATACACTTTCTGATTTTTAATATTATAATATATTATTCTGTTTTTTGATATTTTTTGATGTTACAGATTTTTCTTATTGTTCCTCCAGTGCTTTGACAGATATGTTTAATTACCAAAATGAGAAATCAAGYTATCTTAATTTTATTAAACTCGTTCACACTAATATATAATTTGCATATTAGAAATACGTTACTTTACCACTTGCCCCTACCTTGCTTTTTGTGGATCAGAAATTCTTGATTGATTTGGTCTCCCTACATAACTCRTCTAGGCAAGGTATTATTCCTACTAATTATTACCTCACAAAACTTAGGATATTGCTGAATGTAACCTGGAGCCACACATTTGGGTTCTAAGATGGTTTGGCCCAATATCCAGACTATGTCCTTAACTGTGTTTTAGGTGCCTTTCTTATTATTTAYATGTCTGTCAATCTTTTTGGTATTATTTTGAATTAAATGCTCTTTGAGGAAGAAGTGAGGGGAAGTGAGTGTGCTCTCAAGAGCTTTGCAAGAATGCAAACGGTCTTTTGTTCAAGATAGTGAAAGAAGCAGCCCTCATGCCTAGCATTCCTTAGAGCTTTTGCTTTCTGAGTTACGATTGCTTTTCTGATTGATGTTTACCCTGAATTCATAGGTGAATGGTCATGTCTAAACAAATCAGGGTGCACATAAACACAAAACAAACTATGGGCAGTATTACATTGCACTTGATAGTGTTCAAATATTTACTAGTTTGGATTTTGGGTTGATGGCAGGTGGACTGAAAGCTGAGAACACATTATGTTTCAATGCGTTATATTTTACGGCTATAAGAGTTATTTTAAAACAATACCACTTTTAGTTAAAACTTTCTAGAATAAATATTATTGATAGGCAGCCTTAACAGGAGCCATTTTCACTAGCATAGAGACACTTAAAATACTCTATGCTGTAAAAACTTAGCAGGTTGTTACCGGCTCAGGCTTTTTTCAAATGAGTAATGAGCTACTTTGGGCATCACGTTAAATTTCCATGAGAGAAAGCCACGTAATTTTTATGTGTAAGCCTAACACTGTGTACAAAATCATTTTCAGGTAAGCAAAGGAACAGTTTGGTTTTCAGCATTGTGCAAAGGTGATTCCACAGAGGTGTTATTGAAGTGGCACATATATTGTAAGGGCACAATCTAACTCTTGGAAATTGTAGTTGCAAGCTTTTTACAGCGCTTCCTTACTGTAACGTGGAATTGAGTGCAATAAATAAGTGTTAGCCCAAAGGTGACGTGTTTCCCAGAGTAGATACATTTTCTTCATTACAGTGGTGAGCCTAGTGATGGGCTTTTGTAGCATAACCATCCAAAAGACTAAGCGAATACAGAATAGCATCATTATTCAAAATTACTTCTAAATCTAAGACAAATGTAGTTCCTGCCCTCTTTAGATTATTATTATTATTATTATTATTTTTTTTTTTAAATGGATGATTTTCTCTGACCTCTTTGTGTAGTGGTGTGAATGAGAAAAATATTACTTGCTGTGCAAGCAGGTACTTTTCTGAAATGTTCCTTAAGTGTCTAAAACAGGGAGTCCATAACCTTTAGCTTGAGGGCAATGYGCTGCTTGCAGAATCTTCTGTTCTCAGTCTGTGGTCACAGCTGCTCTAGTTTGGCTGCTGGTTGACAAAGGGGAAATAATATGATGCCTGCAGTGCATTAGTTGCTTAGTACTGTTATCTTTGGCCTGCAAAGTTTGGGGGGCTCTATTTGAAGACTTCTGTTTATCTAGGGTATTTAAAACTTGCAAAGAGGCTGCTTATTGCATCACASGGTTTGTAGCTTAGCTTGATAAACTCCATCGAACATTGCCTTTTTATTTTGATTTTTCTTCTTCCCTTATCCCCTCCCCTTTGGGGGTGGTCGTAGTGTCCTAACTCTGCAGGTTCCCATAATTCATCCTATATTGTCTGTTACCTTCTAGTGGTCAGACCATAGAGGTTTGTGTTGTCCAAAGCTTTGAGGTAAAAAAAAAAAAAATCCTCAGATTTCACAGCTGAACAGTAAAGATTCTCATGCTTTCAGATAAAGAAGTCCTAAAGAAGTCCATATTGTTTTGTCAATACCTTTTGCTCACCAGTTGCTACTTGTACATGAGATGGACAATTTAGTGTCTTTCAGCCTTCTTACRCTTCTGATCACAGCAGAACTTTAAAATAGAGGTAGTAATCTGGACCTAAAAATTTGATGGAGGTCACTCTTCACAAAAAGCAGCTCTGCTCTGCTTTTTCCAATTAGTGCCTGAAGCTAGAGAAGCTTTAAAAAAATAACRTGTTCTCTTATCCTTTTGATCTGTAGCAGGCATCTTCACAAAATGCTCGTGCATAAATTGTGCACAAATGTGAAGTGCTTTCTACGTTATGATCCCTACTTGTGTCATCAGCACAGTTGGAAACTGTGACCTTAAGTGATAAAGCATGAGCTGTTGCTGCCTGAGTTAAAAAAGTAACTCCTCTGCCAGCACTTTGTGAGATGCTTGTTTTCTCCTGTGATGGTTGGTGCCCTTCACGYATGCTTAGCAAGTGCTGTCCACCTGTTCTTGAATTTAAAAACAAAAAACTAAAAACCCTTTCTGAGCCACTTGTTAGCAGAAAGGATGGTCAAGCCTAGTGAATGAAGTCCTTTGCTTATTCCAAGAATAAATACAGCAGAAGCATAAAATTGTTTGCTGTTTTCCTGCTGAGTCTTTGCCCTGCAAAAATCACGTGTGGGTTTTGAAAGCTGGCTCAGCGTTCAGACTCATTTTAATCCAGCCTGAGGCAGCCAGGGAGGACACCGGTTGTGCTGAGAGGCTGCTTTTGGTATGTATGCTTATCCAGTAGGGTCTGGATTGAGGCCACCAATCTGCTGTTCTTGGAGGACCGAACACAGAGCAGTTGGAAGGAAGCTCTCAGCTTCTTAGCGATGACTGCAGTGGTAGGCGCATCCAAGTGGCGTGGATGTGCCAGCAATTCCAACCTATGACTCTTCTCTCTCTCTCTCTCTMTATATATATATACACGGTTTAATGCTAACTCTATCTCTCTGGTACTTTTGTAGTGTTACTTGTACCTCTTCTACAGCTCTGCAAGGAAGACGAAGACGTTTGTACTCTTTTTCTCTGTTTGTTTGTGCAACATTTACTTGTACGGATTACGGAACCTCTGGCAAATAGCCTTTCACATAGGAGTGGCATCTCTTTCTTCGTATCAGATACTGACAAGGCAACTGATGGAGAAACAGCCTGATTGCGGCGTATGAAGAAGACCTTGGGTTTGCTACTCTCTTTTTACACTTTTTTTTTTTTTGTATTAAACTGGCCAAAAATAGCTCGGGAGATTTTTAAAGGTTTGTGACAATGGTTATTGCGAGTAGGATGTTCTGAAGCAACTTGAAATAAGCTAGGACCTTGTAGGAATATCAAACATACATTGAGGAACTTAGCTGTATTCAACACGACATGTGGTAACTGTGCACGGTAGATTTTGTCAGGTGTTGTCAACGGATGGAGGTTCTCATTACTGTAAACAGGCTCTTACTTCTTGACTAATATCATCCAGTCAATATTTTGCCATTTGTCTTGCTGGCTTTGTAACAGTCTGGCACGTCAGTGTCTTGCCCTGCCAATTCTTATGAAAAAATACTAAACTGTATAGCAAAGCAAAGATAAAGTGGTGGGTAAAAATTTTGCCTATGGAATTTGTTAAGCATTAAGATTCTTGGTAGATGAAAGTGCAGGAGGAGTTTGCCGTAATTAGATCAGCCCAGCATCAGTGGGGAAAATGATTTTAGGAGAAGCTTCTGGATAACCTTTCTGGGTTTTGAAGGAAACAGAAAGTCTGTGGCTCCTTTAAAAACCATAAAGGCTCTAAATGTCTTCTAGCAAAAGAGCACATCTTTGTAGTTAAGTATGTACTCATTGTTAGTTGTAAATAAGCTTGGAGCAGCATAAAACAAACCGAGTGAATGTAAGTGATCTTTCAGCTCAGGTGGCCTTTATTTCCTTGGTTAAGGTCACTCTTACTGTAATGGCAGTTCTGTGTTTGCTTGGTCTGTACAGATAATAAATCTTCCAAGCCTACTTATGACAGCCACCGACTCCTTCACCTTTTTTAAAAAAATAAATGTACAGTTGGTGAGTAGAAAGCCATTTCCAGTAATGGAGAGCGAGAGCAGGTTCTCTTTATTACATATAAAACCTTTAGCTAATGGTGTTAAAGTTCTTATGCTAAGATGAATTTATGAGCGTGCACTTTTGAATATTGTACTTAGGAGCTGAATTTCTTAACCTCTGCTGCACTGGGTTTTCTTGTATTTAATGTATTGAAGTGCATATGGGCATTTTAGAATGTGTATGAATACTTCAGGTTATGTTTAAAGAATGCACAGCATTTTGGTGCAGCTGTCCTTGAAGGGTTATGAAGCCTCAAACTGAAAAGTTGTCGGGAACTGTAGGTGTATTATTGTGGAAATATGGTCCTGGATTTTCTTTTTTTTTTTCCCATAGGAAACTGTTTTCTGGTGGCTCTACCTGCTCTACAAAATGTCTCTTGCCAAAGATTTATTTTCCTTTCACATAGTCTCTACCTCTAGTGGTTGCAAAGAGATTAACATGATGCAGAATCGTCTCCCTCAGTTTGCAGAAATGCTTAACAAAATTCCTTCTTTGCATCTTGGTGAGTTGTTTCTGAAACCTTGCAATTCAAACGCTTATGAGTAGTATTAGACTGCTAGACCAGAAACCTCTGGTACTGTATCTCATAAGGCTAGAAGCTCTTCAGCTGAAAGCAATTCTGCGACGCAGCTGACTGCAACAAAGGTGTAGACCTGCAGCCCATTACAACCCGAAAATAGCTTCTAGGACATCAGGAACCTTACTGCTGGAAAAAGTTCTGGCACCAAAATGCAGATATTTCTCTTCCATCCCATGCTAGCCCGTTTACTGTAACAATAACGTAATGAGACCCTTTAAACTGTGAGGAATAGGCTACTAGAAGTGATGGAAGAATATTTTTAGCCAACCAGTTTAGAAAATAGCTAGAACTGTGTGCCATCGGAGGAATACTTTCCTGTTGGAAGGAGGTGGAATAAACTTGTTTGTCATAGACTGTGGCAGAAAACTGGGGTTAAGTGGAGAAGTGAAGCCAGCACTAAACCGCTGTCCTTAGGACACACAGATATGGGGCATTTAGTACTGACAAGCTTTAAGTTTCCATACTGTTCAGTTCCTGTTTTATTTGATGAAGAACTCTTTCTTTGGGATTGGAGACTTCAGGGGACTAAGCCATGAGGTTGGATTACAAGTGTTTTTTTAAAAAAAAAAAAAAAAAAATCTTAAAGACACCCCCAAAAATCTCATACTGGAAACTAATGCTCTGGTAAGGATCCTGGGTCTGGTGATTGTGGTTTCAGTTAGCTCGGGAGCCTAAACTGGGTATCAGTCCACTGAGATACGCAGGGGAATGTCATCCCACAGGGAAAGGATGAGGTGTTTTATACTACAAATGGGTAAAACTTTGTGAAAGGAGCCTTAGTGACATGTTCCCGCTCCCAATTCCTCCCCCTTTAGCCTCCATCAGAGTCCAAAACAGCTTTACCGATTCTCCATTGACTTGAATAAAGCTAGTCTGCTGTAGCTGAAGGCAAACAGCATTAACAGCTGGCACTTGAGGCCAGTGAACTGTTATCTTCTTTCTATTCCTCATCCTTGTATTGAGTTGATTGGAAGAAATTGCAACGTTCCTGATGCTTGCCCCGGCATTTGACTGTTTGCTTTATCATAAAACAAATATATCCCTGTGCCAGACGATGTTAGCAACGGTTCTGCAATAAGAAAAATGGTGGTAGAACAAGGTGTTTAGATAGCTTTTGTAACTATCATGTTTAGAATTGATAAAGATTAAATTCAGCTTTGTTTAATATGTTCCTTTTCCTGCGACTATTTTGTTAAAACCAAACAAAACCAGTTGGTACAATTCTGCCTTCCATATTGTAATTTTTTTTATGCTTTGTGGATTAGATAGAGGATGTGACTGGATCCTTTCTACTAAATGGACCAAGCTGTGGTTTGCTGTTAAGATTAATCCCTTTGCAACCTCTTTTTCTGTAATATGTGTAAACCATATTAAGGAATCTACATTGAATAGTATGTACACACTTTGTAGGTTTAGATGGTGATTAAGGGACCAGGCAGAGCAAGCGCACTATCTGATTTTTAATGTCAGTATTTAGAATGGCTTCTATACCTGTGTGGTATTTATACAGTTAAACTTTTTCTTCTGGTGAAACAGCAAGAGGAATAGAATAGTTTACACTGATCTCAGTGCTTTGAGATTTAATAAAAAGAATGACTTGCAGTTTGAATACATGAAATCTGACTCATAACGTGGGATTATGCCTGTATTGAATCAAATCCCCAAACAGGAATCCATCCTTTTTTTTCCAACTTTAAACTATTTAATGTAGTTTGACTTGTAGCTCCTTAATTCTGTCAGTTTTCAAGATAAGTCCCTTGGAAATTCTGTTCTTCACCCAGCAGTACAGCACAAGAAAATTGGCAAAGAATAAACTTGCTTAATGTAAAGATTTGAAGTGCTAAGTCACTTTATGAAAATGACCATCTTCTGTGTTAGGTTTTTTTTTTTTTCTTTCCCCCCTGCTCCCAAAGACCTGTCAAGTTTATGRAAGGTGGGCTGGTACCTTTTTTAGATATTTTTGCACTGTATTAATAACTGAACCTGTGTAAATGTGTATAATATCATTTTGCATGTGTATGTATATATGTACATATCTAATAAATGGCTTTTTTGTAATGGTTGTCTCTGTTTATAGTTTTGGAAGTAATTAAGCATATTAGAAACAAGGTATTTCAGCCCTTTCATTTTCATATGTATCTTTAAAATATTTTGAACACTGGCACATAAAATATTAAAAAATCAGCTCAGTTGTTCTCTTTAACAAATAGCTTTAAAATCAGAGTAACTTCAGATGTTATAACGTGCTGGATTGTATGCAGTCTCTTACAGAGAGATGTATCTGTGTGTACTCACTGTGGCCTTCTCTGAGATGCTGTGCTCACGGATATCTAATCAGCCTGAGTTCACGCTGCTGCTTTTTGTTCGTGGGGATTTAGGTAGGTTTTACGTACAGCCACCTACACACTGAACGGTGACTCTTACCTCGGTTGAACTGCATGTATGTGAACTTGCTTATCCGAGCCATGAAGCAACAGATCGCAGAAGGCTGTGATACAGCCCCTTTGCAGTTCTAACAATCTTGCTGTTTGCTTTCAGGGAGCATAACAGAGAGGCTTTTCCTGGAAAATCTGCATTTTGGAATGTTATAGTATTTGAAGTAAGATGTAACTCAGTCCTGTAGGTCCTTTTACAGCTATTTGGCAGTAAGTAATGGAGATTTTGCATACTGCTGTTAGATTTTTAGCCTGGTCTCTTAATGGAGCTAAGCCTGTGTAATTGTACTGCCAGTCAGTCCCCACTAAGAGCTTGTGAACTTTTTTTTTTTTAAACCAATTTCAAACATATTTGATAAAAGCAYTGAAGACACTGTATGTCATCAGGCTTTGTAGAAATGAATGACTGGATGCAAGAGAAAACTCATCGTTCATACTGCATCTGTGAATGTGACCTCTTCAGGTATCAGAGGATATACTTCACGAGAGTGACGCTTTCAGTGCCAAGACTCTCAAAGGAACATAGTTTGGACCCTGCCTAATCAGGAACTAAAAAAATCAGCAAAAACAAAACAAAAACAAAGGAAAAAAGCAGGGTTCCATACTTGTGCTATGAAACTGCCCATGTTTCTACTCCCCTCCCCAAGCAGAATGCATTAACGTAGATGTCCATAGCAGAAGCACAAGGTGATGGGTAAAAGGCTGGGCCTCTCTTCCTCTAGTTTCCAATGTGTAAAAATGAGATCTTTTCTAATCTTCAAGGCTTAGTCTTTGTCAAGAAGGCTGTTGTGAGGTAAGCAGATTTGGGGAAACTGGACTTCAGTATTTCCCTTGACTAACCGAGCTATAGCTGTCTTGTGTGGAGATTAATGCATGGTAACCTGGCCCTTTCTGTTGTAACCATTCTGCTCTTCCCATACAAGAACCATGACAGTAAAGACGCTTCAGATTCTTTAGCGTCATTCCTCTGCTTTAAAGATATGTCCTGCTCTTCACCTTGGCCAGACTTTTCAGCCTTGGAGCTTGCTTAGATGTTAGCTTGTGGCACTGAAATGTAAGCAGTAGGTTGGCAACAGTTACAGTGCTGCAGCTSTCATTGCACTGTTCAAAAGAGATGAAACCTGGGAGGAAAAAGTGTGCTGCTGTAGCGAGGAAAGAGGCAGTGCAGCAAGTTGTACAGACGACAGGTGGTAGGAAGCAAAAGCCGATGGTGAGGGAGGGAGGAGAGCACCTTATTCTTCTGAACTGCTCTGCCCTTTGAAGTCTAGGAGATGTTGTTTTTGTTCTGTAAACAAATGGTTGCTCAAAGCATGTTTCTTCTCAAGATGCCAAATGGAGAAGAGCAGCAGACTTACCTTTTTTTTTTTTTTCCCCTAAGGTGAGGGGAGAAAGCAATTATAACTTCCTTTTTCTTTTGAAGATGCTGATAAAAGGAAGTGGGAGGATCACAGGGTCCCTGTGCCAAGAGAGGAACAACTCCTAAGGTGATAGAAGTACATGTTTTTATTTTAAACAAAGTAACTCAACTTCTGCTGTGTGCTGACTTTTGAATCTGACCTAATTGTGTGTAAACTGGGGGAAAGGAAATAGTGGCCACAAGAAAAAGAGCTTTTTTATTTTATTTTATTATTATTATTATTTTAATTTTTGACCGTGTTACCTCCTTGTGATGCAGGGTGGCCCTGCTGTCATGCTTCAAGGAGAGCAGGGTGCTGTATGGCCAGTCGCAGAATAAGCCCAAGCACAGGGGCAGGCAGGATGTGGGGGCAGCTGAACAGCCTCTCTGGGCTCTCAAGCGCTGTCTGCTTTTAAAAACCATTGACCACAGGTCAGGACCTGCAGTCCCTGTGCCATGTGCCCCGARCCACTGAGCTACCTCTCTGCTGAAGCCTGGGTTGTGGGCTGAAGAGGCTCGACGCTTTATTCCACGCCTGTTGGTTTTTTACAGGTACCTCTTGGTTGAGTGAAGATAGCCTGTTCTCTGCTGACTCTTAAAACTTCCATCCCAATGTGTGTGCACATTTGTACACTAGTGTTTTTCAGGTAAAAAGGAATGCTAATCCAGGCTGCTTGGAAGTACCATTTTTAAGGTAATTAAATGGTCTTACAAAACAAAACAAAATCCCCCCTTAAAATCTTTGCTTTCTGCTACTACTTATATCATAAAATAATCAAAAATAGGAGCATATCTAACTCCTTTTGGTAGAATAAATGTCATTTGATATAAGAGCAATAAGAAAGGCTTGAAATAATGACCATTAAAATGTAAAGCACTAGTCAGTATGGCATGACATAAGGCTAGGAGGGCTGAGATTTATTCTTTCATTATGCAGGGAAAGACATTAACATACAAAATCCCTTATTTCAGGGGCTCTGGTAGGGAAACACTAAAAAGCAATTATGCGGAAAGTTCAGCCCTGAAATACATTAGCGCTCATCAGTATGCATCACACAACAAACGAGGCCTTCTCCTGGGAAGTGCCACATCCTCCCGGCTGCTATGGGCTTGAGTGAGAGCTAAGAGCACAGACCTTCTGGCATGATCAGCCCCAAAGTGTTTATATTGTGGATGAGRCCAAAAAAAACAAGTCAAAGACACCACAGTGAAGGTGCTGGGTATGCTGAATTAGCCCTTGCATGTCACATCGGGCTTTGAACATCAGCAGCATTCTCAAGAGCCCTGCATTTAATGGAATACGATGCTCCCTGACAGAAGGGGAATAAATGCTACATTGAGAAGGACGTGGTGGCAGTTCAACTAGAACCAGACGTACGTGTGAAGACCTTGCTGTGGTTCCATGTGAACTCTTGCTGAAGGCTCAAGAGGCAACTTAGTTTTGGGTGTTAGGGTTTTTTTGAGAGGTGGATCCTATTTGACTGAGAAGGGAATTGACCCTTAGCTTCCAAAGCAAGTGCTCCAGTCATCTGGGATTCTTCCAACGTGCTTCTGAGTGGCAGGGATGGCAGCRGATCTGTTTCATCCTGGATTCTGCTGTCTTCATGCATTAGGTGTGATCTGAATGTATGTACTGCATCAGGGTTCCCCTTGGGCTGAGGCAGAGGTTGGGTGTATCTACCTCCTCCCTTCATGGGAAAGGAGCATAGCCAGGAACTGAGGAGCTCTTCCAAAAGATGATGCATCTCTAGGGGATATCCTTTGCTTGTGCACAGATCTTATTTAAGACATATGGGGAACTTTGAGGTAACACAAAACAGGAACCTTTGATGCTTGAAACATCTCAAGAGTTAAGCAATCCCTGCAGCGTAGTCAGGCTGGATCACTGTTTTGGACTCACAAGCCAAAATTCCCCTGATGTCTTCCTTGTTGGTGCTGAAGTTGACTCTTCATCTAGCCCATGGCTACCTAAGTCATAAAGTAGTTTTTCTCCCCTTTGCTTTGAAGCTTCTTGCTGAAGCTGGTTTGCTCTGTGGCTGCATGTGCATGGGATCAGGGGGAGCAGGTGAGAAGCAGAAGAGCTCTGTGTCCTAATGGTTAGTACACTAAACCGAGCAGGAAGTTGCCTTGCTTGATTTTCTGTTCCCGGGAATCTTGTGTTCTTGGCTATGTTTGCCATGCTCGGCATACAGGATTTCCGGATCACCCACAAGCAAGGGCAGGGCCAAAGTAATGAGTATTTCGATGTGAAATGATCTTAAGYGTTACTTCTCAAGTTTTCTCTGCGTATCTCTCTTCCAAGCACTGGGAGGCACCAGTGTACAAGCTAATGCTGTTCTCTCAGGCTGGGAGCGAAGCCAAGAAGCTGACTCAGGAAACCTGCCAATTTTTCTACCTGCTTTGTGCAAATGCTACAGYTTTCCCAGTAGATTTTACTGTGGGATTCACAAACCTGAGATAAAACAACCTGGAGACAGTAGGAGGATCACTTCAGGGGTGCACATCCACTTACCTAGCTAGGCTGGAACCAATTTGTCAAAAGTTAATGCAGCTTCTTTTTGCCTCTCTAGTCTTTTGAATGAATAAAGCGTGATTCTGTGTGCTAAATATTGGCTCTCCTGTTCTGAGCATCAGGGCTTTGTTTGCAGCCTGAAGGATTCAGGAAGGGAATAGAGTGTTTCTGGGTAATGAAACCAGTGGCTTAATTAGCAAGAAGTCTGGAGGCATACATACATATGTTTCTGTTGCTTAATCCATCTGCAATGACTGCTTGAAAAGCTAAGTCAGACAGAAAGGGATTTGAGGCAAAACCTTGTTTCTGAAGCTTTGCCRATAAACTGTCAAACTGTGATCCTCCACCTTGCTGCAAGGAAGAGGGGGGAGGTCAGCTGGCACTTCAGTGCAATCTGTCTCTGGGTGCCTGGATGGCAGTGAGCAGCTCTTGTTGGTGGGAATGGTGTTCAGCAAGCATACAGGACATACAGGGTTGCTTCCAGGCAGGGTCTCCAAAATTGCTGTCTGTCCTTCGGTCTTTCCCTTAAATCAATGCTGAGCAGAGATGGCCGAGTCAGAGGTGATTGAGGGTCCCAAGCTGCTTTCAGTATCCAAGCATCCAGTCTGTGTTTGAGGGATGCTTTGCCTGAGCTGAAAGGCACCTCACTGGGGGCATTAGTCCTTCCTCCTCTAAAGCAGGCTCCTGATATGTTCTTGGATTAACTTGTGTTTTTTTTTTTAAAGACCACTTCTTCCTCCCACCTTTTGGTTGGTAGTGATGCTGATTTCTGTGTTCCCTCCTGTGCAGTTGTGTGTGGGGTTGCAGGGGAAACTGGATGGCTGTGACGATGAGAGTGGATCTACTTCGTTGCAAGCCTATGTGTACCAGCTCACCTGAGAGGGCAGTTCAGAGGGAAAAAGGAGCAAACAGAGGAGAAGGAGGTAGGGAAGAGCAGGAACCAGGATGCGCGGGACTGCAGGAAAGGCACCTTGATTATGTCTGCTCCAATGTCATCCTAATCTACAAGATGCTTATACTTCCTAGCAGTACATGGAGGGAGGGAKGAAGGGAAGCTGGCCAGCTGTGGAGGAGCATCATGCTGGGAGCTCATAAAAGTCAAAACAGCTTCTGTTGTCACAAGTTAACTCCTTTGGGTGTCCTTGGCCTGAGATGCCCATATGGCTTGTGCGTGTGTTTGGGAGCTCCTTAGTCTTGACAGGTCTGGATGTTTTAGTACTTGCCTTGCTCCTAAGCCCTGTTGAAATTGAGGAATTAGCCACTGTGCCTGCTTTCTAAGAGCATGGGGCTGGGGCATTCACAGAGCATCCCACAGCGCTGAGTTTTGCATGAACAACCCTGATGGTTACTGCTTTCCACCACAGCTGAAAAYGCCAGTACCTGTAGGATCAGAGAGGACCCAGGTTCCAGTCCTTGCTTTAGAAATAGCTCTTGGGGAGGCTGTCTGTGAGCCAGGAATACTGGCCACATAGTGATCAAATGCAGCCGGCGCCCTTCTGACTGCTGCTTGGTTTTGGGGATCACTGTTGCGGGGTTAGTGCCATCACTGTTAGTAAGCAGACTTGGGACTGGTATGAGAGRTGAGTCAGGGAGGCTGCAAGGAGCTGTGTTTTGGTAATGACATTGTTGAAAGGCCCTGACTGAGTGGTGAGTCCCTGGGGCCAGGCTCTCTACGAGCTCCCCATGATCGAGTGCGCTGTACCAAGGATTTAATGATCTTGACAGATAAACAGGCACCTCCACTCTCCCAGGGGAGAACTRAAATACGAAGGGATTGGTTGACCTGTCCTGATACCCACTGGAGTGGATCAGAGACAACAGCTGAACTGAACTCCTGATTCAGTGACTTAACAAGACCATTTGCCTTTGTGACACAGCACAAAGACCTCCCAGCTGTAAAACAGTAAAAAACAGATTTACCAGCTGATGTCTAAACGAGAGCTCAGCCTCTGGGAAGGCATTCAGTACAAACTAAAATGAATGCCATCGATACCGTCACCTCCCAAAGGCAACTCGGAGATGCATGCTTTCTGCTCACCTGAACTGATACCTTGGGCCTTTGGAAGAGCAAGCTAACTGGAGGGCTGTTACCTTTCCTTGACAAGCTTCTCCTTTGTTGCTGTTTGGAAATCGGGTGCTTGATCATTAGAGGCTGGCTTTAACCTCTTTTGCATTGGCTTGACCGCATCGCTTTGGCATCAGCTCTAGMACTGAAAATCCTGTCTTGTCCCTGGCCCTTTTTCCCCTCAGCTTCACAGCTGTGATGTGTATCATGTCACTTGCAAATGATCTGGAGAGAAAATGGGAGGTGGGTGCACACCCAGGAGGCCTTGGCTTGTAC
Organism: Apteryx rowi; assembly: GCF_003343035.1. Taxonomy (NCBI): domain Eukaryota; kingdom Metazoa; phylum Chordata; class Aves; order Apterygiformes; family Apterygidae; genus Apteryx; species Apteryx rowi. The sequence continues at coordinate 2,077,859 of NW_020447297.1, read as the reverse complement.
AAGAAAGAGGTTAGTTCAAGGATGAGGGAGTAAGAGAAAATACTTCAACCTTGGACTGCTACATCTTCAAGTTCAACAGTTCTGGCCCAAAAGCATGGAGCGTGGGATGAAACCCAACTGGCCTGTAGTGGTCTGAAGCCTTTTCATGCTGCTATGAGTGCATGAAAACCCATTTTGACAGTGCAGATGGGTATTATGGCAGGAGTGAATGTTTTTCAGCTCTGTCAAGTCTTATACCTTTGCAGTGCGCACGCCTTCTGAGGTCTGACCAGTGCTGAATAGAATGGAAGGGTTATGCCACATATTATTTTCTGATTTGCCCCCCTTTATAAACCTTTTCTGGAGTGGCAGGACATTGTCATCTTACGATCAGTGTGCAATTCAAATCCTGCTCTGCATACCTTCCACCTCGAATGTCCTTCCCGTATCACACATTTGTGAAGCTAATTATTTCTACTCAGTTTAGGTGTTTTACGCTTCATTGAATTTTACACATTCCTTATYGAATGACATCTTGTTTATTGCAGGCCTCTCCTCCCGTTTGTCATGCTCACATATCATTCTCCCACATGCAATACCTTGTGTTCAATAGATATAACGCAGGTAGTGTATATAGCATCATTTCACTATTGTTGCCTAATTGATGTTTCAGGGAAGTTGTACTTGCTTTCAGTGGCTGAATATTGAAGACTGCGTTGAAAACTTGCAGTGTGAATGGCTGAGGGAAATCATCATCATTTGGATCAATGTGGATTTAGTAATGTTACTGTCTAACTGCAGTTTGGTGGGATCCCTTCTGTGTCTTGAAATCTGGCAAATAATTACAGGTGGGATGAAATCTGAGGCTGAGTTTCTCCACTGAGTCTTCTGTGATCTTAATGAACACACCCAAGCTCAGGAGTTTGACTGCATTTCCCAGTGTTTATAGCTCCTCCAGGTCTTTGCAATGGGAGTGAGTGCTCTTGTTGTCTTTCAGTTTCTCTCCCCAGATGGTCACACAGAGCAGATGTGGCCTTAGAGCTTTAAAAGGAGTTTACTGAGGGAAAATTAGGACTTCAGTTCCGAAGATTAAGTCAGTATTGCTTTGAGGTAACTATATTTAAAAATTCATCAATATATTTCCACAAAAATTTCCATCTGAACATGAGGAAAAACKTCTTCACTGTGAGGGTGACAGAGCACTGGAACCAGTTGCCCAGAGAGGTTGTGGAGCCTCCTTCTCTGGAGATTTTCAAAACCTGCCTGGATGTGATCCTGTGCAACGTGCTCTAGGTGACCCTGCTTGAGCAGGGGGGTTGGACTAGATGATCTCCAGAGGTCCCTTCCAACCTCAACCATTCTGTGATTCTGTGAAAACAAAGTAATAGTTTGGCTACCCATCAAAGTGCTGTGAAGCACATCTCCAGAATCACCTGTGCTATTTTTCTAGATCTTATGTTGATAGTATTTTGGGGGCTCAGATTTGAGGCTGTTCACATGCGTCACAACAGTGTCCTTGCATGTGCCATTCTGAAGGGGTGTCCAGTCACACCTTCCTGTTCAGTAGTTCAGCAATCATGAACAATATTTGTTCCTTAAAACTCAACAGCTTCTTGTCCAGAAGGGTGCTATCCGTTGAAGGATGCTATTTAGGTTCATAGGATCACAAGATAGTTCAGGTTGGAAGGGAGCTGAGGAGGTTGCTAGTCCAACCTCCTGCTCACAGCTGGGTCAGCTATGAGGTCAGACCAGTTTGCKCAGGATTTTATTCAGTCGAATTTTGAAAATCTCCATGAATGGAGATTGTAAAACCTCTCTGGGCAGCCTGCTCCAATGCTTGACTGTCTTCAAGGGGGAAAAAAAATTCATTATGTCCAGTCAAAATCTCTCTTGTCTAAACTTTTTTGCCCATTGTCTCTTGTCAAGGGCAACTTTTGATTCAGTGCCAAAATGAGGGTGAGGGTGTGTGTGTGTGTGTGTGTGTGTGTGTGTGTGTTTTCTCCACAAAGCACACATTTAAGGGTTAAGACCCTGCCAGATTTGGAAGCAGTAACTCTTAGAGGATGGAGTAGGATGGCAAACCCCTCAATACTGCCTGGGAAATGACTGGATGAGTAGCTGCCAGCTGGAAAGGACCTGGGGATTACAATGGATGCCAGGTTGAGTGTAAGCCAGCAGTGCCATCTCATTGTGAATAAGATAAATCGTGTACTGGACTATATTAGTGTGGATTGAAGGAAGTCATTATCCCCTTCTACTCACTGCTGGTATGATTGCACCTCAAATACGGAGCCCACTTAGTTCAAAAGGAACRTGGAGAAACTGGAGAGGATCCAGTGAAAGGACATCAGGATGGTTGGGGCAAAAGCACATGGTCCACAAGGAGCTGAGCTTGTTTAGTCTTGAGAGTAAGAGGCTAAAGGATGCTCTCATAGAGCCTACAGCTATCTTCAGGGGAATTACAGAGATGATGGATCCAAACTCTTTTTGTTAGTGACAGATGGTATAACAAGGAGCAACAGGCACAAGTTGCAGCTTGGACGTTCTGGTTGGACACCAGGTAAAAATCCCGCTAGGACGGTAGTGCATAGGTTGTGGTTTCTCCATCCCTGAAGGCTGTTGCGTCTTGGCTAGACAAAGCCATAACTGACATGAACTACTGTTGGTGTTAGTCCCGCTTCAAGCAGAAGGTTGGACTAGATATCCTCTAGATGTCCCCTCCAACCAACATCTCTGTGATTTTATGATTCTAGGGCATATTGTGGTTTAGGATTCTGGCCACTGCTTAGCTACTTCACAACAACTGCCTCATAAATTAACATAATATTAGAAAACCCAACCAACAACCCTAAATCAAATTGACCGTCCTGAGGGCTCCCTCGCTCTAAATTGAACATTTACGTTATTTAGAAGGAGCAGGAAGGCTTCGCAAAGTAATATGAAAATGCTCACTATTACCATTTAACGTGTATCACCTGGCTTTCCTGTGGTTATGAAACATATGACCTTACACATGCAAAGCAGTCTGCATTACAGCAACAGGGAGCAAATTAACCTTGTATCGGAATGATGCTGACTTGCAGCCCATCAGATTTATGATTTATGATATAATTTGAGGGGATTGCTTTTGATTCAATGAACTTCTTCCCGTTCCTAAAGGTGACCTTAGGGCCTGCTGTTAATGAAGCAGCGTAATTACACACAGATTATTATTTAAAGTTGCCTTGACTAGTTTAACAGAAGACAGCGTTTTTCTGGGCATTGTCCCCACATCATTTTTCCAGGTATCAGGAAATTGACTTTATGAACCTCCAGTCTGGGTGTCTGTAATATGATTCTGTGAATGTCACAACAACAGAGCAACACCAGTGTCTTCTCCAGATAGGATTCGGGTTTGTTTTGACTTATGCCTGGAAGAAATGTGTTATTCCTATGCCCTATGGCAACTATTTTTCTCTGATGTCTGAAATGCATCAGCATCCAAAAAAATTAATGTGCTTTGTACGAGACGTACTTCACTGTATGGCTATGTAAGGATATGACATATAACTAGGAACACTGGTTATTATTAGCCTTACCCTCATCCTTATTGTTGGTAGTTCCTACTCTCTAGAGGATTACCAGGCACTTTTAATCATTAATTGTGACAGGAAAAAAAGAGGCTCAGTCTTCTTGAAAAGAGGTGGCCTGTGTTTGAGGAACAGGCACTGTGTTACTATGTCTCAATTTTATTGTGAGACTTGTCACTTAGGACACCTTGTTATCAAAGCACCAGCTCCTCAAGGCAGGCATTGGAGTGAAAGCCTCATCCTTCTGTGATGCTCATGCTGTAAATTCCCTTCATTGCAGAGAAAAGCATTAAAATATCACTTGGATCAATATTAGAGGCTCCAAAACCAGTGGCCAAAGAAATTCAGATATGTATGCTGTGGTTTCTTGGAGAAGGCCCGACAGGTGACTGCTGAGTGTCTGGGGATGGCAGCACTCATCTGTTTGGTGCACCTCTGATTGCCAGACCTTTGAGGCCTGCTGCAGTGTGACAAATCACTCCTCTGGCTTTCACGAGCTGTCTTACCCTGAAACATTGCAACACTACATAGAAATGCGCTTTCCGAAAAGCAGGAGGAAAAATCTAAGATGGTCCTCCTCTCTGTGCCTTGCGTTAGCAGTTCTTCTGAGATGCTTGCTCCCAGCCGTGCAGGCGTGGACATAACTGAGTAGCTGCCACCACTCTCCACCCACTGTGTGCTTGTACAGCCCTGTGTCACCACCAGCAACTGCTGCTTCATCACAGTAACACTGACACCATGAGACTGTGTGATTTCAGGTTATTCTTTAAACCCCACTGTTTCCCAGCTCATGTGGAGTCTTCTTAGCCTGCTGCTATGCTGGTTCATTCTTGACAAGCATCTATGTAGATTTTCCCATCTTTTCATTGCCTGTAAGTTGAGTGAGTCAGATCATGACAGCAATGAGGTCTTTATTTGAACCCCTCTGGTCATTTGGAAGCTCAGTGGATTGTTTCTGATTGCTAACACATTACTGAGCTGATCTCATGGCAGGGACTGATGCTCATTAGAGGGGGGACTGATAAACACAGGACTACCTGTCAGTCATAAAATGCCTGCATTGTTGAATTTGGGCAATACTTAGTTCTTTCTCACTGTTCTCTGTGATGAATATTTGAGAATGTCAGGGCCAAGCAGAATATTTTGCTGAATATTTCATTCAGCAAGTAAACAACAACAAAAAAAAGGAAGATTTTCAAACATGAACAGAATTCATTCGGTTGTTTCAGTCACAAACTTAAAAATATGCAAAGCTGATTTTTTTTAGCATGAAATGTTGCAATTTTCATTCTAAACAAAACCTCACTTCACTGCTGGCTACAATCTCATTAGAAGTCAAAAGGAAAACATCCTGAAAATGAAACATTTTGTTCTACTCAACACTCTTTGTCCTGGAAGGCCTAGAGACAGTAAAAGTCATGTTTGAAGACTTTGATCACACAGGATTTTAAAGACAGGGTTATGTCTGGTCTCAGCACCAGTTTTGACAATCTAAAGGAGTTAAAATTCRGAGTTCAGCCTTGCCTGGACCCCACTGTCTTTTTAGGACTGGCTTAAGAATTGAAATTCTTAATATAATAGTGGATGTAACTGAATTGATCCACTACTGGCTGGTCAGTGGAATAGTGTCCCAAATCCCTGATGCATTGAGTAATTACAGGGCTCAACTGGTCAATCATGGGACCTAGTGCTGCTTCAGATACTCTTGGGTATCTGAGACATGCATGTGGGACCGACAGATATGACAGAGGACTTATAGAAGACCTGTGCTCTTCTGGGGGATGAGTGGATATCCCACAGCATCTAAAATGACTCTAGGTGACTCTGGGCATGTGAATCCTGCTCCAGTTCTCCACTGACTGCAAAGGTAGCTTAGACTCTTAATTGCTTTTAGCTCCCTTTTCTTTTGTCCCTGTCACTATTAAACATGTATGAGCTAGGCACTGTATGCCAAATCTAAAGTGTTTAAATCTCACAGAATTAAAGAAGTGGAAGGGGTTTTTTTGTTTGTTTGTTTGGTTTTTTTTTCTTTTTTTTTTTCATGGGAGTTGGATGCTGACCCTCCAGGAATCAGTCTCAGATACTTCTCTGGGAACTTCCATCTGAAAACACAGCACCRTGGTCCCTCAGAATCGCTTGACTGCCAGAGCCGAGGCTTGAAGGGCACTGCCTGATACTGTGGGTCATACAGGAGACTTACTTCAATCATGGGGACGTGTGAGATTGTAGGGCAGAAGAGAGGCCATAGTATTCACCTGCACTGATTTAACTGTTGAGGGATGTGAGGCAAAAGCTATATTCTTTGTTAAGACAGTCAACACCTGAAATCTGACAGGCTTGTATCACCTATGGGTTGTAAAACTGGTCTAAGGGCCAGTTACTGCTAGTTTGAAGGCCRGATCTGAGCCTTGTATTTTGTTTTTTAGCTGTGTTGCCTTGGTTTGAAGGTGGGCATCCCYGACACCTTTTAAGAATGGGCTATGCAATACTGATCTGCCTGATGAAGTTCTGGCATCTCAAATTTAAACATTTTCTTCAGCCAGTGACCTGGGCTGCCTTGTAGAATGTACTGATGAGAACTGTTCCCAAAATATCACTTCTGAAAACCCCAAAAGAAAGAAAGATAAAGGCTTCGAGAGCATCTTTGACCCAGGTTAATAAGCAGCTATTCCACCTGGATTATATCTATCTATCCATCACTGCCTGGGAAGAAAATCAATCATTTTTGTAGCAATGAACRTATTCAATAACGCAAAAGATCTTGGTTTTATGCACAGTGCTGTGGTGTCTTAAAGGAGTGATGGGCTATGGCTTTGCCTTTTAAAAAATGCACATTTGTAGTTCACTAGTAATTTGTCTTCAGCAGCTAAGGCATCTCTTGGAAACCCACCTGCCCCTGTCACTTGACTCAGCATGTTCTGTTGACCAGGAAACCTCAAGTGCAAGGACCTCTTTCCCATTAGAGTCCACTCTGTTTATGCATATTGAGAACTGTCTTGGCCAGGTGGGACTGATTTTCTAGCTAGCAGAGTATTGTTCGGTGTTCATAATAGAATAAGCACTAACCTATAACATGACAGAAGCAGATTTTTAAGTTATCATTTTCTTTGATGGTTACAGCACCATTTTGGGGCACAACATGGATGGCTGAAGTTTTGCAAAAATAAATACATATTTTTCTTGCAAGGGCTGTCATGTGTCCAGACTCCGTGGCAACGTAGATCACATTAGTACCAAAGATTCCTAGACTGTGGATTTATTTCCACTATGACTCACACAGACACATCTGAAGCAGGGATTAATCTGGCTAGTTTAGAGAGCTAGTGCTGTGGTGGCAAGGAAATGCAGGAGTTGCAATGCATATCCATCTTCTTGGATATTTGGGGGTTAAGGTCATGCTGAACCCTATATTGATTTCTATACCCAAGTCCTACACCAGCTGGCTGGGAAGCAGCTTTTCAAAAAAGGACCTGTTCGTTCTGGTGAACAACAAGTTGGAACATAAATCAGCAAGGAGGCCTTGCAGTGRTGAAGGCCAGCAGCATCCTGGGCTTTATCAACAAGAGTGTGGCCAGCAGCTCCAAGGAAAGTGTAATTCCCCTCACGCTGGCATTTGTGAGACTGCATCTGGAGTGCTGTGTTCACTTTTGAACATCCCAAAACAGGAAGGACATTGACACACTGGAGCAAGTCCAATGGATGCGGGTTGATTTGGAGGCTGGAGGACATGACATAGGAGGAGAAGCTGAGAGAACTGGGTTTGTTCAGCCTGAATAAGAGAAGGTTAAGGGGGATCTAATTGCTGTCTTCAACTACCTAATGAGTGGTTATAGAGAAGACAAGGCCATATTCTCCTTGGAGATGCCCAGCAAAAGGATGAGAAGCCAGAGACACAGGTTGCCGCAAGGGGAATTCCAATGAGATATAAGAAAACGTTTTTTGTCATGAGAGTGAACAACACTGCAACAGGGGCCTGGAGAGGTTGTGGAATCTCCATCATTGCAGATACTCAAAACTTGACTGGACAAGACCCTGGGCATCCTGGTAAATGTTGAAGTTGGGCCTACTTTGAGTGGGGTTCCTTCCAACCTAAAGTATTCTATGATTCTGTAACACTAGTTACTTTAAAGTGGCTGAAATGTTTGTGACAGAGAAGACTTAATGTAAGGGGAAGAGAGGCAAACGTGGGAGCTGTGGTGTGATGGGTACAAAGATTTATGCACTGTTGAAAGACCAAAGAGCTGTCAGGAGTCCATGAGAATGGCTACTTAGATTGCTGATTATTACAAATGACTCCATAAAAAAGAGCTCAGCTGTAAAACTGTGACACTTTATGAGGTTACAAACAAAGGGAAACGTGTGAGCCAGGCAAGTCCCATAGAATTTAATTGGCCAGTCGTGTTGAATGCATCAGACTGGAAGCAGCAGTAACTGGTCTCCAGAACATTTCCCCCAAGGATCACCAAGCACTGTTTTAGAGAACGTTTGAGAGTCCAGTGGAGGGTCACAGAGATAAGGTAAATGGTCCCAGGTCCCATGTGGCCTTTGGCTGGTGGGAGTGTTGGCCCCTGGGAGCAGCTGGGGCTTTGTCAGCATCACTGAGAGAGGCCTGAGGGTTTAAGTGAAGTAAAAATGGAAGGAAAGCCAGAGCTTGAGGAACACAAAGAGAGGACCTGAAGTCAGGTTCTGAGCTGCATATCAAGGCACCTGAGCAGTAGGACTAATTTCAGAGCACCTTTGAGAATCCAGCCCCTTTCTTTAGGTACACAGGTTGGATTTAGGGCCAGATTTCTGAGACTCATCTTACTGAATCCAGCTTGCAATGTTTGCTCTGTTTTATCACTTTTCCAATTTGAAGACTTAGACAGTTCATGGGTTGGAGTGACCAGCCGAAGTCTCAGCAGGGAAACCCATAAGGCAAAGAGATGGACAGCCTTTGGCACAGACATGCAACTTAAAGGCCCTGGGTTCAATTCCTCTTCTCTGAAAATTCCCTGTATGATTCTGGGCAGGTCACTTCGGGCTGTGCTGAGGCTGCATCAGGTAGGCACTGAAATCAGTTGTCATGACTAGTAGAGTGTTTGAGTTCAAGGCCATCCGTTCTCCAGAGCTGCCAGGCTCAGGCCCTCTTGAAACCTTTGGATGGAGGCAAATTTGACACCAACCTGAAGCACGTGACGTGGAATACAAAGAAGTCTTTTCTCTGTTCTTGGTTTCTTCTGGATGAAACAGCTGCAGACATTTTCTTGGGAATATTTTCTGTCAAAGAAAAGTTCAGTGGGAATGTGCCTCTTCTGATGAAATTTCATTAAAAAACCCTGAACAGAGCATTTTGACTCCACTTTGAAACATTTTCCTCTCTCCTAGTTTGTCAGTCAAATAAAATAGGAGTTCAAGTCCCGATGAAACTTTCAGTTTTATTGGTGTGGGAACATTTGAGTGAGTCCAAATAGAACTTATTAAAAAAAAAAAAAAACAACCTTCTTTGCCTCTGTTATAGAACAGAAATAATTTTGTGGACACATTTAAATAAAAATGAATAATCTGGTCTCCATGCAGCTATTTTTTCTYTTATTCTTTGTTTCATCTTTCCCTAAATGCAGGATTTTCAAGACTGCCTTTGAACTGAACTTGGGTCAGTGACATCTTTATTACATATATCATATTTGCTCAGAGAGAGGCCACATTTTATGATCACAGCTTGTAATCTGCAAGCAACTGATTAYAGAAGAGATGGGCATAGTATCAGCGCTCGAATACCTGAGGGCAAAATCCACAGCCGTTGTGTCAGCAAACATGGTATGTACAGCACCTTGTGCAGTGGGATCCCACTTTCAGCTGAGCTTCCAGTCTCTGCTATATTAAAAGGACTGTTACTTCCACGAGCAAGCTGCTCCCACACGGAGAAATCCTAGCAGTTGTGGAGTGTGCAGATCCACTGGAGGAAATTCTGTCTGTAGCTGAAGGAGCTAAGTGCTGATTTCCACCAGGTTAGGATCTGAGCAGTAGTTGTCTTTAACCAATAAGAATTGAGTTAAACTGAAATTTCTGGAGAAAAGCCTCCTTGTTTAATTTCTTCTCTCTGTTTTATTGTTTAATACAAAATGTTGCTGGGCTGCATTTGCCACAAACCTCCCCAGCAGAGGAGTAATTACATTTATTGGAAATGCTTCCTGATCACATATTCATTTACCAGCTGCTAAAGTAAAATGAACTGGGCAAAGTGCCACTGGAGAGTTGGTTTCATAAGCTGGAGAAAGCACATGAAACAACTGCTCAGTGTGCAGTTGCTTTCCCTCTCTGGCAATTCATTATCCTCCTGCTCAGCTGATTTAGGAAGTTAAAAGGCAGTCAGACCAGCAGCATCTGATACTTTTAGTATGAGCTTAGCTTTGAGATTGCCAAATTGACCTTAGTTTGCACTATAAAGGGCACACCAACTACCCTAAGTTTAATTCTTACTTGTGATGTAACAAATAATAAGAGTAGTAAAAGACCTTGTTCCTATTTTTTAGYTACTCTCAATCATTCTTGTTAGTGCTGAGTTATCACTGACCCATTTTCATTCTCCCTGTACTGCCTTCTCCCTTCCACTRTCCCAGTATCGGCTTTCAGGACACCACAATCAACATGAAAAATGGCCACCTCCAAGTCACCACATACAGAAAACCTCCATGGGACATATAGATAGCACTGACATCTTCAAAGCCACCAACCATCCAAAACACACTGAAGAGTGATGACGTATTGCTGAGGCTGTATGACCACTGGAGGCCACCCCAGTCCTTTTCTCAGACAGAACTTGTGACACACGTGCCTCTGGTCTGTAAAGGACCTTCACTCAAGAGCTTCTCTGGGCAAATAGATGCCACTTTCGAAATGAACTGCCTGAATTTCAAAACAGCCTTCATTGCAATGCAAAACAGAAAGTCCCAGCATCAGTAGGCCCTTAGCTGTCTGTGTGTATGAATATGGGTATGTCTGTATTTTAGCATATCAAACTATACCAGAAATTAGGCAGAAAACCATTAAAACCAGCAGAGAATTATACTCGAAGAAGAACATATCCTGAAAGGTTTCATAGAATGATCTATAAGCCTTCAAATTGTTCCTCCATCCCTCTTGGCTCAGTTTAGAGGCTTCACATGATCTGGCGCAGGCTCAGGAGCCTGATGGTGGTGAAGAACCAAATGCAAAGCTTATCTTAATATTCCTATGAGTACCCAGAAAAACATACACCAGAACTGGACTGTCAAAATCCACCCAGTCCTGCACAAGCACACCCACAGGATGTATTTCATCCAGTGCACCAAGTACTGCCAGAGACCCTGTGTGGATGAGCTCAGACGAGCATCCTAGTATAGACCTAAACAGTCTGGTGCCAGTGGGAGAATATTTTTCATGGCATGATCATTCCATCTTTGATCAATCAGCTTTCATCCCCAAGGAAAACTTACAAATCTCTTGAAAGATGAGCCTATCAGCTAAAATTTATTAATCTGATAGATGTGAAAAATGAATAGAGACATTGATTTTATGGTATATTACAATTTTTCCTATACTCTAGCTCATTCTCCCTTGCAGTGACAGGCAATAAATAATTAATTAATTATACTCCCACCTTTCTCCCTGCCCATTCCATCATTCTGGGTCTCAGGAAGACTAATAAACTTATTGCCTTGCCTCTGGCTAACAGCCCCCTGAGGCGTGCAGGTGTGAACTATTTCTTTCAACTTGCCTAAGTGTCCAACACAATTAAATTCTGAGCATTTCCTCTCATCCTATATTTAACTTCAATATTTATGTTCCGATTTCAGTCTGAAGAAGAAAGTGTATGTTGAAAAATTTCTCTTTTTTTCAGATATATTGTTGGTCTAATAAAAGACAGGAACTCACCTGACAAACATCTGCTCTTTAGGCCGGTTTTATACATGAAGGGAAAGAACTGGAAGGCATATCTCCAAAGGCTAAGGGAGAATTCTCATATTTTAAATTTAAAAGTTGGTTGATAGTCTTTTTATCATCTTGCATCTCGGGTGTTCTTTGGCAACATGGATGCATTGCTTTCCATCACAAAGTTTAGTTAATACCTGTCAGTATCAAGATAGCTTAACAGACCCATAAAATCCACGCAGAGGATGATAGTACAGGGCCTAGGCAAGCAGTCTTTGGAACTGGGCTGATAAAGGCTTGAATTACATGAAGAGAGCTTAGCATAATTGCTGATTTTCGTCTGCAAAGAGATTTCTACAAAGCATATAAAAGCAGTTTTTAAAAGTAAATGATGTGTAGCCTAAGTGGTGTGGTAAACATCTGAATATTAATGTGGTTCTGAAAAAGAGTCAAAATTTGTGTCTTTGAGCAGTTTTTTTTCCTAACATAGTGAGATTCAGTTGTCTGAACATAGATGCCTAATATCATTAGAGGTGCTGCCAGTCCTGGAGGGTTTGGGTTTTCTAGTTTCTTGGGCCTTCTGGCACATTTTGCAAGTTCTATGTGGACATCTCAATGTCCAAATGTTTCTCGGACCTCACTAGATGTCTGTGTTTAGGCAACTAAGTTGAGCTCAGTGTATCATTCCTAACTTGTCCCTTTTCTACAGTTCGAGCTTTTAAAGATATCATCAAGAAATTATTTCTACTGAAACCTTAGACCCTCTCTCCTTGGGCAGTGGATGGGGAAATGAGCTGTCTCACCTGGAGCCAGGTGGAACTGTCTTTCCTTTTCTGAACAGGACAGAAGGGATATTTCAAACAACTGCAGACCTCCACAGTGTTCTCAAAGTCCTTTACAACCCACTGGCAGGGTGGTCTGTTCCTGGTGGCATTTTCTGCATTGCAAGCATGCAGTGAGACGTTTTGTTGATGCTCAGGCTCACAGAGGTCAGAGCAGGAATAAGCCAGCTATATGTCGTCCACTCCGCTACTGTGGCAAAGCAGGAATCTTCTCTTGCTTTGTTTCTGTTACTGTACCTAGACCACTTTAAACCATTTGAGACAATGTTTAAAGCTTATTCTTTGGCCACTCAGCTTGACAGGTCCCTGCTTTGTGGCGATTACAGTCTTTATTGTGCATGTAAGTCRAGGACATCAAACAGCTGGGGAACTGTCATGATGACAATAGCAGCTCCAGCAGTGACAGACTTTCTGCCTATTTCTATAAATAGTCAATTTATTTTTTTGCATACCAAAGTCCTTCCTGTGGCAGTCCACATCAGCACTTTCGAGGTGTGTGTTCATCTTATCTGCTTGGACGTCTGCTTTATTACAAGACGAATTGTGGTTTGGACTGTACTTAACAGACCTCTGCTGGGTGCAGAGGAAGCCCAGGGTGACTACAGAGACATGTAAGCTTAGTCAGCAGTAACCCATGCTGCAGCGTGTATGAATACCTACTTGGGGACAGTATGTTTATATGCATGCACACACGTTTGCAGGYGTGTAGGTATGTCAAGGTGCAGAGCTATGTATCCATGAAGGGATGTGTTTGTGTGAACACGCAGAAGTTGTGCGCATGGGTATTTCACACTTGCCCRTGTGTCCTTTCCTGGCTCTGCAGAMCCATCATCTCSTAAACCTGATGTGGCCAACATAAACTTGCTCTTTCTGTATCAAGAAAATATCTCCATGTCCATTCACATCYTGACAGTAGCTGGGCATGTGATTGTGTTGGGGGGAGTTAATTCRACTCTGTCTTTTCTCTTGAGCTGGAGCCAATTTGAAGCCTTGTTTATTTGACTAACTTCTCTCTTGAAGTCTGGCTATTTTTCCAGCATCCTTTGCCATCCTTTCACTTGTCTATAACTATAAACATGTATTAGCTCAAGTCACCTCTAGTTTTCATGCGTCTAAGTTTAAAATAAAACTGCATTCTCAGCTGGTRTAAACCAGTGTCACCCTCTTAAAGTGAAGGGGGCTGCTCTGGTTTACATCTGCTGATGATCTGGCCTGGGGTTTCCTGGTTATGGACTGATTGCTGCTGGGAAGTGCTTACTTCTTTTCTGCATAGTGGTTCTCTTTTCCAACAACCTTATGTGTTTCAGGACCACTAAGCTGTAGTAAGTCAGATGTCCAGATGGACAGGGTCAGTTTTGCAGTGTGCTGTGACAAATGAAGTCTCTTGGAGACTTTCCCATCACCAGCAGCTCAGCACTGAAGAGAGTCAGAAGTAGCGCGGCCACTTTTCATTGCTCAGAGGCTGCACATCCTGACAAGATTGGCTGTGACATGTTATCTCTAGCCAGGGATTCCTGTAACTTCATCTCCTCCCATTGATTTGGGTACTCTGATGTCTTGGAGGATGACATTGCTTCTAGGGATCTTTCCCTCTGCCAGGCCAGGGGATGCTCCAGGGGTGGTGACAGGAAGATAGGTAGCTGGGCAAGTCTTTTCTCTCCATCATCCATCCTAGTCCTGTGTGCTCTGATTAGGAAAACCCACGTGTGTTGCATGGGAGCGGGCTTTTCTGCTCGGGCTAACAAAAAACTCCACATCATAGGCTCTGTCTGAAGTAAGCCCCACATGTCACAAAAACTGTTCTTTTTCTTATTGAGTCTACTGCCTTGTGCTTGCTTCCTTTAGGACCATGGCCAAAACTTGTATGGATTTCCTAGAATATCTCCTGCTTTGCGCCCCATGAGCTCCTGGAACATTCCTCCAACCAAAGACAAACTCATTTTGTTCCTGTGCCAAGCTGAGCAACTGCAAAGCTACCTGTGAAAGGCACTTATGTATGATGATATTCTCTTTCTCATAACCAGTGCTGAGGTCARCGTGTTTATGACAGGTATGGATGGAAGGACAGGCTACCCAGAGCCTAACCCAACTGTACTGTCTGACTGAGATAATAATGATATTACAGAGCAGATAAGTCTGCTCAAACATCTTCATGATGACAGAAAAAATGAAAAAAATGATCYCACATCCTTCATGGCCTTGTGTTAGTCTCATCTTCAAATTCTGTTTGCCTGTGCAGCCCTGTCAGACTTTGGCTTCTGCTGAGAAACTCAGAAAAGCAATTTATTAATGCTGAGTGGCCATCACTGAWGAGAGAATCCATTGGTCAACAGATAAAGAACTTCAAACAGGTGTTTATTAAAGGAGGCATCAACAAATCACAAAACAGAACCATCTTTCTTTGGCTTGTAAAGATACATCAGTCCCAGCTGGTAGCTAGTGCTGTAACTGTCATTTTGCATTGCTCTGTGGGATGGGAAGGACATCTGGAATAGAAGAGGTTCAACCAGCATTTCGCTATTTCTGAAATCACTGAGTGGAAAAATGCACCTCACTCAAAATACAGGGCCTTCACACAAACATTTCAAARAAATTACTAAGCATCCATCCACCTGGTGGGATCAGCAGCTGGGTTGACGCTGCCCAATTCCATTGGGATTTGGTGAATRGTGTCTCTTTCATTCAACTGGTTTCCTATTTCATATAGAGATTTTTAGTCAGTCTGTCGGCACAGTGTAAAACCAATCCAGACCAATCATGCAGTTTGGCCTCCATAAAAGAAGGTATTTCTTTACCTGTTTCCTATTGCTGATGCTGTTGGACCTTGCCTTTGRCTTTATTTTACTAGAGGCAAGTTACCTTTTATGCGTCCAGACATTTATTAGAGGCAGCTGCAGTTCTGGTTTAAATGGGAGGACTGGACAACATGAGACCACTTGCCATGTCGTCAGTAGTGCCAAACAAAAATAGAAGGTTGAGATAAAGCTTCCTTGCCCTTGGCCTGCTAAGTCTGCACCTACTTATGTTAAATGTATTTCTGCCCATAATCCCCTGTTACAAGAAAGGAGGTGATGTGTCTTGTTTCCTCTTCACTTACTGGAAAAATTCTTTCTGACAGGAGTTTTCTGGGATAAGGATTTGTTGAATGAATGTTTGCATGTGGGCAAAAGCAACTTTCATTGACGTGCAGCATATAAGAACCCTCCAAATACATTGAATTTGATTTAAAAATAATCAGCTTCTTAATTCAAGTATTTTAAGTCTTTCTATTTAACTGTGAGAAGGAGCAGCAAGAGATCACAACGTGGTTGCCTGAGATGCAGGAGCCTTTTTTCCTAGTTACCTGCTATTTTCCCAGACCTTCTCATTTGTGGTTCCAGTGTTTTGTCCACAGCCAGGAAAATCAGCCACTTCCCTTTAGTTGGAAGCAGGGATTTCCATGTTCTCGCATGATTTCAAGATCTGGAGTTTTAGAAAAACCCCAGCTATGACAAGACCAGCACATATTCATGAGCTGGCAGAAGTGTGAAGATATGTTTATGACTTGCCAATTCTTTGCTTCTCTGGATTTGTGTTAGGGGATGTCCCCTTTAAGCAAGTCGAATTTTCTTCCAAATTCCCGATTTTGCCTTCAGAGCTTGGATGAATCCTTTGAAAAACAGTGATAAAACACGTTTATCTTTCCAAAGGGAGTTTTGCCTTGGGCAGGACTGCATTGTCTTTCACGAGGGATGTTTGCTGGTTTGTTTTGTTTTAAGTTATATCCATTATCATTTTAAGAGATTGGAAACTGATTGTAGAAAACAACACCAGTCATGTTGTAGTGAGGTATCTTACACTCTGGAGAAATTGTATTCACTCTGAGGTATCCCTCTCATCTATTAAGTATTGATTTGAGGGGAGTACATTTAACAAAACCAGCAACTGGTTCTGATCTGTTCTACCAGCATAAAATCAGAGTAGCTCCTTAGAAATCAATGAAATTGCATTGATTCAGAAATGCTGGAATTAAATGAGCTACTAGGTGAAGGACTCAGTGGAGAAAGCGAAGTGAGAGAGATCTGATCAAATTGRGAAACTAAGAAAAAAGATGGACTCAGCAACTTCATGTTTCTTGAGTGGGCAAGAGGGTGCTTGAGTATGCATTTGTTCAGATGTGTTTGCTTGTCGCTTCCTGAAGTTGGTATGTGGGAGGCTGTTTGTACAAGAGTTATGTACAAGTATATGTGACCGCGTGGGCGTAGGTGTGAACCCAGAGAAGAAACTGCTGTATTAAGAGGAGACACTGAGATGAGTTGATCTGAAAAAACTTTCCGCTGTGGCAAACATGATGATGCTTCTAGACCGCAAAATAAGAGGGCCAGGGCGTGAGCTCAAGTGCTAGAGGCCCAATTGTCCTTCCTTCGTAACTGCTTGCTCACTCCCTGGCTGTGTTTCAGACCCCTCCACCTACAATACGAAGCATGGGCGTGATTTGGGGGATAATTCACTCCAGGGGCTATTTCCCACTAGGCAGTGAGGATGAGACTGCACCAGCTCAGTCTCCCTGCCTCCACAGTCCTCCAGCGCTGTCTGAGCAGACCTGACACCCTCAAACACCTCTCTGTGTCCTCATGTCCCACCCCAGGGCATGCAGTGCGACCCCTCGTCTTCCTGCTCTATAAACCCTACTCTGCTGGGAGGCAGCACAGCTCACCGCATTATTTCAGATGCTCTGAACAGCGGAAACAAACAAACAGTAACAGCCCTATTTTTGCACCACGGGAGACCCAAGACCAATTGCTCTGAAGTGTGGATGCAGCCAGAGGGAGCCAGCACTAAGGAAAGCAAAACTGAATCCCTATAAAGCATTGTTTATATATTCTGCATGTTGGGAATAGCCTTGAACTGTGCTTGGGAACTGTCTGGGTGAGGACTAATTGGCCTAGGCCAAAACTCGGCTGGGGATGATTGTACCGATTTACGGCACAGGCGAGTTTCTGTGCCCAGAAATATTCCCTGGTATAGTTTAATTTGCTAGTATAGGTGTAGTTCTAGAAACCCCACTCAGAGATGACAAAAGGCCATATCTGAACAGCTGACAAGCCCTTGAATTTAAGGGGTGTGTCTTATGCCATAAAACTGGCTAACCTAGTAGTAAATCATTCCCTTCTGATCCCTCAGGTGTGTAGATGTGTAAGGATGACCGAAGTACTCCCAGATTCTCCCTGATTTGTGAAATAATTCTTTCACAGATACTGCTTGTGATAGCTCAACTAAAAAGTATTTGGTGTTTGAAACCTATGAAAGATGTGTGTCTCTTTGTATGTCCCTGAAGTGAATCGTGCATCCAGGGGACTCACAAGGTTAGATCTGCCGAAGATCAGATCCTTAAGGTACTGAGGAGACAAGGGAAGGTCCTGTGAATGAGGCCTAACCAGATGAAGGCCAGTTTTTGAGAGCTGGAGGAAGTAAGTGTGTCAGAGCACTATATAACCTCTTGTCATATGGGAGAAATGGACTTGTTCAGCGTTGGGGGGAGAGAGCTGAAGGGATGTTAACAGTCTTCAAGAAGGTAATAGGGAGCTGCAAAAGTGAAGGGAATAGATTTTTTTCCATATCCAAGGAGAAAAGGATAAAAATCATGGGCTTAAATTACAACAGGTGAGGTTTAGTCCATGTTAGGAAAAGCTTTCTGATGGTGAGGGTGGTTCAAAACATGAAAGGATTTTGGGGAAGGGCTTCCATCCCTGGGGGTCTTTAGGAGGAGGTTAGAAATGCATTATCAGCACGATTTAGGTAGAACTAGTGAAGTCTTAAGGCAGAAAGTGGACAAGTGACTTCCTGATGACCTTTCCAGTCTTGTTTTCAGTGGTTTCTCCAGTGCTTGGGGCACTGAGCACATCTGTGTCTGAACATCACTGAATCTTGCACCCGTCCTTCCCTCTAACATCAAAGACAGTTAAAAACAACCCGAGGGAAGGCAAGCCATTAGGAAAGGGTGATCAAAGCATCAGCAGAGCCAGCACCAGCTCCCTCCTGCTCCTTGCGGTGTCCTTCTGCTGGGAGTTGCTTGCTGGTTTGAGGCTTCGTGTTGCTTTGAGGAAAAAGCTGATCAAGTCAGACACTGTGATCCAAGTCTCAGTCCTCTGATCGGAACAGAGGATCCCAGCGGAAAGGAAGTCTAGTGTGGTCAGCTGGTGTTTGGCCCCGGGACTGAATTCTTCTCCTCCCCTTGTGCTATGAATTTGGGACAGAGCTCTGATAAAAACTCTCATAACCAAAAAGTGTTCTGTACATTTTCCAATAGGGATGAAACCTCCTACTGCTTGATGCTGAACAAAGCTGTTGTTCTGCTAATACCAGCATTGGCCTATTCAGTTATTTCTTCATGGAGAGAAACCATGGTGGGGGTGAGAAGAGTGGAGAGAAATCCTGTTTCTAAGAGATGTGTAAAAGAAGGTGGATTAAAAAAAAAAAATCAGATCTACACTTAATATTCCTTACCCTGCTATAGATTTCCTGAGTTGTCTCCACAAGTTGCTTAGCCTCACCTTGCCTTGGCTCCAAGAAGTGTTTTTATAGACTCACAGGACGCTGTAAAGATACAATTGTTAAATTTGCTTGGACACTAGACCTAGGACAGGCAGGTACCATCAGTGAGTGAACAGTGATATTGTGAGCAGTCTCATGCTGTTGGTTGGGCACCATCCAGAAGAAAATTTGTCTAGCACTGAATATTTCTTTAAGCTTGGAGAAGAGAGTTGAATAAAGTCCTTTCTCTGTAACTTCCCTTTTCTTAATCTTACCCAGTTGCACAAGAATCCTGGGTTTCTCACATCCTCTTGTTTGCTGTTCACATCCTCTTTAGTCATGTTCTTTGCTTCATCTTTGGTAAGAGCCTGCTAGTGGACAGAGAAGACCTGATAGATAAGCATGACCAGAAAGGGCTTCATAACACCCTATTTAGTTTTCTTAAGTAGACTGTCAATGAAGCATCGAACTGTCTCAAGCTAGGACCTGCCATATGCGTTAGTTGTCTGGGTCTGGCCTCTTTCTTCATCAGAAATGTTGCTAAATGGAATTGGAAGACTTCAGACATTTGCCAAAGATCTCTGGCCATCCTGTAGAAATGACTGGGATGCACAGAGTCACATAATAGGTGAAGTTGGAAGGGATCTCTGGAGGTCTCTAGTACAGCCCCCCTGCTCATACCAGGGTCAATGAGAGGAGGCATTGTCCAGTTGGGTTTTGAATGTCTCCAAGGATGGAGACTCCACAAACTCTCTGGGCAACCTGTTCCAGTGCTGGTGATCCTCACTGAAAAAGCTTTTTCTTATGTTCAAGTGGCAATTCCTGTATTTCAGTTTATGCCCATTGCCTCTTGTCCTCACTGGGTGCTGCTGAGAAAGGTTTGGCTCTGTCTTCTTTACACCCTCATATCCCCACATGAACAAGATCCTCCCCTGAGCTTTCTCTTCTTGAAGCTAAACAGTTCCAGCTCTCCCAGTAGAGGATTAATCTTTCCTAACATGTAAAAATTAGACCTCAAGTCTAAACCACATCACTCCAGGCTCCTTTTACAGGCCATGGGGAAAAACAGATACCACTGACACATTCTTCAGCCCCCATATCCTACAAATTTAGGATGTGATTCAGTTCCCTGTGCATGTCTGTCAAGTACCATTTGAGATGGCCTGGTACATCGAAGAGATTTGCACTGCACTGACAGATATGACACAGGATTTACACGAGACCAATATCCTGAAATGGCAGCTGGAGGCCAGGTAGGATATCTTGGTCTCACATGACTTTTCACCTGGGTGGAGGCAACTGATTACACTTTAAAGGTGGGAGCCATTTGGCAGATGAAGACACCTTCATCTGGATGTGCACATGTAGGTGTCCACATGTGAGCTAGAGGCAGGATTCAGCTGTTACTCGTTGGCAATTGGAGCCATTTGAGAGAGATGCCCCAGGGCTGGCCTTCAGCATTTCCTGTCCAGGAGGGCAGGAAATCCTGAGAAAAAGTGTGGCAGCTCCGTATCAAGCCAGGATTAAAGTTGATCTCTGAATCCAATCCTAAGTGTCAGAAGTGTTGTTCGGGTGTATGAAGACAGTAGCAATAGAAACAGGGAAAATGAAAATGCTGGTTATGGGAACGGAGTTTCTGCATGAAAAAGTATTATCAAGTTTTATTATTTGGGCCTGGAGAACTTGGCTTCCATTTGTGTTCTAGCAAGGGCTTTATCTCTTGATGTGAACTATCAGTAGCTATGCTGACAATAAAAAAAGTCCCTTTGCCCCCTCTGAAATGGATGAGAAGGAGCAGCAAGGTAGCTTCAGAGGAGCGCCTTCTACATGTCTACTGATGTTGGATTTGGGAAAACTCAGCCTGCCCTAGGGATCAAAGTTCAGGAGACTGATGTAGAGGGAGGGGATAGCAATGTGCACTCAGCTGGACTTCGCATATAGAACTGGCTTTGCTGTGGGTGGATGGGGACTCTTAAGGCTGGCCTACCTAAGGATCTGCTTGCCATTACGATCTCCTTATGGAGAATAGGAATTGCCACATAAAACTTTTGCCCCATCCACAGCAGCCTCTAGGGGAGCTTTGCAGGTAGCTAAAAATCAAAACATCTCTATAAACTAGCTTGAATTATGCCAGAAGCTGCACCAAGCAACTTTTAGTATCAGAAATAAAAATTTACACTGTAACATTACAGAGCTGAGCCCCAGGAACATGGTTCCTGAGGATGATCCAGAAGATACATATGGACTGCCCTGTATTTTCACTAATAGTGCTGTCTGTAGAAAGTGAACATAAAATCTCTGCTGTCATTGTGCTGGTACTTTCTCTTCTCTTTGCTCCATGACAGGGGAGAAAGAGGCTGTTTTTTATTTGACCAAGGTGAACGTGTTGCTTGTTTTTCTTCTGCATTCCTGACAAGTGAGGAGCAAATACCCATGTCAGACATGACCGAACAGGGAAAACCTGCTCCTTCTCTGCCTGGGAAGTGCAGTGAGTTGTAATTCAAACTGTCTTTGAAAAGGCAACTAGAGCTGTGAAATTAGGTGTTAGGAAAAAGCAAATTTATCCCCATTCATGGGCCATAGAATGGGCCCCTCTGCCTTTACCAAGCATGATGCAAAGCACCATAGATATTTTTAATGAATAAACAAGAGAAAAGTGATCTCATTGAAGATGTAGGGAGCATGGGGTAAAAGCAGGTGCCTGCCCTTGGAAGAATGCCAAATGGAGCCAAATATGCCCCCAAACACTGCTGATTTCTTCCTTTCTGTAGCAGCGGCATCAGCCAGGGGGTCCTGCAAACAGTACAGGCACCACGGGAGGGGATTGACCCAAYGTATTAATGGCGCTCGTTACCCCTTTTCACTTTCATCAAGATTTTTCTACAGTCACAACCAACATCATGAGTTTCAAAYAAGAGAAACTGAGGCACAGACAAGAAGCCACAGTCACAGGTTTATTGCTAAGCTAGTCCTTGGGCTACTTAGCGAGCCAAATTTTCCCTGCCTGCCTTTGCCCCTAAGGCATATGACTATTCAGGTCATGAATACAYATCGGTATTTAAAAATCCTTACACTGTGGCTCCTAGCATTCGTACAGGATTTCCTAGAAGCTCTACAGCTTTCACACTCCCTTGCCCTCGGTATGCAAAAATGGTGTGAGGCATTTACAACTGCAGTGTACCAGAGCTCTCCAGCAGGTTCTTATTGGGTCCTGGTGGCAACCCAGGGAGATGGCACTAGAAATGCCCTGAGCAACATGGGCAGCAAAAGAGAGATGGTTCAAGTCATATTTGAGTTCAGGATCCTAGCCTTGTGCCCCAAATTCTCCCACCCTACTACTATGCCCCATATTAAGAGCCCTAATTCATCCCCTCTTCTCCTGAGCACTTCCCTCCTGTTATCCCCAACCAAGACCCCACTCCACTCCTTCTGGTTCCCAGATCCCCTTGCCTTTCTTGTGTCCCTGCCTCTGATCCTAAGACACTGTTAATTGCGTGGTAGGTTAGGCATTGGGACCATGCAAGCTTTTTTGCCTTACCCGTATACCTGCTGTTCTATGATGAGTCACCACATGAGAGCATGTGTCCATCCCTAAAAATGGCATGAGCTTTCTACCCCATGTATGCCTCAGGGAAGGCAGTGGCCTGCACACGTTACTGGCTGGCTGTTACTGCAGAGCAGCTTGTGAGCGGTAACTTGATTGGGGCAAGGCAAAACGTCTGAGCTGCTGGGACCACAGGCTGGGTGYCCAAAGCAGTCCTCGCATCTCCTGAATGATGTCCTCACTGGTAGCCCAGATCTGGCTCCCTTCTGTAGAAACCTGAGGCAAAGCCAGGAACTGGTCCAGATCTACATCCCCATGGTGTGCTCTGTCCCATGGACCATGCTATGGCAATACCCTGTGGAGAGCCCTGGTCCTTGTCAGTCATCGCTGCAATGCTGGGTCCTGAAAGATGGGAAGGGGTCCTTTCTCTTGCAGACTGAGAGGGCTGTGGAGCACTGCACAGTGCTTTGATTGCCTCTCTGGGGGTATTAACTCTCCTCACCAAAGAGTAACAGGAGTCAGACTTTCTATTCCTTCCTTGGAGGCCTGGTAAGCAGAGCTTAGCTCCCTACATGAGGTTTAGCTAAAGCAAAGCAAGCCCTCTCCCTGTGTTTTGCCCTTCAAGGGACAAGACATCCCTGACATGCCACATATCCTGTCTTTTCCTGATGCTGCCAGTGGCTTTCAGCTCTGGCAGACCTGTCAGGGTCTCTTTTTATTGTGCCTGTCAGTGCCAAATGATGCTTTCATTCTTCCTAATCCAGAGGAATGTTTAAGCCTGGGTGATCTCCCGAGGCCAGATGCTCTAATTAGCTGCCATTCACGATGGGAAGGAAGGCTGGGCTGGCAGGAGATAGCATTTTGTTACCTCTCAGAAGAGCAAGTCCGAGCTGCCGATCGGCCAGGCATAGCTCTCCTTGTGCCTGTTGAACGATTTCTGTTCAGAGCGAGACCCCRACAGGCACCCCAGCAAGGTGCTGCTGTCAGGACAGTCGGTGAAAGCACAGCCTGGCCCAACATGGGCTGTTACCCCAGGGAGATGATCTGTCCCACAGCTCGCCCAGCCACCCTGGGTAGGGATCTTACACAGGGAGCCCCAGGCTTGCCTGGGTTCCCCACACAATGAGTGTGAGCAGAGACGCTTCAGGAAACAGGAAAGAGTTAACACATTTGTGGAAGAAACCTTAGCACATGCTAGTTTTCCAGCTGGGATAAACAAGCCTATCCATCAGACCATCCGCAGGACGTCAGGAGGGAGTGAATTCCCTCAAGACAAATATCCCCTTTTCTGGGTGAGGTGTGTGTTGCAGAGCTGGGTTAGAGAAGCAATGGTCAGAGTCGCCCAGGAGTGGCCGAATACAGCTGCAGTGCTGATGTGCTTTGCAAGCAGTTCAAGCACAGCTCCCGTGCTGCGGTGACCTCCGGCAACTGGCAGAAAGTCTGGGCTGCTCCAGGGACCTTTGGAAAACCCTCATCTCGGAGAAGATGAGAGCTGAAAACGGCTGCTGTGGGCAACATCGCCCCAYCATGCAGGAACTGGACTGTGTTCCCACCGAGCCCTGGTCTGCACTGGGACTAAGCCCCCTGGGGAGACCAGCACTGCCCTCCGCCTGGGGACTGCCCCACACCCTCCCCAGCTCCCTGAGGGGTGCAGCGTTTCACTTGTGGGCCCTGGCTGCCTGCAGATTTGATGTACATCTCTTACTAAGGGAGGTGGGTCACTCCTGTGTTAGGTTAAACTTTCATCGCTAAAAAAAAAAAGACTTGTAACACCATTTTGTGGAGAAAGGGCCCCGGTAGCTTTTAACTTTATATTTCTCAATGACACAAGTACTCCTGTCTCTTCTTGAGATAAAACCCACGGTGCCTGTTCTTTATTAGGACTTTACCACTAATCTAGTCAGACATCTTGATGTTAAACCTGCACTTAAATTTTTTATGAAAGAGTACTCTTAGAACACGAGGCACTAAATACCTCCTGGATAACTGGCAAAAATCCCTGCTGAATGAACGCTCAAAATTTACTGACATGTTCCATGTTAGAGACCATGTAAAACATACAGCCTCACACTTACCTGCAGGAATATGTCAGCAAAGCTATTTGAAAGTTTCTTGAGTGGGGTATTTGGAATGTGTCTAGAAACAATGCAAAAGGAAGGAATATTTTGGAGAAGAAAAGTATTTCCTTCATTTTTTACAAAACCAAAGCTTATTTTAAATTCACATGTGAACAATTTTGGTAGAATTTGTCTCACCTCACGTTAGGCACCTGGAAAAAACAGCATCTAATTTCAAACAAGTTATGCTAAGCTCCCGCATGGCCAGTGGAGAATAGCAGTCCTCCCCATCTTTGACACACAAGGTAGGGTGAGACGAGGTGGCCTCAGAGGTGCCTATTTCCTTCCGTTGTCTGTAGAGAGAGTGTAGGTCAACCAGCTCGGGCATACATGTCTCACTTTTGGACAGCTCTGTTTTGGATAAATCCCACTCTTTACGACCCTCTCCAGAGGTGCGAGGTGAAGACCTATATAAAGAGAGGAACATACTGGTGTCTTTGCCCTTGTTGTAAGTAGAAGACAGAAGGTCCTCACCCTCACCCAGAGGTCCTCACCTCATTTAATGTCTGTACAAGTCTGGCTGTACTCAGCAGTCCTGGTCTGGTGCTTGACCTCAGCGGAGTCAGGTACATACATAAACATCATGAGCAGGGCAGGAGCTATTCACACTTTGCTGTGAATGGTGGGAGGTTTGTGCTTCTGCAATGACTAAGACCCTGGCCTGGAGTTCAAGGTTCAATTCCTTCCCGCACCAGATTGCCTCCCTGCCTTTGGTGAAGGTCATTTTGCCCTTCTGGTTCTCTCTTGCCTACAGTAAAGTGGAAATAACAATTTTTTAATGTCTGTTTTGTGTCCTTGAGGAAGACTCTGCCCCTTCTGTGGAGAGGAGAGGAGGTTTGAAGCTTGCTGTTCTAGCAGGGGTATGTGGTGGACTCTGGTCACCCGTATGAATCCTTGGCTACAGAACTGTTAACACAGTCTCCTGTAGCCAACCCTGATCTCTGTAGCAGCCTGGTTTTATAAAAATGGTCATATAGAGTTTAGCAAGGTCTGAATGCTGTTTTCTTATCTGCCGTTAGGTGGTGTTGGAGGAAGCAGGATAGACACAAGCACAGTCAGCAGAGTTTCAAGCTGTAAAAATCAGAGAATTCCTTAAACTTTTCATGGATGAAATAGTCTTTTGTCAGCTCCTCAAAGTAAACAAAAAACTGGTAGAGGACCATGACACAGTGTGCGTGTGAAAGAGGGGGAGCTGGGGAACGCAGGGAGCAAGCTGACACATTTGCGTTGGGGAAATGAAGCCCCTGCTCCCATGTTCTTGCAGAAGACAGCGTGCATCTGCTAGGGAGAACACAAAGAACAGCCCTTCTAGATATGGGAATTACCGGAGGAGGTGAAGGAGGGAAGAAAAGAGATGAAAACACTGCAAATTTTCTCCATGGCATTGCTAACACGCCAGTCGGGAGGAGGAGTGTGAGGGGGTGGAAGACTCTGCCAGAGCAAGATGAAAGGAAATGTGTGAACGAAGCAGTGCCTCTGTGGCTTGATCTTGGGAACAAAACCTTCCTAGCTGTTTGAGATCTTTTAAGGGCTGATGTGTGAAAACTCAGAGTTTGAGAAGAACGGGAAGAACACCACCCCCCTCCAAATAAACAAACCGCCGTGCACACATATCTCAGCTCTGCTTTAGTCTCCCTAGCTTTAATTTACCGTGACAGGTTGGTCTGGAAAATGATAAGTCTTGTCTTTTCCTGCCTCGTGGTGCCAGTTCTGGCTGTCACATCACCTGCCAAGAAGATGTGATGGGTACCGTGAATACCCTGCAGGGAGTGTGGCCAACCTGGGCCAAGTAGCGCAGCAGTGTGGATGGGGGAGCTGCACGGCTACTTCATCTTGCAGCATATCATCGCATCTGTAGCCTTCCAGGCGACATTAGTGAAGGGACTACRGCCCCCTCGGTCTCCTCAATGCCTTTTTTTTGCCACTAATCTTATTCCAGTGTGACGGCTAATATTTGTATTGTTTTTTACCTCTTTTTTTTCAGAGCAGAACCGTATATCCAGCAGGGTTAGATTTCACTGTCTTGCTAAACTGAATACGTGGTGGGGTTTGCAGGTGCTTACAAGGATTAGGAGCTCCAGTTCTATGGAATTTGGGCATCTGTTCCCTAAGGCTCTTTGCAAAAYGCCAGCCTCAGATAACAATTTCAGTGCTAAGCCGATGACAGAGGTATTGTCACCTCAGCAGCAGGATAAAACAAGTGTCACACTGGAGCACATACAGATATTGTGTTTCCAAGAAAAGCCAACACCAAGAACTGGAAGGTAAGAAACTGCTGCAGTCCGTTTTGGTGTAACACATCCTTTGCCTGAACCTTTAACAATTAGAAATTGATTTAAGATCCCCAAAGTTCAAATGGTTTGACCTGAGAAGCTTCTGATACTCACGAGGAAAATCTTGGCTGTTTTCAGCATCCGGAAGGAAATATCCCATCCTTTTCTGGAGCTGGCCATGTTTTTATCCTCACAGCTTTCATGGGTGTTTCTCTGTCTCCAGAGGTTGTCGCTTGGCACACACCACCGGACCATCTAAGCCTCCAAAAGGTTTCTCTCACTTCCAAGCTCCAGTCCTGACACTGGAGGGGTGGTTTTTAATAGAGTTTGAGAAAGAAATTAAGCCTTCCAGGCAGCTGAAATGTAATCAGCTTCTTGTTTTTAACTTGTGTCCTGGATGCTGGTGTGCTGCATTTTTCACTTTCTTCCTTTTCCTTCCTCACTCAGAGCATTTATTCCTGGGTAAAGGAATAACAGCTCTTCTCCGCTTGAGAAGCACGTCTGGTTTCAAGCCTGCATTGTGGTGTTCAAAGTTACTCAGTATGAAAGTGAAGTGCCCTTGGAGTTGCACGATGATACTTGAATCCCAGAGAGAGACAAAATTTAGCTAATGGTTCGGGTACTGGTAATTGCAAGGAATAAAAGACATTGAGGATGAGGTGCTGGAAACAACAGTGATAGATTCCAGGTGCCAGAACTGGAGCTGATGCTGGCTTCAAGCTAATCTGAACCCATGAATTGCCTGCATGACTTCATTTAACCTGATCCACTCACAGCCCTGTTTAATTACAAAGCCTCTTTTGTCAAAGCTGGCTCTTGGGTCTCAGAGATGTGGTAGCTTCTTCTTGAACCACGCTGGCTCTTTCTTCCGTAGAGATGTAAAAAACATTCAGAGAGTGACAGAGGCAACAGAGGTCACACCAAATTGCACCAGGCATTCAGTAGACCTAAAGTCCTTTTTTATTTCAGCTGTAACTGGGCATTGGTTTCTTGAATTTCCTCAGAGAACAGGAGGGTGCCTTTAAGAGACCAAGTATAGGCAGATTCAAAAATGCACTGGTATGTGCGTGAGTGTGCGTGTGCGTGTGTGTTTGTGTGTGTGTTTTTGTGTGTGTGTGTTTTTGTGTGCACTGCAGCCTTTGAGAGGCTGGAATAAATATTTGCCTGAGCAGGCATTTAGGAGTGCCTGCATTAGCTGACCTTGAATCTGACACCAAAGTTTCCTGATTACTTCTAGAAGTCTTTATGGGTGAGTGGGCAGTAACAGGGCAGCTTCATGCTCACAGCACACGTCAGTGATAAATTTTGTRCCCATGCAGCTCTGAAGGGACAGGTTGTAGCAGAAAGCCCAGGTGCTGCAGGTTTTTCTGAGCTGCCACTGAGTTAATCGGTGGTTTGTTTGCACCTTAAATCCGGGGGGCAACTTTGGTGCTCACCTCTGGAGAAAGGACGTAACAGAGCTGAAGAAGAGAAGGGGTGATCAAGGATGTAGAACAGCTACTGATTAAAGATGGACTGCATAAGGTGGCAATCTTCAGCCTGGAAGGACATGACTGAGAGGGATGGGACATGGTAGAAGTGTATAAAACCATAAGTAGCATAGGGAAGGTGAATAAGGAGTAATCACTTAATGCAAGAAATAGGGAGTGTTGAATAAACTATCATCAGGTACAGGTTCAAAATGAGGAAAAGGAGAGGTTGCTTATGGGGAATTTGTGGAACTTATTGCCCCAGGATGCTGTGGCAGCCAAAAATTCATACCAGTTCAAGAAACAACGGGACAGCTTCATTAAAAAAAAAAAAAAACTGGGGCTAATAAGTGGACAGACATCATTTCAGGCTCACCCAGTCTTTGAGTCACAAATCAGTGCAGGGGAGAGCCGTAGATTGCCCCTACTCTCCCTTGGGCAGTCTCTGTTGAACCCTGTTGGAGACAGTATACTGGGCTAGCTGGGCAGTCGATTAGACACAGGGTGGACCAGCACTAAATATATTCACTCCTTATTTTTTTTGATTGTTTTGTAGGCAATCACTGCATCGTGGTATAAGACACAGTTGACCTGGTTTCTCTTGAGAGGAGTCAAATAGGAATGTAGGCTACCTGGAATCATTAAAAAGCCAGTGTTGTGTTTTCATAGCATTAGCAACACTGTTCTGGACCAATCTGCGTCCTGCTAGAGACATTCTTCATGATCAGGAACAAAGCTYCTTCACCTAAGGGTAGGATGTTTAAAAAAAAATAAATGCTCAGATACTCTAGTAATGACACCCACATAAATATTTGGATAGATAGAGGCCTCCCTTTGCAGAAGGAGTATGTGAAGAATGCTGAATACTGAGTAAAGAATCTAAATGGATGACCGAGTAGCTCACCAGGTTATTCCTGATATAAACACAGAAATGTTAAGGGACCAAGACTGTCCTCCTGGCTATGTTTTGCCTCAGTCCAATAGTTGTTAGGTTTAAAAAAGGGAAAAAGGGAAAAGAAAAGGAGGAATACTTCTCTTCAAAATGTTCAGGTCAACTTTTGAAGTAATATTGCTCATCTTGAGCTGTTGCCTTGAATGGAAAAAGCAAACACAGCAACCTTGAGAAGTCTGAAGATATTTCAAAAAAGTTTGATCCCAACTCTTTGGAGCCTCTTCTGTGACCTGAAGTAAGTTCTGGGCATATCTGGCAGTGGGCAGTGGTACCTGGTCAAATAGCTGGGTGGCCATGGCCATGTTGCTGGTTTCCAGATTAAATTTGGCTTTAGTTTCTACTCTTCAATTCTTGTCCTGCATTCTCTGCTAATGAGCCTTCTGGTACCCAGGATTACCTCCCCTTGAGGTATTTACACACCTCGGTCAAGTCTCCTTTTCATTTTTCTGTGTGATAAACTCAACGGATTCAGCTCTTAGGTATTATTGTGAGGAATTTTCTCCTGCCTATGAATCATTTTTGTGGTTATCATCTTCTGCATCCGCTCCTTTTTTTTTTTTTTTAGCAGTCTTTTAAAAATAGCTGCATCACTGTCCTCTGGTTGGAAATTGTGACCTTTGGGCCATGTAAAAGACTTCATAGAGAGATCCGTGTTTCCATTTCCATTTTCCTGCCATATTTTTTCCCCTCTCAATCAAAATGGAAAGTTGTCAAGAATGCCAATATGTAGCTGTGATTACTGCCTCCTTCCTGATTGAACTGGGACCTTCCCAACTTAAAAACCCAGACTATGACACACTGATTTAAAAAGCCAAGGTACTCTGGAAGTGGGGGGAAGCTGAAGCAAAGAAATTCAGAAGCTCTCCTTTGTCTTTTTGTTGCTGTCTTTGGTGAAACTTGTCCAAAATAAGAAATATAGTGATTTCACAAATCTGAAATATATAGAAAATGTCTAGTTATTTATACTCTACATGACAAACAGCTGTCACTTTGCTTTGCTCTCTTACCACAGCCTACTAAAGCCCATCTAATAGGTACTGAAAAATCAGAGCAATTTATTAATGATGTATGTCAATGACAGGAGTTATAGCAAACTCTGGCCTGACTAGGAGCCGTGCATGTGTCGCTTGTTAGCACTGATGTGGAGGTGTGTGTGTGTATGTGCGTGTTGGTGTGGGCAGCCCAGCTTCCTTCACCCTCTCAGCAAAACTAAAGCTGTCAC
Organism: Apteryx rowi; assembly: GCF_003343035.1. Taxonomy (NCBI): domain Eukaryota; kingdom Metazoa; phylum Chordata; class Aves; order Apterygiformes; family Apterygidae; genus Apteryx; species Apteryx rowi. The sequence continues at coordinate 2,047,486 of NW_020447297.1, read as the reverse complement.
TTCTACACAGCCTGCAAGGGGGGGGGGGGGAAGAATTCGATCTCCAAAACCTCACATTGATTGACTGTAGCTTACAGTTTATGTCCAGGGTAATGTAGCTTAGAGGCATTTATTGCTGCTAGGTAAAAAGCAATTGTGCTCAACATTTTAGGGATCTGGAGACTATTTATCCTGTCAGACTTTGCTGGAGACTGCATGGGCTGCTCTAGCATCAAGGAGAATTTGCCTTGTTTTGTAGCCCTGGAGTGAAGCCTGGAATTAGGGGGTTGCGATTGGGAATACTGGAGAACGGCAAATGGCTGACAAATGGCTCTCTGCAGGGCTCTATAAATGATATTAAAATACCATGGCCAAGGACTAATTCTTCATTTCTCTGCTTTCTGGAAAACCCTGTAACCTCCATCAGAACCAAGAGCAGCACCAAGGTCTGCTATCAGATTTCTTCACTGGGATGAAGGGACATGGGGGTAGAGCCATTGCCAGAAAATGTAGCTGTTGTCCTCAGTGATCCTTTATATCTATGTCCTGTGTTTTTTGATGGTATCTTTTATACCTACAGAGTGCAGAGAGCTTGGAAAGGGAGCAGGATTGTGGTGCAGTTAGAAGAGAGCAAGATGCTCTCCTATTGCACCCATCACTTCAGCCACCTGCCTGATCAATCTTCAGGGCACGTTTCTTTTGGATTGTACTCTGTTCAGAAGTTAAACCTTTAAGGACAACGTGGTCAGTGGCTTATTTAATGTGGGATATCACTAGTTATCTTCCTATTAGACAACTTTAGTCTTCCTATTAGTCCCCTGTTTCCCAGGGACTAGAAGTGGCCTGAGGGGACTGGTGGGACTCTGGTTCCTCTTCTGAATTGCCCTGCTGCTCCCTAGAAGATCATCTTTGCTTTTCTGCATGAATACCAGCCGTATGGCCGCATGTCCTGACATTCTCCCCCGTCCCCAGAGAGGATGGTGTGGAGAGAGATGCTCAGTGCTTCCCCAGGCCTTTCAGGTACAGCCTTCTGCTTGCAGGACAAGGTCCTGTGTGGCTCAGTGTAGATATCTTGGCCAAAACACTTGGTGGATTTTGGGTAAAGGTTTCTCTTGATTTTTTGCTGTGTCCAGGCCAAGCCAGAATGCTTCCACCATGGGACAATGAAGGATAGGAGCAGACCCTGGTGTGAAACTGCCTTCTGCTTCTGCTCTCAGAGCCAGCTCTGCCTCTGTCAGCCCTCAGTGAAGAAGCATCCCCATCGAGGAGCTCAGGAGGAGAGCCAAGCACTAATTGCGTTTCCTATGGCTGCTCACAGCAAGGAAGAGCGATGGTGAAGAGGATTTGCCCTTTCCCAAGAACTCAGGATATGGTGACTCAAGTCCTTGTGGTGCTGCAGATTTCCTGAGCGAATGGCCAAACTGTGTCGCTTCCCCCTCTTCAGAAATAGGGGAAGCCACGCTTATCTCTGTCAGCTAAACTATTAAAAGCTCTGTGGCGATCAAATGCTACTGTCATGAAGGAGTAAATAAATGCCACAGGCAGCAGGAAGACCTAGAGCTGAGCTCAGTTCACATATCCTAGCCTTGTTCTCCCACGCCTGTGGGACTAAACCAGGGACATCTTTCTAGCGGGCTGCTGGAGAGCTGCAGAGGATGGCCAACCTAACTCCCCCTCAGGAAAAGGGGGAGCCTGGTTTCTCCAAGGTTTGACTCAGTCTTAGCAATAACGAGATGAGTGGGAGTCCAGTTAGCACAGTCAGCGTTCACAGGCTGCTTCGTATCTCGGGCATCACCAGTTCTGGTCAGCTGCACTTTTGTGATTTTTTTTTTTTTTCCAAATCTTTAAAGTTATAATCTTGGTTCTCGATCGCAAGAGGATGTCTGCTTTCTATTTTAAAATTGTGGTCAGAAAACAAGGCAGGAGGAAGTGTTGACTTGAAACACTGTGGTTATGTTCTTTGCCTGCTGTGCTTGGATCTTGGTTAGATCTTTTTATATCGAAGTTCACTCTGCTTCAGAACATTGTTTCCTTTGCGGTCAGGTACCTCCCCTGACCAGGGAGATACCTCTTGCACAGTGCTAACAACTGACCCAAGGGGAACATCATACAACTTATCTATGAGCGAGAAACGACAACGTTTAGATAAGTAGATAAGAGTGTGGGTGTTGCAAGCTTTTATTATACTCATGCACATGTACTCGGAAGCCGTGATCCTGAAACATATAACATATTCTTACCATTGCTGTGAGCTTGCTCAGTGCTTTCAAAGGGGCAATGCAAATGCATCAAGCTGATGTCTCTGAGAAGGACAAGAGCTGCCCTTCCCTTAATTTGTGGAAACTATTCTCCACTCTCTCCACTTTTTTGTCCAGCACTACAGAAAACGTCTTCTTAATTTTGGTTCAGACTGGCTCTGTCTCCACAGTTCCACGTTTATTGTCAATAGTCCCTGAGAATCCCTCTACCTGGCAACAGACCACGTTAGCGTGCGATTGATCACTGGAAAATATGCATGCCTTGACTCTGTTTACTTACTAGTATAGACATGACCTATCTGGAGAGGTCATTTAAACTCAGTTTTCTATCTGCCACGTGAATACAATACTGCTTTTAGAGGGGAGCTGTGAAAATAAAGCTTGGAACTTGGTGAAGCCCTTGGATATAAGAACTGTAAGGACATCAAGTGCATTTTACCGTCATGTGTCAGCTTTGGTCAAATTTCTCATATCATTACATTTTCTAGCACCTCCTCTGTGACAACCTGCTGTTGCTCCTCCTACTATGAAACCTGGGACCCAAAAGCACCGAGAGATTTCTTGACTGCAGCTTCTTGAATATCCTGAAATGGCTGAGCTGCACATAGGAAATAAAATAGTGTCAGGGCTATGATAACCCGCTGGTGAGAATATCCTCTCAAAGAGTGGTGAGAATAAATGCCTTCAGTAAGAAGAGATGTTTGCAAGTAGGGCAAAAAATACTTTGCTTGTACTGAAGAAAGCAAGATCAGTGCAACTAAGTTAATTTTATACACTGTTATAGAGGAGAATCAAAGCAAGAACATCAGTGCTGTGTAGGAAATCCCAACCTGTTCAGGTGCATGTTGCATGCTGGTCTCACAAGAGTCCCTTGGAGACATAAAGACAGTTCAAGGGCGACAATGTGACGCAGTACTAACAGCAACAGCAGACAGATAAGCTGACTCAGCAGGCCAGACCGATACTTCTGTAAAAGGAGACTGGATGGATGTTTCTGCCAGATCTTGGTGGGGCAAGGAARAAGTCCCTCTCCTAGCTAATATGTTCTGCCTTCTTGGCAGAGAGTTGAGGCTGCTCCAGTTTAGCAGTGTGTTTTCCTTAATCTCCTTACTAAATCAGCAGAGCTGAAGTAATTTAAGCATCTGGTCTGAACTAATCTGTCTGATTTTGCCTGCAGAGATTTGGGAGAGCTCGTGCAAGCAGCTCAGCCAGCACATCAGTGCAATCACCCAAACTGGGGGAGGAAACACATTGAGGTGGCTCATGTCATCTCTCACCAGCACAGCTGGATCCGGAAGAGCATATTTGCCTCTAGCCCGAGGGCTTACATGTCATCACTGGAGCTCTATGAATACAGAAGAAATTGTGTAAATCTACCACTTTAATTGTACCCACACGAGGGGCTGTACTGGTATAACAGTACTGGCTGAATAAAAGCATGTTGCACCACCAGAATAGATATAACCAGTGGCTGAAATGGGGTTTTGTGCACACTTTGCCATACCAGCCCTTCTCATAGCATCAAACTGGCCATGCTGGTCAAACTGGCACCATACTGGTCCTTTTCAAAACTGGCCCTCTAGAACACAAAATTTCATTCCAAGACACATCTATTTCCATCACTGATTAAACTGGTACAGACACTGTGTTGACCAGGCCTTATAATACATTCCAATAGATTTTTTGGTTTTTAGTCCCATTTGAAAGAGAAGAGATTTTCACCTTTTTCTTTGACAGCTTCTGCAAACTGAATTGAATAATCTCTCCTCGTTGGTACCCTGTGCACCTCTTTCCTTATGTAGCTGCAGATATTTCTCTTCAAAATCATCATGGCCTTTCTATATATCCTTCATCCTGTAAAGTGCTCACCATGCTGTCTTGAGCAAAGGTAGACCACAAGCTAGCATCAGCACTCACAGTAACCTGGGGCATGAAGTTAGAGGAAAAGGGCTTTGTATGCTTGAAGGATGGAGGAAAGATGTTGCAGTGACAAATAAACAATGCCCTAGCAAACCCTTGCAATTAAGCCTGTGCCTCTCAGAGCTGATGGAAATAGAAGGGACCTATAGATGAGGGCTGGCCTGCTCCAACAGGAAGACAATGAGAGGTCATGTCTGAGGAGACATGGAGTTGTGAGTGGAGGGCCAGGAGCATAATTACATGAGAGGTGTGCAGAAGCTGTCATTTTGGACGAAGGTACTGATTTTGGACAAAATGCAGCCTGTTCTCATCAGACCTGGGATTTGCTAGGGAAATGAGAGTTTCAGCAGAACGAAAACTGGTCCTGTTCTTGTCCTACTCTGTCCAGATCTGGCCTGGGGATAGAAGATAAGTAAAAGGTTGAATTTTCCTGGCTTCCTTCTCTCCTCCACCCCACAGCATGGGTAAGCATTCCTAGATCCACCAGCCTAACCGTTGTTCCCTGGGGTGTGCTGACTGTATTGATCCCTTGACTGTGAAGGATCCCAGAGTGATGAGATGTCAGATGAATCCTCCTTTAGAGGTTTGGACATGACATTCTGTATGAGTCATCTAGGCTCTCTCCATAGTGTCGAGGGAGACAGGCACCTCCAGACAGAGGTATGTAGGAGAAGTGGGATGACACGCTCCAGAAGGGAGGTTAGGTCCTTGGATGCTAGCGTATTGGCCCCAGGGCCAAAGAACAGGACTCAGCATGTTTTCCTTACTGTTGCAGACATAATAGTATCTGGAAAGTGGGCATTTCCATAACCCTCTGGGTCACTGCAAGGACCAGCGCACTATAGCCTAGGGACTGATCACACACCCCAGTGATGGGACCACCTATGACTTGCCCCAAGATAAAAGCCAATGTGACAAAGAAATGAGAAAGACTGAACTCTAGCTTTGAGTTTCTCATCTGAAGTAATGGTGGATTAGAATGGAAATGTTATTGCTGCCATAAAGTCAACCAAGATCATATGGCTCCCCTGCAGTTTACTACCTCCATTTAGAAGGGCTCTGACACACATTCACAGAGGCTGCAGTTATATTAGCAGCAGCTTTGCAGTTATTAGAAGCTCTCTGAAGGGTCTTTGTGTGCCAAGCAACCATGCTTTTTATTAGCATCAATAGTATGTGTCAACTGTTGGCCTCTGTTTATGCTGGCATTAACAAGCGTTGGGAGGAAAATTGTGTTGTCAAGTGCAAATCAAGCAGAAATAATGGTACTTGAATTCAGTTTCTGCATCCATAAAGTGATGGCATTTCTGGTCTTTAGCATCTATTTTATGTTTGTGTGTGACAGCAAAAATCTTGCAATCTCCCATTTTCCCTAGGATTAGTTTAATTTTGTCTTCTCTAAATATATTATTTTGGGGGGGTTAACAGCTGCTTGTTTGCACCCCTCATATCCACTCTGAATGCAGTCTCTTTCACAATAAGCAAAATCTCGCTTCCAAGCCATATCTGGACTACAAAGCTCCCGTATGAACTTCTGCCATCCTGCTCTTTCCAGGGAAGTCCCACTGTGTTAAGAGAAGCTCAGCTGATGTGCAGCTGCATTTTCAAAGCATGGATGTCTGCCCATGTTACTTCTCTGTGCCATGTCTGGAAAGAAGTGCAGGTTTCAGTAATGTAGCATGTCTCAGGAGCTTTGGATTTACTCCCCTCTTCTGATACTGACTCCCCAAGTGATTTTGGGGAAGTCACACACTGAGTCTCACTTTCCTGGCTGTAGAAGAGGAACACAGCCCTATCATTTTTTCTATCTTATATTTGGATTATGAGATTTTTGCATCAGCAATTGTCTGGCACATTTTGTGCCTGGATCAGTGAGGCCTTGATCTATGCGAGGGTCTGCAGGCACGTGTCTAATGCATCAGCACTCTCTCTAGATCAGCGTGGCAGCCTGTGCTGGGTTTCAGCAAGGAGTTTGTGGCTTTTAGGCACACTCCTGACAAAAGGACACATGTCAGTATAGCAGAATCCCTGCAGCTGCACAGATGAAAGCATCTGTCAGGTGGAAACTTCTGTAATTTTGCTAGGGCATCTCCTTGCCAAGCGCTGTATGGATAGAACACATGCTGTCTCATTAATGATCTATATGTTAGACTCTCCCAGGATTGAGTGAAGAGCCTGGGTCAGTGATGTGAGGAACCCAGGCAGCCACAAAACAGTCCGGGTAGACATCAGAGTTTCTCTGCTGTGCATCCTCCCTGATGCCAGTTCACGATCAGCTGGTACTCAGAAGCATGATGTTATCTACTTCGGAGAAACGTACCCCAAAGCCCACAGGCTTCAAAAACAGGATGAGCCAATGCCTCTTTCTGCCTTCACAAAGGATTCATTGCACACAAATGCCATAAATGCCCACAGCCCCCTTCTTTCCTTAATGAATAACCCTGAGAAGCACATAATTTTCAATTCTTTAGTTTTTCTTGGCTCTTTATTTAACCTGAAAACTAAGATGCATCCAAAGCTTTTGTCAATTATTCGGCAAGGGCCTCATTCATTTCTGTTATTCTCTGGAGAGTGAACAATAGTAAATCCCTCATCTCAGTTCTGAACATATGCTTGAAATTCATCATGAATAAGTTCTGCAATTCCTTTTTCTTCAACTCCCTGCCTGTGCTAATGCCCAGACAGCATGTACCTCCTAATGTATTTGCTTGATAAATTTAAAGGACCTCAGTGTAATTGATTTTTCACTGCTAATATTAGTCCAGCAAATCAGAACTCCTATCCATCCTGCCAAATGAGGAGAATTTATTGTTGAGGTAGAAGCTGTGCTGCCTGGTTTCAAATCATTCCTGACTTTGGGTGTTTCCCTTCTGCATTGTCAGCATGCTCAATTTCTTTGCAAGACCTGAATGCTGAATGCTGAGCTGTGGGATGTTCTAGTGAGTGACTCTGGAGTGATAGATAGTGTGTTCATACAGTGATGTGTGCTAAAGCCAGTGGGGAGGGAGGCCAGGGGCTCCTTTATAATCTGATCCTCCTCAGCAAGAAGAGCGTGTGTGTCCTTCACATGAAGCTCTGTGCTGTACCACGCTTGTTTGTGCACAGCAGCTTGGGCYGGGTCCCAAACTGGGCATTTTGCACCTGTAAAACCACTTGGATTGACAGGTAATGTTTTTTAAACATCCTATTTTTGTAGCATCAGATACAAAAGCTCATGTGCTGGCAGAAGGACAATCTATCCCCTTTTCTCTCTCCAATCTGTCAATAACGATATTCTCTCCAAATCATTACATTTCTATGGCCTGGCGGTTAATGACGATGCCTTGTTTTGTATCCACGGACTGGTAAGAATGATCTAAGATGTAAGAGTGGAGTGACTGGCCCTAAGGGTGTTAAATAGCTTTAATTGCAGTGATTTGAAACAGTGCAACCTTTGTTCTGAACCCGCAGACACGTTACCGTCAGCTGAGCAATGGTAGCTTGTCGTAGGTGAGCTGTCAGTGGGGAGCAAATGTGAAGCAATGAAAGGGGTTATGACAACTCACGTTGGCACAGCCCAAGAACACACCCATTAACTGGGGATTGGTACCTTGTTCCGTAACTTGTCGCCCTCTAAAATCTTGTATTTATATTCACACTGATATTTTGCCAGTTGCATTAAAAAAGGAGCAAGCATGTAGCTTTTAGCAGTCCACCAGCAGAGTATTTTCATGCATTTCAAAAACTTCAGCTTTGAAGATCTTGGTTAATTCATTGTCTGGCTTTTAACTGCCTCCAGGCAGCACTTTTTGCCTGAGGTATCCAGTACCCCCTGGAAACATTCTCTACAAAGTGAAACAAAACAGGCTTGTACTGTCTTTCAAAGCCCCATGACAAGACAGCTGGAGTAGCAGAGTATGCAGGCCCCTTTCTACCAACCAAGACCCAGGTGGAGGAAAGCAGTCAGCTAAAATAATGACAGCACGACGCTGGTGCTGCAGAGCTTCGAGTGGGCTGCACAGGCTGGCAGGAGACGAGCCTGCGGGTCGCACCGAGTCCTCCTCCAGCACAGTTAGCGGCTGAAGCAGACGGTGTTGATGCAGCATCTGCTGCAAAGTGATAGTCTGGGAACAGTCGATTCCCAGTCCTCCTTTGGATCCCGGTTGTCAGGAAGCTCTTGACAAAGAAGAAGAACAGGAGGCTGTTGAAAGCCACCTGCCTTTGAGCTCTGGAGAGAAGTGGTTTGACCAATCACTTCCTCCACAAGCAGACAGGAGGACAAGGAAGAGTTGTCTGATGAGGGAAGACTTTACCGAGTCCATTGCTGGCCTCAGTGCAAAATCTGAAGCTACTCCCCTAAATCTTTGCTGTTTCATTAAAACAAAAACAAGCACAAAATCAAATGGTTAGAAAATCTAACCATTTCTAACTCTAAATCTGAGTTAGAAACTCATACTGCTAAGTTCAGACAGGCCAAATTTCCTCTATTTTACTGGGTCATTTTTTTCTCCGAACAACCGCCCATCCTGCCCTTCCTACTGAAACAAGAGGGGTGTCACCTAACTTTAGATGTTTTAAAGATAGGTGCTAATTTTAAATTAGTCATCCAGACTCTTTCTACATCTGTCAAAAGAAAAAGACACCTCTAAAGCGTGCTTCATTCTCTGATGATGTATCTTAGGCTGTAGAGTAGGATTCAACTGTATATCAACAGGACTATGTCCCTGAGATAAAATTTTTGTGGTTGGACCTATGGACTGCATGTGTATTGCAGGTTCCTGCCCAGGCACTCTACAGTTCCCATCTTTCTAGGTGTCTCTTTTTCGGAAAAGCAATAACTGCTTGCACTTCTGTTCCTGAGATCACTGGTTCAGTTTCCTCATTTGTCAGTCACGAGGACATTTGTCACCTGTGCCCTGCTAAAATACGCTTTGATGTATTGCATGAGCTAATTCCCCTGACTTTGCCTCACAAATCTCTGTTTGTCTTGTTCATTAGCATAATTACTTCCCTGCATTAGCTGACGACTGTAATAAATGTCTCCGTTCCTCCTGTTGAAAGCTGTAGAGGTTGATAGCATGCTAATAAAAATCAATGGTACGGGTGACTTAACAGACGACTTTCCCTTCCCTATTTGGCTGGCTTTAGTAGAGCTCCCTTCCCCCATGTGCTTAGCATCAAGGGAATTCAGGAGTTTGCATGCTAACAGTCTTGCCCAATGTAGAAGGCACTAGAAATCCCTTTGGAGAGCTCACCTTGATTATTTGTCTCTTGATAGCTAAGAGCAGTTGTGAGATACGAGGAATATACTTGCATTGCATGGAGCACAGCTAATTCTTGAATGCAAGAATGACATTCTGTGCTAGAAATGATATAGTGAAGGAGCGGGATTTGGCTTTTAAGAAGACTTTAATGCAGTTCTTAGTCCTGTGAATTATATACACCGACTGGGAATGAATTCCCTTTAAGTGCCAGTTTCCATTCAAGCATTATTTTTGCCCTACTTTGTCTATTGCTACCGCCCATGGAAAAGATATCAGAACTGAAAAATAGATTTTGCAGTAAGAGACCTCACAAACACTATCTACCCTGCTGCAGTCAATAGGGGAATTGATTGCTGTCTTTCTTTAAAAGTACATCACTGAGAAGAAAATATTGGATGCTAATGGGCTCTTTAATCTAGGCAAGAACAACAAAACACAGCAAGGAGCAAAGAATTAACTACAAGGGTGATTCACTCACTGGAGCAAACTCCTAAGGGAATTATTGGTTTCTCCAACTCTCATGTTTGTGATCAGCTCTATTCGGTTGACTAAATGTGCTTAGTGCCTTTTGACATGACCTTGGGACATCGGGAAGGGGCTGGCAGAACCTGCAAGGTACTCAAAGTCTTCTGAAGTGGCAGCTAGACGCTAGGTGGGAGAACCCCATGGGTCTCAAATGACACTAGAAGTCTGTTTTTAGGCAACTAACTTATACCCCTAGGCTCTGGTTAGGGTTTAAGGAGAGAAGTTAGTACTTGTAGGGAGCAAGATATTTCACCTATTTATACATCCCCTTTAGGAGGTGACGAATTGCTCCCTTTTATTTCGTTTGGGGTGATGAGCTTGTCTGGAGGTATCTATGTCTGCTCAAATGAATGCCACCTACAAAACCTATGGGAGCAACTGGAATTGAGCCCTGTCTCTCCTGTCCCTCTCCTTTGTCTCTCTCACAAGACCAACACGAGGTCTCAGCTCTGACTCCTGAGAGCAAAAGGGCCCTTTGATACCTTCTGTAATAAGCATGCAAATTGCCCTGCCTCTGCAATTAGAGTAATTAGGGAAAATGATGTTTTGAGGTGCTGGCAACTCTAAGAATAAAACATTTCATTTGAATCAAAGTGTTCTGATCAAAGTTTCAGCATTAAGATAACAATAGAGCAATTAAGAGAAATTTCAAAATGAAAAGCTGGTGTGGGTGGAAATAGTTTCTTTCAAAAATGTCATCAAAACATCTGAACTCTTTAAGAATGTTTCTTTTCCTTTTGTTTTAGAATTTCTCATTTAGTAGAACAACATAGTAACGTGTGTGTGTCACAGGTTAGTACCACCTGTTCTCCTCTTTCCTCTTTTTCCCAGGACATTTTACTATACTCTGTATGATGTGGGAAAGGCTGTTTCCCAGATGTGGGCCCGAGACCATGATTTGACTGCTGAAATTTCCACACCTAAGGGCAAGTTTGTACAAAGAGTAGTCCAGTGAAGGCTATCCTGTTAGGCTCTCATTCCTTTCTAAAGATAAAAAAATGTGGAAAGACCCACCACGGGGCTGAAAATTTATCTAACGGGCTCCAATAGTGTGCAAATTGTTCCGGTCTGCAGTGATGGTTTGTGAAAGAAAGAACCCGGGTGTAAAAAACAAAGGGAACCATGCCTAGGAAATAGCGCAGATTGCACCTTGCTTCAGGCAGCGAGGTATTTACTGTAAGAAATCCTGTCTGAGGTTGATCAAAAAGACTCTGTCTTGCTGACAAGTGAAATGGTTTCCTTGTACTGGGAAAAGAGACGAACTGTTAGTGAATGCCTCTGAGCATAAATGAATGCAGAGCACAGGAGCTGCTCTGACTCTGTAATGAATCCAGCTCAGGCTGAAATCATCTCACTACCCAGATAGGAATTCAGACTTGCCATCACTGCGATCGTGCAGTATGACACAGCACTCCCTTGATGGGGCGTGATTCAGCCAAGATCAGGCTCTTATGCAATTGAGATGATCTTATGAACCCCTTCCCATGAGAAGGTAGGCAGAAAAAAAAACCAAACTCTCTAGGAAACATAGGATTTCGTCATGCATTCTGTGAGTGGTGAATGAAGGCTTTGGATGTAACCTAAACACACGTAGTCTAAACTGGTGAAATTCTAATTGCTTCAGCGGAGTGATCCAGTGTGATTTTTCAGGCTCGGATTTACCAGGAAGACCATTAGCTTCTCATTAACCTCCAGTTTGTGCTTTTCCTGCTGTGGCTGAGAACCCACCTGTCCTCCACGCAGAGACGTAGGCTGCTTCCTCATCCCCAAATGCTGGGGGTGGGAAAGGGCCTGATGTGCCCTTCAGAGGCGAAAAAAGGTGGTACCTCTCAGCCGGTCTACAGCCCTGTGRTGTGGAGACAGAGCCAGATGGAAAAGAAGGGTCTGTTCTTTTCACTTGATGTGGTGGGAAGGAGCAGGAAGGAGATTCAAGGTGAGATTCGTATCTTCTGATTTTAGGCATCCAAAAGTTAGATGACCACATCTGAACTTCTCAAGCTGGGCTTCCCCTGTAACTGGAGGCTGGAAATAAGCCCTTCCAAAGGATTCCATTTGGATTGACCTTAGACTCTTATTTTAGGGTGAAGTGAGTGAATGTGCTCATTTCTCTCCATTGACTATAGAAGGAACCTGGGGGGAGAAGCTCAGACTCAAATATCTGCATTTTGAACATGTCAGATCCAGAAGAAGGGTACTCATCCTCACCTTCCTCACTGTCCTCAGAGCTGCACCTACCCCAGGTCCTCAGGAGAACAATAGTTACAGAGAAACTGGCCCATAGCCACATTGCAGCATCCAAAAAATCCACAATAACTTTAATCCTTTGGAAGCTGTACATTCATACAGAGTTATACATATCATGGTGGCTTCTAATAAGGGAGAGCTATACCAATGAAAAGGTGTTGTATACCAGTAAAACTCCTTCTCCATCTCTTGTAGAAATACACTAAACTGGGTACATATGGACAGAATTGGCATTCTCCGAACCAACTTTTAGCATTCATGGAAGAGATCCTCTCCTTAATCAGCTGCACTAGCTATACCTCCAACTAGCATGAACTGAGCTGGCCCATGGAGACATGGCAGTGCAAATTTTGGAGACAGTGTTAAGCCTACTCTGGATATATTCACTGCAGTATCTTTATTACCATCTTCATCAGCAACATGAAGAAGCCTAGCATACCCAGCAGTCATGAGCTAAACCACATCAGTTCAGGTTCGAATATGGAAAAAGATCTATGTGATAGTATTAAAGCAGAAAAGATATCATTAGAAGAGATCTTTGCAACTTAGAATTTTGCAGATATTAAACGGAGAACAAATGAATCTCTCAAGAGGTTACTGGATGTGACAGCTGGAACATTTCTTCACCAAATCCATACGGAATCAACAAAAAGGTGTTGTCATCTTAGACTTCATGTTGGTACGTAACAAAGATATGGTTGGAGAAAACAGTCTGTGGTCAAGTGATCACAGATTGTTTCACTTTGTATCAAATCAAAAGAGAAAGAGGTCTGAAACACATTTAGTTTTCAGATGGGCAACCTCTGTTAAATCAAAGGTGTTAGCTTTCAACCAAAGCTACCAAAGGCATTAGTGAGGTGAACTGGCCTGAGGAGCTTAGGGAGCTGAATGAAGGGGACCTGGAATCTCCTGAACTCTGAGTAACAACACCTGAGCCCTAAACAACTCGTAGGAAAGGAATAGAAATCTGTCTGGCTGAACAGCCACTTCTAAAAGGGTAATAAACTGCCCTCACCCCCAGATACATAGAGTGGAAAGGAGAATCAGTGAGTCAGGAGAGAATTACATGACCTATTAGCTGAATTTTAGTAGGTAAATGGAAAAGGAGCAAAGTGCGTGAGAGTCCAGCTGAGAAGACCCCTGACCAACTTCCACCTCTGGAAGAATATCAACTGGTATTCACTTCCTAAGTGTGATCTGGAGCTCACAGGGGTGCCTGGGAAGCCTTTTTCCTTCCTATTCTACTTTATTAGGTTGAGTTTGGTGACCAAAACGTCATCACAAAATCTGTAGCCTGTAACCCTCTGGACTGGCACAATTACGAACCATCATCTGTCTCAGGTCTGAGCTAGTGAAGGATCCTCTGCTGAGCTGACCAGACTGCATCTAGGCTTATGCTGAGAAGATCAGCCTCCTGGTTGGTCATTGGAAAACCTGGAAAGCACATGAATAACAATGAGAACAGGAGGATTTGGTTTTTGCTGAAGGCTGCTTGAATTTTCAACTGCAGGCATACAACCTATCATAAGAAGAGTCCACTCTATTAGGTGGGGGACTCATCTGACTGGGAAGAGCACTCCACAGTGATGAAGTCCACCCCTAGGTATGTCAGCCCAGATTCACGCTGTAGTTCCTGGAGTCAATATAATCTGCCATGCAGGTCAGCTTGTCATAAAGGAGGCATCTAACTTACGTCAGAAGAACCACTCAATAAAAGTGCCCATTTGTCTCCGCTGACTGTAAAGGTGGCTTGCAGTGATTAGCCCAGATGGAGATGTCCACACTACAGATGTCCACTGTTGGGTGAACTGAATCCCACCCAGTATAAACATCTGTGGATCTCTGCCTCTCCCAGCCAGACCACAAGTGGGAAATGTGGCAGATGGTCTCAAATGCTGATGTCATGATGTTGTGCTTTGTACTGCTAAGATGACATCAGATGATGGAGATTAGCTGCTGTGTCTTTCCCTTCTCTCAGCTGTGAACTCTTGAGTTTTAGTGATCGAACTTGTGGTGCACCGGGTTTTCTTTCCCTGCCAGTTTTGAGCAAAYGACTTAGAACCCCTGCTGGTACGGGGCATAGCTTACTGCTCAGTTCCCACTAGACCCAATAAGTAATTTTTAGAATTAATTTTGTGTTTCAGCTGTGTCATCACATAAGTCAATTCCTTTCAGTACTTGCACTGACTATTGCTACAGCTAAATAAATTGCACTGGTTTGTTCATTTACACCACCTTAACTACAAAAGCTCTGCGGATATTTATGAGGCATTTTGGAGCACCATTTGGACAAAGATTGCATTCTTCTTGTTTATACTTAATGTGACACTTTGCTCAGGCTGGATTGTTATCTAGACATAGGAGAAAAGTAGCTTTTTGAACTTTCATATTTAGCTTGATAAAAGCAAGATAAAGTCTTCTATGAATGATGATGATAAGTGATCAATGTAAAAAACAGAGAGTCTGTCTTGTTCACTCACTTTTTTTGATCACTGATAGCATGCCTACACAATTGACATGCACAAAATATAAAGGCCAAGTAACCAAAACTTAATGGATGCTATAGTTAAGGCTGTCTGTCTGCACAACCTACGCATCCTGGGGTGGAGCTTCAGGATTCATATTCCTTCTGTCATCGCTTCCTTTTTTGCTTATTTTCTCATTAGTTATGATAAAACTGGGAAAGGAAAAAGTGAACTCCGAGAGAGGGGAAAGCAAACCTCTGAAATGATGAACACTGAATAAGCAACAACCAGTTCCTTACTGAGACCTGCCATAGGTAAAGGGTTTAAATAGCCTTCACCCAGTCCTCTCCTTGCCTGCTGCCTGGCTCTATTTAAAGTGTATTTGGTTACATGGTCTAAGTTGTGATTATACCACTGGAGGCACGTCTACCAATAATGCATATTAATCTTAAAATGCCCTTCTCTGCCGGGAATACAAGATGTGCTTATCCATCTCAATCAAGATAAATCAAGAGCCTTTGTAAAAAAGATTTTCAGCTATAGGTCCAAGTAGCCTTGAAGCTGCAATTTGGGAAGAAAAATGTGATTAAACTTCTGGCAGTTTCTGATATGAGGGGGGATGTGAATATAGAGTGTTTAAACCAGTAGATTTACACATGGCCTCAATAGGCCTTGAAGCATTTTCATATATCCCTGATGGAGACACAATAAAGATGATTCTGTTACTTCCCTGTTAATTGCATTAGAATCTGGGCCTTGCTGAACCAACGTTGTTAACAGTGAGCAGAGACTTTTCAGCAGTGTTACCCAGAAGCTAGGAAAACATCCTGCGCTATTTCTTTGATTGCATCAGGCCAAGWTGACAGGAAACTCAGGGCAAATACTGAGCTGAAGGAATGGTGTACATCACAGCTTCTGATACATTATTCAGATGTTACAGTATTGGAACTAAAGTTACACGGAGAAAATGAGACTCCCTTCTAATAGGGCATCTGTTTCTAGCAGCTGTCTGAGCACCACTGAGAGAAAAATAACAAGCTTCTGCGGGCCACCGCAGAGACTGGGATAAAGCAGAGGAAACTCCAACGATGTGCTTGCCTGGAAAGAGAGTGAGCATCTGGCTATTGCCTCTTCACCAAAACCTTCAGTCCTGGATTGGCGTGCTAAGATCCAAAACATTGTTCTTTCAAAATCCAGGAAGCACTGCTTGATGCTGATGAGTCACTGTATGCAGAATTATTGTATTCAGAAACATAGACCTAAGGTCCTATGGCCTCCCTCCCTACCTAGCCTAAGGGACAAAGGCTAAGCTAGCATGGAATCAGGGAAAACTTCCACGGAGGGGTTCTGGAGAGGTCATCTAATCCATTTCCTTGCTCCCAACTCAGCATCACTTATATCCCTGCCTTTTTCTTACTGATAGCCATCTAGGCTGTTCCTAAAGACGTCCAGACATGGAGTGGTACTGGTATGGGTATCAGCTGGTTCTGGGGGGGAGTTGCTGGAGATATATGAGACTGAAGCTAAAGAAGCACAAAGCTCTAGCAGGGTATGGGCACTGTGTGCGTATGGGGGGCAGACAGGGAGAGGCAGGTACGTTGGGGGCTAAGCCTGAGAGGACAGAAGAGGGTAAGGAGAAGTCATCCCCTAAGCCGAGCACCAGCATTGCTGCKAGACGAAGCGGTGATGGCAGGGAGTGGAGCTAGATGGGACTTGTTTCAAAAGCTGTTCAAAGTTACGAGGCCCAAATGCTGGCAACACAACCTGGGATGGAAACTCCAGGGCATCCTCTGGCAACTGATCCCAGCCCTTCACTTTTCTTTGTGGCTGCATTGCTCTGCTTAAAGCCTGATTTGAAACTACATTTGATCTAAATCTCAAAGCATGGCTGTCCAGTACTGAGGTCAATTGTGCAAGTCACTGGACAAGCAGCAGTTGGCTTGTTCTTCTTCCAGCTTACTGTTGGGGAACCGGGCAGGGCTGACTTCTGCTCCACAACTTGCTCAGGGTGGAAGAGAAAAATCAAATATCTCTTCCTGTGCATGAGCAGTCACTGCTGCTCAGCAGTTGTGTGGTAACTTCTGGTGGTGCCATAGCTCTGTCATTGTCTCCATGGGCGAACTTGTTGTTGCAGAGTGCAGGGTGCTGAGGATCACAGGGGGTGTTGTGAAGGCCTCCAAAGATCCTAGTCATGGTGGAAGGACTGGTGCCATCCCTCAACATGTTGTTCTTCCTTCCTGCTCATGACTCAGTCCAGCACCAGGGGTGGTGAAGGTAGCTCTTCTCTCAGACTTGCACCCTCTGGGACCAAATCAAAGTCACAAAGCCCTGATGCTGTGTCAACAGCAGAGAACCACTTTTCTCAAAAATTAGGCTTGAATTTTAATTCCAGGGCTAAACTGCTGTTTGAATAGCTGTTTTCTGCCTCCATCACTGCCCAGCACTCAGGTTTCCTTTATAGAGTATATTTGTCTCTATTTATCACAGAGGGGGTTGAGGGTGATGTTTAGATACCAGGCTGAGGAGTGTACTGCAAATTCTGTGGATAGAGACTATGATAAATACATAAAGCTTCCTCAGCTGAAAAGTACTGTCTGTATGGATACTGTCACGACGATGGATTAATTCATTGGCTTATTCTCTTTCCCATTTAATGTCGAGGGCCAGGCCCAGAAGTATTTCCCAGCACAGTCAGAATACGCTCCCAATCCCATGTCTTTGGCTTTGCTAATACTTTTCCGTAGCAGCCTCCCCCTTTTGTCCGGTGTAGCAACTGTGGAGCTCGTCCATATTTGCACACGTTTCTAGGAATCTTTCAAAGTCAAAATCTCAATGTCATTCCACGTGTGATTTTGGTATCTGCTGAATAATGTAAGTAGTCCTGACAAATGAATGTGTTAGGCTATGTCAGAGGGGCAAAGCCTGCCCACCTTCCTGGAAATTGTCTGTTTGAGAAAAAAATACCATGTTAGGTATTTTACCATCAGATATTAGGAGAATTCAACAGCTGGAGAAGGATGGACTTTTTGCCGCAGCAAAGGGAGGTCATGCACCCCTGGTCCAGAGAGCAGTCACCAGGTACCTGAGGTCAAGGAGAAAACCACTGGCAGCAGAGCTTGCACTGTGCTGCATAGCTGGGAGCACATCTCCCCTCTCCTGGGACAGTATACATATACGCAGACATTTTGTGCTGGTATCCACTATGTGACATTGATATATTTTCATTTTTTATTCATTTTCACCTGCTTTCAGCATGTTTGAGCAATGTAGCTGCCCATGTCTAGCACAGCTGACCACTTACAGTCTCCAGGGTCCACCATGAGATAGTCTAAGGCGGCAGTTTCTTGATTGCTCTGAGCTGATCTAAATGATCAGTACTACGATGTGCTAGAAGAAATAATGAAACTGCAGCCCAAGTCCAACCATTCTGGGCTTAATTGCTGTTAAAATACTAGGGAAACAGTAGACACTGTGGATTTTTAAGTCTTCAAGATCTTGCAGCACACCCCCAGACTTTATACAGCAACACAGAGAGTTCAAGGAACTCCCCAGAGAAAATAGGCTCTCATACAAATAGAAATGGAAGGAATGTTTGCTTAAAATGTTAAACATATTCTAATTAGTAAATAAAGAAAAGTGCAATTTAAATAAGGCATGAAGAATTCCTACGTGAGAGAATTATGCCACTTGTGAAATTCCTATGTGTAATAAAAGAGAAAGAAAACAGATGCAAAAGAAGATAAAGCTTTAGATTCAAAACTGAGTTTTGAATTTTTCTTTGAAAGTCACTTACTATCAGCCAGTCTAGTGGAGAAGAAACCTTCCCTAACCTACCCAAACGCAGAGGCTAAGTTTCCAAGGAACGGGAGCTTTTGCAGGTATGAACTTTATCATGAACACAGTCTCAACGCCTCAGCAAAAGCATCTTAGTGTCCCCTTTTTATTATCAGAAATGTAAAACACTCTTAATCCGTGGAAGACAACTGGATATTACTAATACTAAACAACCTTCACCTCTGCAAAGTACATTGATATAACTCCTGATAGCACCAAGTTATCTTATTCTGTAGAATGCCAACTGTTAATCATTTAATCAAGTCCGCTTTCTGACCTATGACCAAGGAAAGTCCCTGGCTCAGTTTTTACTCCTGAACCTTCTTACCCTTGTCAGACAGTTCTCTGCTGGCCTAAAGGCAGGGTGGAAATCTATTATCTATGACTTTTATTCTATTATCTATTACTTTTATTCACGTTCTGCTAAGTTGCTGTTTATGTTACTATCTGGAGCTATGTTGTACTATTAAATATACTAAGGCTTAATAAACTAGTGACGGTGGAACAACAGGTCTGCAGTCTGCCCTGTGGAAGTGGTGCCGACGGTCCTTGGGTCGGTACAGCCGTGGTGGTTAGGGAGGAGAGCACAGCCTTGTGAGATGGCCTCCTCTCCAGAGAAGAGGAAGAGGGGCTACATCCATCCTAAATATTCCCCAAGTAAATCTTTGCTCTTCATGCCAGCCAAGAAAGTAAGAATCCAGTTTGCTTGTAGAAAGAGGTCATAATGGAGAAAGTGGGGTGTGATGGGTAAGGATAGAGATACAGGTTCTGATCCCAACACAAACTTCTTGCCTTCCCTTGGAAAACCRTTTCATTTTTCTTCTACTGCCCGTTTTCTGTCTTGCCTCTGTCTTCGTTAAGTACTTTTTAGAAGGATTTGTCCCTCAAAATCTGTGTGCTGCTTAAGTCTATGGGTTTCCAAGGCCTTTAGGTGTGATTTAGGTCACCCCTTCTTCCCAGCTGGTCACTGATTTCCCATGTGATGTTCAGCGCCGGGTGGTTAGTGCTTCATGCAGGTACCTGACTGCTGTGGGAAGGGGGTGAAGCAAAGTAGAGCACTGAACAAGCAGCAGTAGCTTCTAAATTAACTTCTCCCACATCATTTTCAGAGAATTTGTCCTCCTGTTTCAGATCTTTCCACTTTGGACTCCACATCTTATAGCTGTATTATTTATGAGTCTCTATCAGCTGAAGTGATGCAGATCATGTTTTATTGATGTTCTTCTTTCAGACTAATCACATGCTATATGGCAGTCAGAGCATTTCCACTTCTCCTTTTCGTCAAGGATTGAAAGGATTGAAAGAGCCCTCCCCCACTGCAGAATGCTGAAGATTTCCAAAGGAGTTTTGGTGGAGGAATTGTCAAGACATTTATGTGTCCTTTAAGAAACACCGTCCCCCCACCAAGCGCACACACATGTTTTCTCCTCTCTCTCTAATAGTTATCATGACCCAGAAGAAATACACAAACACTCACACATGCAAAAGAAAAAAAAAAAAAGAAAAGAAACAAATTCATTTTGTCAAAGGTCCATTTTCCTCCCCAGTGTATGTGCAGCCGCTACTGTACTACACCTGATCTTTGATTTTATAGGTGTCGAATGGGATACTCCATTACCTTTAATCAAATAAGCAACTGGCAGAATCAGGGGCACACGATTTTGGGAAGTATCCAGAGGCACTTTGGAATTCAAGAACACTTTGTAAAAGTAGTCATAAAGTCAGGCTTCCCTTGTACCTGGTTGCCTATAAAAGTGGGGCTGCTGCCCTGGCAGTTTTAGGAAACAAACGGGGAAGTATGTAAGAAATCACAGCTCTATATTCAAAGTGCTTTACTTTCTTAGAGACTGCTGTATGCTCCATACGCAGAATTAATATGGATATTATATGTACCAGCAATGTGCTTGTTAATATTCAGAAAGCAGCAGCCTATGCTTCTTACTCTAGAGTCATGCTCTCAAAAAAATGGCAAATGGCACGTGACCACCGTGTGGGGCTAGCTCCAGGAATCTGACTTGTGTGGGCAAAAATAGCGGTGATGAGCTGGTGGCACATGGGGTGTTCATGTGCTGCAGTCCATGTGCTCACTCAGTGTCCTCGGTGCAGACACTGGCTGCAAGCCCACAGCCATAACGAGGAAAAGGTGCATCTGACTTTCCTGGGAAATTAGCAGCACTGGGAGCTGCTCTCTTGAAATTTCTTTTGCAGACTAATATCAGAAATTATGAACASATAGTGTGCTTGCAGCTGTCCTAGTTTTTGGCAATGTCAGACAAATCTGGATGAGAGGGGGCAGCAGTCTACTGTGACTCCTTCCACCATGCTCTTTGCCCAGTGGAGGTGTATGGGGTTAAAGAGTGGGGTTGCTAAGCCTCAGCTGAGCTGTACCTAGGCACCTTGAGGTCTCCACAGGTGTGTGTCATGGAGCTGAGGATCCTGACCCAGGTGCCTCAGTGGGGAAATGCCAAAATAGTGGCAGGTCCCATCAGCCCTTGCTAGCTGCTCAGGAAGCAGGGCTGGGGCAGCAGTGGAAGGGTGAGTGAGGAGGTGCTGATAGCTGGGGGGGGCAATCAGAGGTTGAACTTTCTTGCTGAGGCTCTTCCTGTTCTGCTAACAGCAGCTTTGACCACTGCTCATTCAAGGCAGGTAGAAGGTCCCTATGGAGAGCCAGGCCATGAGCTCTGCAGCATTGCTTCAGCAGAAGAAGGCTCTCCTGAGAATCTCTGTCCTGAGGGCCACTACACCTAACCATAGGYTGCTCCTCTTCACTTTTCACCTGAGGGAGAAAGCTTTCTGGTAACACCCAGTCCTTGGAAAGGCTTCTAGCAAGGCTTCCCAATGGCTTTTATTGATTTGTGCCAAGCCTTGCAAGTCTGTCAGGTCTCATATGTTGAATGTGAGCTGACTCCATGCTGACCCACAGCATAGACAGTGCCTTGCATGTGTGCAGTGGTGGCCCCTCACCTGGTCCCTGGCCCATGAGCCAGGTGCAGCTGAGCTGCAATCTGTTGCCAGCAGTGCTGGGGGGAATGGAGGGTCTCGAGGAGGCAGGACTGAATCTGTGCCATGGTACAGCTCCTGTTGGACCCTGTGGTCACTGGTGTCTCTCCCTGTGCTTCATCCCAGACTTCTGAGCATTCGAAAGCTACAGTCCACGAGAGCTGTGATTTAGGGATCTTTGCAGCTCAGGTCAGAAGCAATGTGAGCAGGCTGGAGGCTTCCAGTGCCGCTGCTCACTGCTGAGGCACTAGGTCTGTCCAAGCTGCTTGCTGGCCTTAGCATAGGAAAGCAACAAGCCTGAAAAACTCCTAAATTGTTTCTGTGGTCCTCAGCTCTGTGTGCCTCTAGGAGGCTCCGTCATAGAAGGGCTTTGCAGTTTAGACCTGACACTCCTTTCCACCCTCTCAGTGCAGRGAAGGTTGTTTTTTCCCTGGAGAGGAGTTGCCTTTGCGCTGAGCTGTGTGTAAAATCGCTGTGAATCCTTTGCTTTGTTAAGAAAGGGAGCGTGTACGAAGTGAACCAGGCTCTGGGATTTTCCTAGGTCCATCCTGCGCTTTGATCAGCAAAAAGTAGCCATCTCAGGAGGGCATTTATTGGCTAGGGATGGAATCTCTTTGGTGGGCATCTTCAAAAGCTGTGCTCCCCCCCCGAATGCCGTGCAGATAATGATGAGTTGCTCTTTGAAGTTGTGATCTGCGTGCCTGGCGTGTCAAGCCTTCGCAGCATTCAAGATCCCTGCTTTGGGATCAAGAGCTCCTCTGCCTCAGTTAAATTATGTGCTAGGCACAGAGCTGCGTCCCTCTTAAACTGGAAGCAATGAAGAATTTAACAATCCTGCTGAGCACCGTGGACAAGGCAAGTGCAAGGAACTAAAGAGGAAAGTTGGTCACACTCTTGTCTAGCCAAAGCTAGTATCTTGGCACTGTAAAAGGGGGAACTCCTGTTAGTATCTTTTGCAGGAGGTGCTTTGATGTCTCCCTGGGGCGGGATGTCTGGTCGAGCTGCTGGCGATGTCTCTGGAAGGCCGGTACATCCTGTTTACCGACTGAAAGATTTTAAGGTTCTGCAGAGCTATTACTAAGAGCAGATGTCAATTGCTCCTCAGCATCTCCTATCAAAAGATATACTGTCCTCTGGGACCCTTTTAAAACTCATTTGCTTATAGTCAGTGGTCTTCCAGTTTTCTTTCCACAGATGGAGTGTGGCTTAAGGAAAAGCATCTCATGGAATCCCTCTATTCACGATCGTACAGACCACCTCCCTGAACTCCCCCAACCCATCCTGTAGTAGTATTGCAGCACGTGTAGTATAGTGGGGTAGTGCTGTGGAGTACTTTTAGCTGAGTTCCCATGACCACTTTGTATCTGGAAAGAAGGAAAAGTGTCAGCATCATATAACTAACCAGGTTTTCGAGACTGGCCAGCAGAAACGTCTGTCAAGCCAGTTTGAAAATGCTCTAACTGAAAGTATCCAGATCCAAATCCCAGCAGATGTAAACCAGCACAACTGCACAGGCTTTGGCAGGGCAACACCGACTCCRCTGACATCGCCTCTGACTTTCACTAACTGAGGATCTTTGGTTGCAAATGAACTGCATCCATTTATTTCAGTGAAGAACCAATGTGGTTTCCATTTAGCTGCTCTAACGTACACCGCAGTGACTTTGGTGGGTGCAGAGCTGTATTAGCTCAGGATCTGGCCTTTCTTAATGCCTTGCCCTTCCTAACTCGACAACAAGTAATTAACCAGCTGCTGAGCTCAACCTCAGTTTGTAGCTGGTAAGGGAATTCACAGCTTTCAGACCACATAAATATTATCACGCTACAGACCATCACTTTCTCAACGTGAACTGCCAGCAGTAGTTACATTTACTGTGGTTGCTCTGATGGTGTGCATGCTAAGTAGGGGTGATGCTGCAAATATCTCACTGCAGAAATGTGAAGCTGTTAATGATGCTACCGTGTATTTCACTGAAGTAGATGCTTTAATTCTGATTTTGGAGAGTAGGAAAGCTGTGAAGAGTGGGTGGATGTGGCAGAGGAGATATCTGTATGAGGTTAAAAACACATTTGTGATCCTTCAGCCTGATGTTGTTTCTATAAAGGCAAAATGATTTTTTTTTTTTTGCTAGTCCAATATTGGTAGCTGTTGTAAAAATCCTCATAAATTTTTAATGCTAGTAAAGAGCTCTAGTCAAGCATCCTTAAAGAAGTCAAGTTTCAAGTAACTGTGTTGGGTCCTCCTTTAATGTGAAATTCTCCGTTCTTCCTGCAACAGAGCTGCAGGCAAAAACACAGTGCTTTGGTTATTCTGAGCATCTGTGCATTTGACCCAATTACTGTACAGTATCTGTCAGTTGAAAGCAGCATATAATACAGAAAACGCCTGATGCTGGAAGCTAATTACTATTTCCTTTGTAACTGACTTAGGAGAGGGAAGAGGAGGAGTTGGGAAGAGGGGGCTATATTGGAGAAAGTATTTCAGGAGCTTGCGGTAGTTTTCATTTCGAGTGTGACTAGCGTCATTTCTGCTGTCGGTTCAATGCTGAACTTAAAAACATCATATATATATAATTGTGTGTGTGTATAAAAAGAAAGAAATATATCTGGAAGATCTGTGATGTATTTGGAATGACAGCAACTGTAGCATATAATTAAAGAAACAATCAATTTGTAGTTTAATAGACTTAGCTGCTCTTGCTGTCAGCAAAGAGAGCTATTTAACCTTTTCTGGACCAGGAAAGTCCTTCCTTGCCTGTGACAGTGGTGTAACTCATCAACATCTACCTGATTTGCACCAGCAAGGGAACTTGTTTTTAACCCTAGGCTTGAGAAACCAGTTGTGGGAATAGCCAGCAGGTGAAAGTTCCCTTAATTTCCAGTGGCCTTTCCATGTACAGGTGGTTTGACAGATTGGAGGATATGGAGCACCCTTCACACACTCAGTATTCAAACCAGCCCCTGCAGAACAAGTGAGTCTTAATACTGATGAATCCCTAGGATAGGGGGTGGAACAAGAAGTGGCATTCGCAGACTTGCGATGTGAGCAGCTCTGAAAACAGGAGGGGTAATGTATTGCATATCAAACCCCTTGGTTCGATATTGCAAAATTGATTTGCACACGCAGAGCAAACACAACATGCCCTGGAGCACCAGCCATGCTCTCAAGGTCAGGCAGACTCTGTGCCACATGGACGATGAATCTGATGTGTCCAGGATGCGCTGGACTCACTGTGCTTACAGTATGGACACAACATGGGTGACCCATACTGGAGATCTTCTCTATGCTAAGAAGAGACAATACTGCAAATACCTTATTGTGGGAATGTCGAGATCTTAGCGATGCCACTACACATTTGACTGAAGTACATTCACTTTCCAGTTCTGGATCGTTCTTTCTTAATTAATACCTGCTCTACAGTAGCTCTGGATGCTGTGCAATTTGTAAATGGTGTCTTCTCTGAAAATCATCCTAGTCAGAGAACAGTGCAGTGAATTAACAGGTAAATCAGGACAATGTTTTAAGGCTAAAGCCTTTTCCAGGGCAGACGTTCAGATTTAGAGGCACCGCAATGCTAAAAGTTCTAGTGTCGTCAGCTTGACTAGACAAACAACAATTGTGAAAAGCACTCAGATTGCCTCTTTGCCTGTTTTTTCAGAATGAGATCTTTCAGCTTTTTGATCTGAAGGAAATTTTAAGTTTTTACAATGCCATTTTTCTAAAAAACCCTTTACTAAAGATTCCTAGAAGAAAAYGTTTGAAGATTGAACAGAGAGTTTCATGTAGCTTCAAACAATGCTTTTGAACCATTCATTAGCTGGAATTTGGGGAGGTTGGGGGGGAGAAGATTTTGATTATCCTGAAATGATTTTTTTCTGTCTGTACTATGAGCAAGCTGAAAAAGCAATGCTCTCAGAGCTCTATTAATTAGTTTTATAAGAGGCTGTGGGTTGCAGTTGATGAGAAGCTACTGCATAAGTAGCACCACATCGTTCTATAAAATTATGAAATATAAGTTTTTTTCCCTCTTTGATTTCTGCTATTGCATTTGTATGGGGAAGTCGCATATTTTGCTCTAGATGCTAGAAACTTTTATTTTGGAGACATAACAGTAAACATCCCTTTCCTGCTGTTCAAATTAGGAGGAAAAATTCTGTGGGGTTTTGCCTGTCAAAGTGGGGCTGTCTGGTATGGCAGAGATTCATGCGAACTTTTTCTGAGATGTTGAGTTACATGGCTGCATCCCCTGGAGTCTCCAGTCTGGAGGGACTCTAGATCTTAAAATGCAATTAAATTGACATCGCTGGCTATATCTATATCATAAAAAGATTGGGCCTGGAATGGGTTTCTGGCTGTGAAGCCAGCATGGACATAGCCCTTGCACATGCAGCTGAACATTTTTATTCTYCAGATAGGGACAGAGGGATCCCTTGGTCAAACAGGCTGTTGCAAATGGTCCCTGACCCATGGCAACTCCTAACTGTGTCTGGGCAATGACCGGGAGGGTGCTGGCTGGGCTAGCTGGCCTGGGCCAAAACTGTGCCAGAGCCTTTTTAAGGGTTTAACAGTGTGAGCGAGCTTATGCTAGTTTTTGGTTACTGGTATGGACATTGCTGGAGAGTTTCTCCTTTTTTTTTTTCTCAGGTCAGACTTCTCCAGCACACCAAACTGCTCTGGAGGGTTTTTGTTTGTATCTTGAGAAGAAAGGAGGACTTTCTTCTACTAACAGCGCAGGGCATGAGCTGGAGTGATTTGGTGTTAATATCTACCTCTTTCAGAGTCCACATTTAATGTAATTGCCAGATTATGTAGTTTGTCATTCCTCCTTCTGTAAATTATGAGAATAATATTTTTTCCTTTCTCATCCTCTTTGAGACCTTCAGAACAGGTATCCAAGGGCATCCAAGACATCCATAGAAGGCTGGCAGTTATGGTGCTGATGCAGTGAGAGACTTGTGTCCTTCTGGAGCAATATTTGGAGGCTGGTGAGGTACCAGAGCATCTCAAATGTCACTAGACACTCTTGTGTGGACAGCTGAACTAAGTCTGTTTCAGAAAAACTGTGGTGATGTCCACTATTGTGTGGCTTACAGGTGAGATTCGTGTACAAATTAAGATACTTCAAGGCCTTCCAAGACTAGGTGAAAAGCTGGGCTGTCATACCATCATTAATTCAGTGGATTTTTTTTTTTAAATATGGTTGACTTTCTGAATACAAGAAGCAAGGGATTGCTCTACACCTTTTCTCCGACAAGGAAGTCATTTGCAAAATTTAGCTTAATTCCAGAGAAACTCAGATTGATGATTTAATCACGAAATAGCCATGGCAGGGGAAGAGCATAATCATGGACTCGAATATATTTATGAATGCACAAAAGATGCAACCTTTTCTAGGGAAGAATAGAGGACACAGAGGACACAGATGTATTCCAAATTATTTTGTCTTTTTCTATATTTGTGCTTAAAAGAATCATCCTTATCCCAGCTCCTTTAGGATTTTATTTCATGAGGGAATCAGGGTTTTGCCCAGGTTGCTTGAATAAAGAGCTTTTTCCAACACTTGCATATTTATGCCTACAGCACTGCAAATTTAATGTATTCACCTCATTTATATGAATTATTTAAGAGCATAGCTCCTTAGGGGAGCATCAAAAAATTAGCCTCTGTGTTTGATCGAAATCCAAATGAGACCAATGGAGAGACTTCTCAGGCATTCCTCCCAGTCCATGCCTGGCTTATAACTAAGCTACCATGGGTGATATGAGTTATTGCCTAGTGACTACTCTGTTTGGACTAGGATGTGGAAGGTTGCTTTGACCACTGGGTAACTTCCAACTAGTTTTGCTGCTTCTTTATGAATTTCAATATCCTTATCTGTAAAATGAGAGAAATGTTAATGGGTTCCTTGAAAAATGATTTGGGATAGATCCCTAAGCGATCGGGTTGATTAGCTCAACCTTAAACTGAGGTCATCAAAATCATGCTCAGCTGGTGCTTCGCTCCTGCTGGTTATAGTCAGATGTTGATCCAACACAAAGCCACTCCAGGCAGAGGTGCTCTAGCTACTCTACTCAGAGTTAGCTTAATTATCTGTATGATATGGTATTTCACTGTAGAAACCTGCGTGAAATTCCATGAAGAAAGTCTTCTTAAAAGCACTCACTCTTCTACTGATGACTGCATGTACAACCTCACAAGCCAACATACTGGATTCAATAAAGTAGATGTTCAGTTATCTTCCATTCCTGCACAGTCTGATCAATTTGGCATGCTGGGAAACCATTTGCTGGCTTGGGGTTCACACAAAAATACACTCAGGAAGGAGGCTGTGCAGTTTCCCAGTGGTTAAAGCTGTCACTTAGGCTGTGTGAGGCCAAGAGTTTCATCCCAGTCTAAATATTGCAGACCAGAGATCTGAATGCCCTGGCCAGGCTTAGCTGTCAGGCTTACAGCTGGATGCTTGACAACTGGATGGAAATTGATTCATTATTATAAATACTGGAGTAAAAATACCAAGGGAGATTTTAGACTTTTTTTTGGAGAGAGCACTTTCATGTGCTATCTCTTGATGAGAGCTCACTAATCACCCAAGGAAAAAGTAATTGCCATTAATTCAGTGATTGAAACCGTAAATAGAGTAGGCAGTGTCAGTGCTGAATTTGGTATCTGCATTATCTTCCAAAGCGTAACTTCTGCTAATTGAGCTAGATGAGATTTCTTATTATCTGAGGACAGATATATTATTCTCTTTTGCCCATTAAAGAGAATAAGAAACATTCTGGGCATTAGGTACAAAACAGAGTTCACAAAGTGGTGTTGGAATTAGTGATAAGTCCACGCCAGGAAGCCGATGGATGATATTGTAGCACCATGTAGACTGACCAAGGTATGCTGAATTGCAGTGTTGACCATACTGAATAGTTCTCCATTAACACAGCATGTCTGAGATGAGGAACTTAGATGGAGAGTTCTATATATTGTTAGGTGAGTCATGCCCGAGGCCTTTCCAGATAGATCTGTGGTTATTATTGTGGGACAGGGATTCCTTGATTCCTCTTTGATCCTTTCCTGGATCACAACAAAAGTGTAGAGTCCACTGAGCACTTTTAAGCTTCTACTTGGGCAAAATGCTCTTTTGGAAGTGCCAGTGCCATCCTTGTGAAGTTCAGCCAGAGCTCCAATTAGAGCCATGCCTGCAGCCAACCTCTGTGAACTGTTCCTTTTGATTAAAAATCATCAGAGATAAGTAGTAAGACCAGCCTTCAGGAATCTGAGGCCCGTGAGACCCATGGGAAAGTCTGGAGCAAGGAAGACTTACCCTCAGTGGAGGAGGATCAGGTTAGGAAACACTTAAACTGGACATACATAAGTCCATGAGCCCTAAAGCATGCACCCGTGAGTGCTGAGGGAGCTGGCTGATGTCATTGCAAGACCACTCTTGATTATTTATGAAAGGTCATGGTGATTGTGGGAGGTTCCTGAGGACTGGAAGAGAGCAAACATCACCCCTATCTTCAAGAAGGGCAAGAGAGAGGATTTGGGCAACTGCAGGCTAGTGATGGAGCAAATCCTCCTGAAAGCCATTTCCAAGCACGAAAGAACAGAAAGGTGATTGGGAGTAGTCAGCAAGGCTTTATGAAGGGGAAATCATGCTTAACCAGCCTGATAGCCTTTTATGATGAGATGACTGGCTTGGTGGATGAGGGGAGAGCAGTGGATGTTGTTTCTCAACTTTAGTAAGACTTTTGACATGGCCTCCTGTAATATCTTCACGGACAAGCTGATGAAATATGGGCCAGGTGAGCAGATGGTGAGGTGGACTGACAACTGGCTGAACTGCCAGGCTCAGAGGGTTGGGATCAGCTGCATGAAGTCCAGCTAGAGGCCAGTCACTAGTGCAATACTGCAGGCATTGACACTGGGGCCAATACTGTTTAAACACTTCATGAATGACCGGGATGATGGGAAAGAGTGCATGTTTGCAGATGACCCAAAAGTGGAAGGAGCAGCTGATATACCAGATGGTTGTGCTGCTGTTAAGAGGAACCTCAACTGGCTGGAGAAATTAACTTCATGAGGTTCCTCTCYGCCCAACAAAGGGAAATGCAAAGTCCTGAACCTTGAGAGCAGTAACCCCATGCACCAGTACAGCTTGGGGCCAACCAGCTCAAGAGTAGCTTTGCAGAAAAGGCCCTGGGAGTCCTGGTGGACAACAAGTTAACCATGGGCCAGCAACGTGTCCCTGTGGCAAAGAAGACTAAAGGTATCCTGGGCTGAATTAGGAGGAGCATCACCAGCAGGTTGAGGGAGGTAACCCTTCTCCATTCAGCCCTGGTGGGGCCACATCTGCAGTGCTGTGTCCAGTGTTGGGCTCCCCACTACAAGAGAGATCTGGATTTACTGGACTGAGTCCAGTGAAGGGCTGCAAAGGTGATTAAGGGACTGGAGCACTTCTCATACGAGGAGAGGCTGAGAGAGCTGGGACTGTTTAGCTTCAAGAAGAGAAAGGTTCAAGGGGATCTTATCAATGTATATAAATATCAGACAGGAAGGTGTAAAGAAGACGGAACCAGACTCTTTGTAGT
Source organism: Apteryx rowi (assembly GCF_003343035.1). NCBI lineage: Eukaryota > Metazoa > Chordata > Aves > Apterygiformes > Apterygidae > Apteryx > Apteryx rowi. The sequence continues at coordinate 2,017,433 of NW_020447297.1, read as the reverse complement.
GGTGTCCAGTGACAGGATGAGATGCAATGGGCACAAAATGAAACAACGGAAATTTTGTCCTAACATAAGAAAACACCTTTTTACTGTGAGGATAGTCAAACTGGAACAGGTTGCCCAGAGATGTTTTGCGGTTTCCATCCTTGGAGATACTCAAAAGCTGTCTGGACATGGTCCTGGGCAACCTGAGAGCGGGGGTGTTAGACCAGGTGATCTCCAGAGGTCCTTTCTAACTCCAACTATTCTGTGATTCTTTGAAGTGATCCGAAAGAGCCCTACTAGATGGCAGATGCCTCAGCTGTGGCACCATTCTCTCACGTCCATGACTGGATGTACCAAATGGGCCCCGTGTCCCATAACCCAATGCAGAGCTGTCTTGTGCATCAGCAGGGAAGAGACTTAAGAGATATCGGTCACTCAGCTTCAGAGACTGGGCTGGACAGCAGGACTCTTCTGTTTCTGGGTCTGACACAGACCTCTCGTGACTTCTGGCAAATGATTTGCTCCAATTGTGTCTCCGTTTTCCTGATCTGTAACATCAGGATAGCAATGTTTTCTAGAGTTGCACACTCTGGATTGTTTCYTGCAAACTCTTTGGACCAGAAACTAGTGTGACAATTTTCACAGAGCTGAGCACTCTCTCTCCAGTGCCAGAGCGGCCCTGATGTGTACTTTCCAGGAAAGATGGCTGTTCAGGGCAAGGCATCAGCCATCACGTTGAATCTTGCAGCAATAGYGAGTGATTTTCCCCTGCCCGTGAGTCCCTCAAATTATTCTTGAGATCCTGAGCCCTCAGGAACTATATGTTCACACATTTCACTTGGCAAAGTACAGTTGGCAAGTTTATTTTGACGCCCAAAAATCTCATGTCAAGGTCATACGAGATTTACTCTAGCAAAACACAAGATGATATTTCATCTTGCTATCACGAAGAGAAAAATAAACCCAAGCAACATCTAAATAACAGTCAATTAAAAGATCCTTCCCAGGAAACCTGTGACACCTCCCAAAACCTTGCTGCACAGCGCAGATGCTGCAGCCTGGGAAACAAYGCATTCAAGTGTATTTGACTTCCTGAACCATGCTCTGCAGGGCCGAATCCTCAATCTGGGGTGCAGATCAAATAGGGCATTCCAGGAGTGGATRGACAAAAGGGAGTAGGTTCGTTATTTGGGTGGGATTCATCTATATCTGTCAAATAGCTTGTTGTCCAGCCCAACTTAATTTGCTAGAGTTCAAAGCTCTTTCTAGAGCCTATGAAGGGAGGCAGGTGCCTCTGGAGAACAGTTCAGCCAACCCATCTGAGACCTGGTAGGACTTACAGGGAGTTGGCTAGTGGGCAGCTCGCTCCACTGGTCCAGAGATGGCCTAGGAAGTTGGTAGACTTCACTTCTCTCTCTTAGAGCAGTGCAATCAGGTGAGAGGAATCCCCATTTTAAGGAATTCAACCTCTTGGTTGAGAGTGCAGTCGAAGCGTTGTGCTGAGGCACTGAAGTGCTTTGCAAGGTCTTGGCTCCTCACCGAATCAGGCCCGAGCTCAGAAAACCACCTGCTCTCCCTTGAGAGCGAGCACATTTGATTTCCCATTGTCTGTGAAAGCTGCCCTGTGGATAATCTCATTTACATTCCTTCCCTGTTTCTTTGCAAATGATACTTCATAAACCCCCCACGTGTTGCGACGGATGCAAACAGCAGACTGGCTCAAGGAGCAATAACCATTTCCGCTGCTTAAATGGAAGCAGAGAGGATTTCCAAACTCAGCAATAAAAGCACAATTACCTCGGCTGCAGGTCTGACTGCTGAATGACTGGCGGAGCTGCAGCTGCTTCCAACTTTTACCAACAGCGCAGAWATGGGCCAGTGGCAATAGCCTTTTCCACGTGTTTAGGAACAGTGGGGAAGAAATGAATGAAYAAATCTGAGTTTGTGATAGTTTTTATCCGAATGAAGCCAGGTATGGGAAAGCATGGAGTTCTTCTGCAGGGCAGTCAGCTGGGATTTTGGGATGGTAGTGTTATTCCATAATCCTTCCATGTGTGTCTTGGGGCTGAAGGAAGATGCTCTACCCAAAACAGATTTGGTACAGAGTGTACTCAGCTCTTTGGTTCAACACAGCTTGATCTTATTYAGCATGAGGATAGAGTACAAAGCCATTTTCCCCATGCCTTTTCTAAAGAATAGAGTTACCAGGAGGAATCGTAGACCAGGAGCTAAATCCCAGGTGGTGGAAATAAGCCAAGGTTCCCTACCACCTGATACAGTGTATAATCTTGGACAATTTCTACCTTARCCCTCTTCGCAGAACACAGAAGACTTCTTCCTTACCAAATGCATTGGTCTGAAATCTTTCAGTGGGGGCTCAGATATTGACTGCCAGATTTGTGAGGTGGCTGTGGCAGGTGAGAAGGAGGTAGGAGCTGCACGCGTTCATTGCTCTAGTGGGTTATTTTTCACTTGCACTTTCAAACATGGCACGCAAAGAATTTTTTGCCTTGTAAAACCAGCAAATGTGTTCACTGGCTTTGGTGCATGGCTACAGGTTTGCAAGGTTTTTTTCACAGTAGCAATTATTCATATTCATGTTACCAGGTATTCAAATCTTCTGATCTGGCAACACATTTAAGCACATACTTAGTTTAAAGTATAGAAAGAATTCACAGAGTCACAGGGTGGTTGAGGTTGGAAGGGACCCCTGGAGATCATCTACAACAAGGCTGTATTTGAGTCTTTGTGCTCCTCGGGGGGTGGGGGGGGTGGGGGTGGTCACTGAGGTGATAAGGAACACATGCATGGCAGATCTCCCTTTGTGCATAATAGGAATTAAAACACATCGCAAGAGGTGTTTCCTCACCGCAGCCTGGCTCAGCTAGAAGCTGTAATACATTAATATGCAGCAGAGCCTTCTCTCTCCTTGGTGAAGAGGTGCAGTACATTGGCTAAAAGCCCACAATAGAGAGGAGGGTCTGGCAGCTGTTAGAGGCACTTGAGAGCTGATGCTATTAAAAAAAAAGAGATCAAAGCATATTAATTCATTGTCCTTCTTTCTCTTTTTTTCCACAGCATCCCAGACTGAAGAAAAACTTCTTTTCCCCCTGTGAACAATGCAGCAAGCAGCTGTTCATAACTGCAAGAAATACTCTTTCCAGGGTGAGTTTTTTCACTTGGTGCTTCACTGAGGCAGGCTGGAGACACAACATGATAAGAGTATTCAGATATGTTTCAGATGACTTAGGGGAACTCATACCTAGCTCCTTCACTAGTTTGCTGCATGGCTTTTGCTATGTTGCTGCATGGGCCTGTGCCTCAGTTTCCCTATGTGTAAAGTAGAAGACTAAAGTCCTGGCCTCCTTTAAAGAGCACTTTGAGATTTCTGGCTTAGAAGATCTATGCTGCTATTCAACCTGATGAGCATCTTAGCACAGGTAGAGACGAAGCACCAGGATGAATCTGCACCAGCTTCCCAGGCAAGGCATCTCATTTTTGGGCATCTCATTCCTGGTTCGCACCAGGATTTTTAGTGAAGTCCTGCAGCTTCTTCTTCAAAGCACATGCTGTTACTCTGGCAAAAGGAATCTCTTTTTGTCCAAGCACACTTGTCTGGACATTTGTCTCCATTTGTCCAGACACGCATACACTGCAAAGACCACAATGGCATTGGTGTGTTGACCAGGGACCTGACTCCAGTAAAACCAGGTCTGCAGATAGGATTTAACCACCTAGATAGTCCTGCTCATGTTTGAGGATATTTCTACAAAGTATGAGCATGAACATTCCCACACGTTGGGATTCATCATCTATATCGTAAAATTGTAATGATACTCCTTGGCGTGCTTTGTGCCAGGTCTAACTAGCCCTTTCCCAAAGAAATGCTGGRGGTGGCTCTGAGGGGAGCTGGTGTGTCTCCAATAACCATTCCTGATGAGCATTTGCATGGAGTCTCATATTTTTTAAGCTAAGAGAGTTTAATAAAATAGCTTTCCATGCCAGCCGGCCTTAGYGCCAGAGAATGATCCCAAACCCATTTCATTTATTGCAATAGTGGTAGCCTTATTGTTTATTCCAAGTGTTTTCTGGGGCCCCGTTGCACTGTCAGACCACACAGGGCATAAGGATATGCGGCATATTGCTTAGACTGCTTGATGGCATGAGCAGCATCCCAGAGCCATCTTTATGGTGTTTGCAATGACACCAGAAGTAAATCATGATGAAGAAGTCTAACCGTGCATGGAGCAGGCACCCTCTGCTCTTCATGGATTAAGGTATCTTTATTCCCTGCCYAAATTTCTCAGCAATGAGCGGAGTCAAACTTAATGTAGGACTGATGAATCACCTCCTGGGTAAATGTGTAGCTTTGACTTTTTTTTTTTAATATGATATTTATATCTACTTTTAGCAGTAAACAACTAGGGATCCTGACTTGTCTAGATCTGGCACCTGGTTAGAGTGGATCTTGTGACTTATTATGGAAACTAAGGTTACATATGTATTTGCCAGTTAGTGCCACAAACTTTCCTGGGAAMTGGCACTGAAATACCTGTATGGTTAAATTATTAGAAAAGTGTGTCATGGTTTGGGACCATGCCAATAGTCTTTCTCCCAGGCAACTTTTGGGCATAGTTCAGGAATTAGCACAGCCTAAGAGGCAGTGGCTGTGCAATGATACTGTTCTTGAAGGAAGAATAWTTTAATAGTAGGGATTTGAGCCATCTCACACCCATTGGTCTATAGCTTGATCTTGAGCATGCTGAATTTACCCTTGTAGCCATAAGCCAGGATGCAGGAAGGGTCTGCTGCCCCTCGGGGACTTTTCCCAAAACAGAAATTGAAATTTGTCACAATTGGGTGGGCAGGGTGGGAAGCACTCTTGCATTGCTCAAGTTGAATATCTTTTTTTTTGAATTCCCAAAGTGTTATCTAACCTTGCCTGGACCTAATGCTGCTCTTAGTACCTCTGTGTTGAAGCCCTCTGAGGGGAGCACCAGGCAAGGGCAAGTTTTTTGGAGGAAGAGGGCAAAGTGCAGCAGGTACCTTGCAGCACTTCCCTGTGTTGCCTGAGCCCATCCGTCCAGGTGAAAGTCAGGTGGGAGAAATGGCTTTCTGGCTGTGTTATCGTCCCCCTCCAAATCCCAGCTTTTTCCAGCCTTGGAGCTAGTGCAGTGACTCACTCCCGTCTTCCGCAGTGCCTCCTTTTTCATAGGCTCTTCTCAGGGCACAAATTGTCTGTAAATGAACTGGTCTGTTTTGTGGTTTGTTTATTCAGTTTTCACCTTGGAGGCAGCATGAGCAGTCAGACGTGGGAGTATCGGTTTTGCATCTTTCTTCTCAGGTTTGTCAAACTCTGACGTTTTAACGCAGGATTAAGTTCAGCAAAACAGGCTAGAACAGAGAGCTGAAATGTTTATTCAGGTGCTCCAAGCAACATCCTTCAGGGTGCCTCATTTAAGGCTTTTGAGTTTGAAAATATTGGCCGTAACACTTCTATAACGCAGCTCCTCCTCCCCCGTGCCTGCTTTATTCGTATTTATACCGTGCTCGGAGCATCGGTGAGCAGCTCCTCAAACGTCTGCCTCCTTTTCGCACATATGAATGTGCAGTCCCTGCTCTTATTTATTGCATGCTTGTCTGACAGAGACAGGTAACCTTCATATTCTGGCATTCCTTAACTTCTGAAGGTTTGACCTTGCGACTTGAAAAGTGGCTTTGAAATGCAATCATTTCGGTGGGTAATATCCTTGTTTATAAAAAGAAGGAAATGGAAAAAATAGAACCACCAGCCAGTGGCATCAATCACCCTTCAAGCTCTAATCCCTCTTCTGAAGCAGGGGTAAGAATTTCTCAAAGAAACAGATTGCAAGATTAGGAAAGAAAAAGCTACCCTCATTGTTGGAGCCTGCTCAACCATTTCAGAAACATTTTCTCTCTAAAAAGTTATCGCAGGTGCGAAACTAGGATAGAAAAGAGTATCCAGCCTGAACTTTTAAATATACAAGCAAAAGAAAAGAGATTACTTTCTGGGGAAAGCTAGGTGAGCATAGTGTTAAGTAGTGCTACCAATTGTATTTTTATTAAAAGATTTTGGGCATATTTTTAGGCTTAAATGTAGGCAGCTCTATTAGTGACTCTGTTAGGAGAAGAGTTTATTAGTTCCATCTAATCAGGGGAGAGAAAGAGAGACATGTCCCGATAGYGATTCAGAATAAGGATATAATTTAGGATCTCTGAGGTGCTTCCTGGCAGACTGTCCCTTTTCTGCTCTCAGCTTGAGTTTCAGTCCAGCCATGGAGAGGGGGACAAAGATTTGGAGTGACTGTAGAAGAATCAAGGTAATGAGGTAATTTGATCATGACCAGGATTTTTAGACCTACCTGCAAAATAATTTTTTGGGGGGGAAAGATGGCATAACCAGCATGATGAAATCAGCACCACAACTCAGATGACGCTGTGCTTTAGATCAGTACCAGAGAAGCAAAGGCAAATGAAAGGAAAGTTTTGGGGTTGGTTGCTCTCTGCTGGGGCAGAAGGTGTTAGGGGAGATATTTCATCAGCTAAATGGCAGGGTACACTAAGTCAGGACACTGCCCTCCCCAGACACATTTGCTCTCTGTTGAAGTGGGGAGCATATATGAGGGTTCCTGGGGCAAGTGTCTGAGGTTGTGATGAGGATTTCATGATGAAATTTCTCTGCCAAAACCGTTATGTCTCCTTGGTCATGTAGCTGATGGGCCAAGGTGGTGGAGGAGGAGTCAGCTGTAACAGAAAGGAGACTGAAATCCAGGGTAACTGCCATCCCTGCGCTCCTACAGGTTTATGTTGTCCTGAGTCTATCTATCTAGCAATAAGCCACATCCTTCATTTCTAAAATTCGTGGTACAGGCTGTCTATATCATCCTGAAAACTTAAAGGGAAGGGAACATTTTCCTGACGTGGCTTCCTTGTCAGAAGGGACTAGTGTGAAGGCTCTACTTTGATCCCTTTCACAGCCTAGGAGTGCAGACACCTCCAGGATGAGTCAGAGAAGAGACACAACCCACACAGGAGCTTCTGAACAGCGCCTGGTCTTTAGTATCCAGTGCCCATGGGAGCTTTTGTACCCAGGTCCCTCAACCAGGCAACCTTGATCTCTCTCTCATGTCTTCCAGCCATATGTCCATATTCCCTTTGACTGCCTAGATGAATGCCCTCCCCATTTTTCCAGCTGTCCCTACTGTGGCTGCATCTGACATAGCCTGGAAATAATATGGATGCATTTGCAGAGTGGCAAGGTCAAGCTAAGAAGCCCAACAAAATATGAGAGTGTGCTGCGTGCAACTACTCAGGTATCTGCACCCCACAGTCCTTATAACCCATGCAATCTCTCTCTTTTTTTTTTTTTTTTCCCATAAACTAAACTGTCCAAGGCCCTCATCACACTGGGAGTAGAAAATCTGAGCTGGTTTGACTAGTCCTTTTCAACTACCACACAGCCTCCCTGGGGATGCCAGTCTAGTGGGAACCTGAGGTGTTTCCTGTGCTCAACATCACATGATTTAGCAAAGAAAGATGAAGGGGCTTTTAGCTGAAATCTTTTCTAATGAAATTGTAGGAAGAAAAACAAATTTAAAGACACTAAATTCTTGAAGAAAAAATCATAATTTCAAATAAATCAGCCTTTCATCCCTTTATGGGAAATGAGAATTCAATAAAGGTTACAGTGTCTTCTATTTCACTTTAGCAGGATGTTGTGAAATGTCTCACCATAAATCTAATCTTCCCTTTCTGTGATTTAAACAAAGAAATGGTGTCATTTGGTGGCTTTTCTGCTTGCAGTAGCTAGTTTTTTTATCATGTGGGATATTTAGTCAATATGGCATACTTTGTGCCCAGGAAAAGAAACTGGGAACTCTCATTTTGTCTGCTGCATTAAAAAAGTAGTCTACTTTTAGGCTTGACTTTACTGTTGCTAAATAGTGTTGTGCTCTGTGAATGGATCTGTTGATTATGATGAGATTTGCAGGTGGATTAGGTACTAATCAGCAATGAAGTAACATTAAGCTGGCACCATCTGGTTTATAAATTACTTGAGTAAATGTTTTTATGAAACCACGTTTCCCAATTCATTTTCATGCACTTACCACAGTTTGCCTTTTCTGATGAAACAAGCATTTTCCTCTTGACTCTTCAGCCACTTCCAAGCAATACTTATATAATTCCATATTTGGTTCAGATTCCGTCTCCCAAACTCAATAACCCTGTCACCCCAAGAACCCCCCAGAAATTCAAGTACACTGGCTTCTGTGTCAGGATTTTGGCTTTACAGCAATCCAATTGGGATCAAAGTATTGTACAGACCATGTCTTGGCCCACCTCAGAACTTTGAAGGCTGCATCAATCCTGCTTCATACATGGGGTTCTGGGATAAGCGACGTATCTTAAAGCCTGTGTTAGCACCTTAAGAGCTTAATCCAATAACCAGAGAAATAAATGGAAAGACTTGCTTTGACCTCATGAGGAGGTGTAGAAAGCCAGATGCAGTGAAGTTCATCATAGGTGCAACCTACATCGTACTCAGCCAGCAGCATGGCACAAAAGGAGAATGATTTTCAGGAACTCTCTGTGTGTTCCTTCAATACCGGCAAATCTTTTCTCACTTGAACAGACCACCCCAGAAATTTATTGATTTAACCACAAAACAATGAACGAGCATTAATCACAGCTGTAGACTCATCTTGTAATGCCAACTACTGTAAGGGGATGCTTTCTAAGGCATGAAAAGCCTTTCCTCCTGAGACGGTGGAGGATCTAGTCCAAAGCCACTGGAGAAAATTTGTCACTTTTCATTGTCTCTGGTAAATGCTGGACAAAGTTCCGAAATGTTTGGTTCACCCAGCAGCTGACCTCAGAGGGCTAGGATGACATACTTCTCTGGGACTGACATTTTGACTGAGATTCACCTCACTTAACTTCAGGAGTCGACAGCATCAGAAGCCGCATCAGAGCTAGTTACTTCAGGCCACCTTTATAGCCACCAAGAGAAATGGTCTATGTTAGTGCATAATTTATTTATGTTTAAATGAAATGATTTGCTCCTTAAAATTTCTTATTTCTCTCCACTGTCTGTGAAGGCAGCTTGGAGTGACTTGTTCAGATGTAGATCTCACCCTGTATTTGCATTCAGACAGATGAAACTCATCTCTCAACTCCAGTTAACTTCATTTTTTCTCTCCCTCCCCCTATCAGAAGTCCTACTACCCTTTTCCTACCAAGAGGCCCAACTCACCTAGAACCAATCATCATGGATGTGTTATCACACTTGGCTCCTGGTTCCCTATCCCTAAAAGAGCAGCTGGCCTTCCTGCCTTCCTGGAAGTCTCAGATAATCTAGAGTATCAAGTGGCATGTGATGCCTATGCATGGGACCAGAATAAAGCCAATAGCATTAAAACATTTCAATCAACATCAGCTATGAATTTACAGAATGGTTACAGTGAAGCTGTGGGGTCCGAAGCTTTGTGACAGTTCGGATAGGATGAAGGAAGCCTAAAGGTGGCATAAGGATTCATGTGGATCATTTTCTTCTTACCTGTTGCTGCATCAGAGTCTGGACAGACTCAAGTGATAACTTGAAATAGAATTTACTCCTCAGGGAGAAAACTCTTCCCGCAACTGGCCCAGCATTCCCAAACTGCTTAATGCAACTACTGTCATTAAATCCTTCAAGTGCATCGCTGGTATGTCCTGATCACATGCTATGAATTGGAAGTTAGGAAAAGATGTTTCCCCTAGGTCAGATTGGCAAAGATCATTGGAATTTTTCTCTCTTTGTGGTGTGGAGTGTGAATGACTGGCTTCCTAGGATCAACTGCCATTTTTTAAAAAGAAATCCCCTGCTATTGCAAAGACCTCTCTTACTCTTTTCCTGTGCACATTATACTGGTCTTTTACCTCTCACTAAAGGCCTTAAGTTTGTGATAGATTTCAGGAAGTGTCCCTGGTGTACAGCATGTGGAACAGTGTTCTGTTGACCCTATGGAAAAGGACATCTATAGGACAGCTGCCCATGGTTTTGGAAACTAGACACCAGATTACACATGGTATTCACTCATTTTAAGCTTCCATGCTCAAATGACCTCTCTGATTTTTTACTAAGCAGTGCAGATCTCGGGCACATCCGTGCTCCTTGATTCCAGATCTTCCTGAAGGTGAAAGCCTGTCCCACCATGAGGTCAGGCAGGATGGGTGTGCAGCTGATGGTAAGCCTGTGTAGGTACTCTATGAGAAAGCATTTCTAAGAAGTGGCACTAGGCTCAGTTTGTCATACGTTGCAGTCACTTCTATTTTTGGAGGGTCAAAGGCAATCCCATTAAACCTCCAACAAAAGCAGCAGGCAGTAGCCAATTAACTTGTACTTATTAAAATGCTAGATCAGCAAAATCAGCCCAAGGTCAATCTTGAAATTCTTTATTGGCAGCAGTTGAATGCATTGGGACCCTGCCACTAACTTGGTCTGTAGACAATCAGTATCCAATGAATATTAATTGTGACAATGAATAAAGTTCATTCTCCAGGGTATTTCACATTTATAATGAAATATTGCACTAAAGTTAATAAGATCAGACATACCAGGTGAGGTCAAAGACCACACCAGCCCAGATGGGCCTTATTTGGGTATCGAATTTATCCCTGGATGTAAATCGTTCAAAGTCCAGGGGCATGACACTAATGATGAGCAGTCTGTCATTCATAAAGCAGGGAAAGGAGAGGACAGAGAGCAGCTGAAGCATTATTGAAGTCCATATTGATACACAATTCTGTTGTGGATTGTAGGCTGGAAATGAGCAGAATAATCATCTAGTTCAATCCCTTGTAATTGCAGATAGCTACCTATTAGTTGCCTAGTTTAGAACGATGCCTGAATGTCCTTAACTAAATATAGCATATATATATATGTATATATATGTATTTTTTTGCATAGTTCACAAAATAGCCTGCAGTGTCATGCAACACACTTGACATACTGTCATGCTGCCCTAAAATGCAGTGGGTTGATCTGTATATTTGAAAATGTTAATCATCCTTCTGGATGGTCACTTATGTCTTGTAATAGAGGAATGGTTAAACTGACCTCTCCAGATCCCATCCAGTTCTGTTGTCAAAGGTCCTAAAGCACAAACATGACCCAACTTGTTTAAGGCTTTTTTAAGGTAGGAAATTTTGCCTGTGTGCAAGCTATGCATAATTTAAGACTTATTTTGAGGTTTCAGCAGAATTTTTTGGGGGGTTTAYTATTCTTTTTGTAGACCCCCTGCAGAAAGTTCTTTAAAAAGCAAAAAGAAAGGAGTCAGATTTTATTGTTTGTTGATTAATGCTGTGGTCATCCGTGTCAGAATCTGGTTTCTGCCAAATCTGAGCAATCTGGGAATTACTACTGACCTGTACACTGATCCAGGAGGGGTGTCCATCATAAGAAATAGAAAATGAATCACAGCAGAAGCAGCTCATAACACCGGAACCACACTTTTCACACCTGTCTTGCCTTTTTATTATTTCTTGTTTTTCYGTTCTTTGCTTTAGCAGTCTGGTTGTCTTTCCTTAAAGTTTTCCATGTGTCTGTGAGGAAACAGGTGCAGAGAGATAAAAAAATCACTTTGAAAGATTCAGGGTGTTTTTTCATCTAGGACAATATTTTTATTGCTGTCATATACTGTTAAGGAGTCAGTGGAAAAGGTCTGTTGTATTAGGAAAAGAGGAAACTTCCAACAGTTAGGGAAAAGCTCAGACCTCAACAGCCTTCAACCAAAAAAGGCCAAAAGATGTAATGTACATGTGTAATTACAGGCTTTTTTTTTGTTTGTGACAGTTTGCAGAATTTGTACGCTATGGCTTATGAATTCTAAATTATATCATAAAACTGCTGTAAATTCATTCTGCTGCTTGCTGTCTGGGCAGTGTCATTTGTCTCCCAAGTGAAAGACAGTGAAAGGTTATAAAATGATGATGGTTCCCCTACAACTGAAAGCCCCTTGGTTTGCTGGGATAGCTGATGCCTAGGGATACCAGTCAAAGGAATTTCATCCAAAGGGTCCAGAGCCTGGAGAATAGAAAATTCCTGAAAGGAAAATCAAATAATTTTTTGGTATTCATATTTGCTATTATTTCTAGGGTTTGTAAGTCAGAGAACCCAAGGCTGACTTTAAGGTTAGGTGAGGATGACTGTTACCTAGCCTAGCAAGAAGCAAGAAGCAGCATAAAAACAATTTGCGTATAAAAAAGTAAAAGCGAAACAATAGTTATCATCTGTTATACCTCTTTACCTGATGAAAGTGGGGAATTAACAAGAGTGATGGATCTAATTCAATTAGTATTTTGCTGAAGAAGTAAGACATTGATGGGATGGGACCATGGTCAAAGGTACTTCTCCCTGCTCCAGAAAATAGGCAAAGGCTGGTTCTGCCACAACTAGAGACATTCAAGAAGAACTAGAAAGGACTGTCACATGCAAGAAGCTTAAATACAAAATGGGTGGAACTGGGACAACCTTTCACAGCATTGGTCTTAACCGTAGGATAAGTTACAGCAAAAGGAAAATGCCTGAGAGAAGAATGAGAATGCCTCCTCCACTGAGGAGGAAGAGATGATGTCAGCTGAAAGGTTTTCAGTGCCCAGAGGTGCTCACAAAAGCCCAAGGGCTGTTCCGAGGCGGTGAGGAACAGAAAGAGGACCAGGAAATCTGTCTTAACTTGCTCATCTCTAATGATACGTAAATGCTGTTTTCTGGAACCCATAACAAGTTGGTGTGTCTGCTTTCTTTAAGAAAGTAAATCTTGAGTGTACGTCTTTGGGATGTACACAAGTCAGGCATATGCATGTACGTGTGTGCCTGCTGCCTTACGCGAATGCTACTCAAACTTATATGGCTGATACAATCTTATACAGGCCTAATGCGACTCTCTTACCAACGTAAGGAGTGAACACTCCACTTAATCAAGTGTCATAAAATCATATTTGGGTGGTAGGACCCACCGTCTCAGAGGTGTTCTTTTGCTTGTTGAGTAATCTTAGCGAGATCTTCCTTCTCCAACTTAATTGACCAGTCAGAGAGAGAGAGAAAAAAAAAAAAAACCTATAGAATGCTTTTACTTCAGTAAAACTGCATTTCAGTGAACTAAAAAGAGATTTGCATGTCTAAACATGTCTAAACATGCCCAGATTATCCCAGTGTCTGAGGATGAGCATCCTTTATTATTAATGGATGTAAATTAATTTATCAGTTATTACTAAATGAGGCCTTCAAATGCACCTTTGCAAGGGTCCCAGGCGCAAGAACACTGTGTTTTTCAGTCTGAGCAAGTTATTGCATGAAATTCAGGGAAATTTGTGAAAAACAAAGAAAAACAACCCCCAAGCTTAGCTATCTGTGATAATTGCAAACATTTGCACATCAGTTTATATTTAAGCAAGCCGCCACGACTTAGACAAATGGTGTCTCACTTGGTGTCAGATTGTTTACGCGGGAGAAGTCAGCCGGTAGAACTACTCCTTAACATCTCTGACTGGTGCAGGTCAAACAAACATAGCAGTCTACTGCAAAAACAGACCCACCTTGCTTATTTCAAAGATAAATGGTGATCTCTGCATGGCTCTGCGTATCCCTTGTTTCTCTGTCTTTTTTGCTTGGCAGATGAACATCTTCTCAAATTCCTAAAAGACATGAAATGACACACTGGGGTAAATGAGGGTTAATTGCAGCAAGGGACCAGAGCTGGATGGAAGGGCTGAAAACAGAGGGATGGAAAGGCAGTGAAACATGGTTGGCTCTTTACAATGATGATTGTGAGCTTGCTCTGTGCTTGGGGTGTCATTTATTTTTATTTTTTGCATTAGATGTGAAGCTTAGCGATGCAGCAGGCAGGWCTAACAGCCATTATTCAGCCACTGCTTGCTGCCACTGGGGCAAGAATTTAACAGCAACACTCTCTGAATCTCTGCATGATCTGGAAGCTGCTCTAAATGGCACCAGTCACCGTGAAACTGGTAAATAAAAATCTCAAGTGGCTGGCTTCTAGCTGTTTCCTTTTGGAGGGGGGTGGGAGGGAAGGAAATGTTCCCAGCAGGCAGTATGGAAAAGGTAACTTTTTCTGCTTAAGGAGCAAGCTTATCTGTAGGGACACAAGCTGTGCCAGGCCAGTCCCCTCCGAGACAGAGAATGAGCCCTTGCCCCTTTTATTTAGTAGGGCAGACATAAGCACGGCGACGAGGGTATTAGCGAGGTTGCACATTAGTAGCAACCCATTTCCCCGTCTGTGTTGCCTGATAAGAAAGCCCATAGCTTTGTGGACATCGTGCCGTGACACCCTGTGATGTCTTTGAAGTTGAGGGCTTGTTTGGAGCAGGGTAAGCAGCTCTAATTTGGGCTGCTCCAAGGACAGTGGGATGAGTTTAGGCTAGGGTCAGGCTACAGCTACCAAGGAGGAGAGAGGAGCCGGGCTGTAAAGCCAAATAGGTGGATGTGGGAGAGAGCTGTGGAGAGCTGGGCTGGAAGAAGGATGTCAAAGGATGCAGCAGCAGCTCCTCTATCTCTCAACAAGTGGGGTAGTAGGCAGAGGCCTCTTGCACAGGCAAAGCAGGCAGCAGGACTATGGCCATTTTTTGCAGTCTAAGGACCTCTGCTGCTGAAGGCAAGTGACCTCATTGCATTTGTCAAGAGCTGCCCCATTTGACCTAGATCATCCTAGACAGCATGAGGAATTCAGCCAGGAGAAAAGCTCTCAGCAACAAATCTCTCTTCTGCTGTAAGAAGTCCTCATCTGACTGTGGCATATTCAGTGTGATGACTTGGATCCGCAAGGTCGTCCTCTCCTGAGAGCAGCCACTTCCCTCCCCCTCGCACTGTCTCTTGTGGTTATGAGCAGTGATGTAAAGTGTAAGAGTGTTTACATTCTACTTAAGAATAACAGACTACTGGAAATAAGACATGGGAAAAAATGCAGTTCTAGCACTATCACTTAAGTTCTTTGAGAATAATAAGCAATGAAGTAAATTTAATATGCTCCCTGCTTAACCATTAGCTGCAGATGTCACAGTTCAACTTGAACTGGGAGGAGGGGAATGAGAGAGGTTCTAAAAACCTGCTGAAAATGAAGGTGACAGTGGCTTATCTGCTGGCCTTTCCCTGTCCCATCAGAAGCAATCAACACTTTCTATTACTTGCCCTTTCCGGACAGTTTTCATGCAATAGGGGCAGGAACAAATGGTTTGAGCCTTGGTGAGGAAGCGAACGGCAGCACATTTGCGTTCAGGAAGACAGAGGCAGTGGAGAACGTGGAAGAAGAAAGCAGGTGCATGAACATCCTAAAAGCTGTGGATCTTGGCCAGGATTCTTCAGCTATGGTCCTGTTTCTCCCACAGCTTTATCCAGAATTTGAAGAAAGCCATCTCTGTTCAGGAGCTTGGAAGTCATACTGTTGCTCGGACTGTACTAACTTGTACCTTGCCACTTATGGTTGCGACCAATGGGTTATATTCTGTATCCAGGAAAAAAGAGTCCTTGCTATGGAGAGCTTACTGTCACAATAAATCCAGATATGCGGTGGAGAGTGTATTGACCTTGCCTAGTCTTAGATGTCTCCAGTGCTGGCATACCCATTTGTCTTCAAGGCAAGAAATGGACACTTTGGGGGAGATTCATTTGCCTAAACAAAGGCTTCTAGTGTCGCTGTGGAGTATCATTCCAGGAGTACAGCTGCCCTCTCAGAAAGATGTGTATCTTCTCTAAGTCGTGTTACATCTTTCATTCCTGTGTAGATGTCTACAACACATTGTGTGTGTCGGGGGGGTCTCGCATGGYGTTAGACACCTAAATTTATACAATAGAGTCCTATTATCTAATGTGTGATTAATCTGATCAAATTTAGATGGCTACTTGAGATGAAAAGATTGTATTGTTGATGTGCTGCTTATATTGACCAAATCTCCAGTGACTATAAAGACAGCTTGGCTATAAAAGTRCAACCCAGAAAACCAAAATGACATGATTTCAACCTTAACAGATTAATACTAAAGTTGAAATTTGGGTCTGGGAAACTCACTAGTCTTAAACAGTTTCATAGACCATGAGTTATGTTGCTTCAGTTTTTGGCGACCATGAAATTTATATGTGAAAAAGACCCCCAAACATAACTCTACATTTGAGAGCAGACAGAACCAAGCAGAGCCAAACATGCATCTTTCATCACATGTGCAGAAGGAAAAATGGAGCAAGCAGAGGTCTGATTTGTTGTTACTCCCATCTGGAGGGTAAACCTGACATTTCTCTTTGCCAATAGCAATTTATTCTGATGCAGACCCACAGGGAAAGTTTCTTCATGCTAAATCAACCATCAAAAGAAATGAACCTTGTGTTACAACAAAATGAGAAACTTAGTCACAATCTACATGGCTGGGTGCATAAATAATTTAAATATATGCTGCTGTAATTCAATATGTTAAACCAAAACCTCCCAAACAACCCCCTGAAAAACAAAAAGTGTATGTTTACTCTTATTTGATCTTTGGGGAGAAAAGGAACTTTTTATGACCTACACGGAAAATCACTGTGTTAATGATCATCTGGTGGGATGTTCTATTCCAGCTAATATTCTCTTTACTGGACCCATGTTCAAGTTCACTCTCTGCTGAAGTTGTCCAGAAAGATGCTCTAAAGAGTACTGTCAATGAAACAAGGTCAGAAGTTACTGGTATTGTATTAGTAAGTATTGATATTCCTGGAGGTACCAAATGCTTTTTTGTTTTTTTGAAGAAAAATATATTTTATATATGCATGATAACCTTCACTTAGTGCTAATGTAGCAAGGTTAAATATGTTCTTAACAACAGTCCTTTCTGATCATGAGCATATTTTAAATTGTAATACTCAAGGTTTCCATATTCAGTGGCCATCAAAAGATTCTTGTGACAAGAATTTGTATTCAATATTTAAGTGTAGCAGAAACAATAGAGTATTTTTTTAATGAAAGCATACTGGATGTACTGTGAGACATGTAGGTGTAGGTGCATATTTCAAGCAACACTATAGTTGTTGCCTCTTTCCTTCTCCTAATTTGAACTGAAATGACTTTGCATAGCATCTTCCTCTTCATCATCATATTTTGACTGGTATTTCCTCACAGAATACACATTTTTATTCACTAGAGCTTGTTACTAAGTTTTTGTGTTCACTGGGTAGACAGGAACCAGAGGAGGTGTGTTTCATAAGGTCAAGGACAGCTTTGGGTGCTGGTGATCCAGTCATGCATTGAATGTCCAGGTTCCCATTRACAACACCTCTGTAGTCATCACCCTAGACTTTTGCAGAGTGGCTTCACATACATCAGGCATCTCTAAATCCCTTCTTGATGGTTTACGTGCAATGTATTTTGGAAGAGGAGGTCTTTGCATGGTGGAAGCCAGCTAGAGTCAATTATACACCTTTCAAACAGAAGAACTGATAATCTCATTTACTGATATTAAAGGTGTTATTTTAGAGAAAGGCAGATGATATGCAACTACCTACAACTTCTTGAAACCATTGAAAAGCTGAACTATGCTTTCTTCACTACTTTGAATCCTTTCAGCAGGTTCTCAGCAAACTGTGGCTTTTCTCAACAGACTGACAGGATCTATCTGATCAACCCTCACCAGATTTATCAAGTTCTCAATCATTTCAAGCAAAAGATTTCCACGTTAGCTATGTCTTTTAGTATCCAAAGTCCTAAATCAACTAACCTGGACCCTGTGGTTGAATGGGTCTATCAGATCCGTTCTCCTGGCTGATGCTGTGAATTTTTATCTGTCTTGTTAAGATTAATTGAAGAAAGCAGTTCTATTTAACTGAGCCAGAGTTCAGATCTGAGGAAGTTAGAACAGGTTTAAATGGGGTAAATTATAATTCAGAATAATGAGAAACCGCATTGTCCACCTCACCAGCTTGCACTGTATTATATTTTATTTTTTTTGACTTGATTGTGAAAAGAAACAACTTTGGTAACAATGAGGTTCTACAGCCAGATTCTTTGTTGACAATAGTGAGGAATCTGTCATTCATCTTCATTGCCAAAGTGCTTCATACCTGTGTGCTGGCACTTCACCAGCTTTTTGCAAATCCTTTGCCTTTTCAAGTACTTGTTTTTCTTCTAACAAGAGATATGTTCTAGCTGAATACGTGTGATCCACTTGGTACCTGTCTCAAATACTCCCTAGAAATTTCTCCCTAACAGGAGTAATTACTGTCTTGCTCTTTGACTTAATAACACCTAAAAAGCTTTTTCACTGTGAACAGGCTGTAGCACTTCAGATAATATTGAATCTGAAGAATTTCACCCTTTTTCAAGGTTTGGGTAGCTTCCAGAACTGGAATATTACTCTGGGCAGCTCTCAAAAGTATGTTCCATGAATTTACATCTTGCAATGTAATTAGATTGACATTTGAATAACAGGACTTGTGTGAATTATATATATCTTTTGTTGATATTAGGAAGGGTGCCCCTTGGCTCTTTTCTATTCACTGCTTAGCTCCATGGATGTGATCCTTAAGCTTCTAATCTGCAATAAGAATTATGTAAATCATAAATTACTTACAAATTAATCATCACGTACGTGAAAATAGTGAGCTGATGTAATATGATACTGATATTGCAGCAACCAGAGTTAATTTTGGTGACAATCTTGAAAGTACTACTCATGTAGAAAGACTGTTGTAGATAAAATAGTTCTGCTAAACCATACAAATAAGTTTAATTTTTCTTAGAAGTTGCCACCCTCAACAGTAGAGATTACTAACCTAGCCCATACAATAATCTGAGATGGTAGCACCGACCCCAGCTTTTGTGTACCACTACTCTTTGTTTCAATAAGACTTGTTTCAAAAAGTCTTTCCTAGGTTGAATAAATGCCTGATTTCAGTTGTGACTTTAGACAAACCCCTAATATCCTACAAAAGGAAAGAAGACTGTGCATCTAAAAGAGGCACCATTTGCAAAATCTTCTGAAACAGAGGATAGCTCTTTGGGCTGGTGACGGGAACTCTTACCAGGCTAGGAGACGGATTGCAGAGCAGGAGCATGTGAGCCCCAATTTCTTCCAGTTAATGCTTATAGAAAGTCACAGCAGTGCAAATGGAAAGAACTGAGAGATGCCAAGTTCTTCTATTTTGTAGTCTAATAAATAAATCAGTCTCATTCAACTATGTACAGTGGAAAAGGACTCGAACTTGGATCTTGCAGATCCAGGTTGTTGCTTTAGCTGTAGCTACTTGCTCTGGCTATCAGGTATGTTAGTGGAAGGGAGGCAGTGCTGTCTTTTTTCTTTTTTTGTGAGTGTATTTGTGTTTGTTGTGTTAATTTTTTTCCTTTTTTTTTATAATTCCAAATGGCAGAAGTTCAAATGCGTCATTTTGTATCACAAATGTTTCTTTTCAAATGACATTTTTTAGATTTCTCTGTTCAGGGAAAAACAAAACAAAACAAAACAAATTCATCTGCTTTAACATTTTGTTCAAAATAAACCACGTTTTTTTCCTTCCCTCCCCTTCTTTCCTCAGCAGCCAAACAAATGCAATCAGTTCTTCACACAAGACCTAATAATCAATCTAGCTCATGAAAGCCAAAACCTTCCTCTGACATGGGGGAGCTGGTGAGAGCCCAGAACTGAGGAGTACTCTCTAATTTTGATTCCAAGCTTTATTCTTGTCCAGCTCTGGCCACAATGAGAATAATCCTCTCAGAAACTGCCCATCTCTGGCCAGTAATGGAAGCAGGAAAGGAGAAAACCRTCCAGTCTTCCTCCCCACATCAGAAAAATGACTATGATTACAAATAACCTCTTCATTTACAAACAGTTCCTTGAAAATGTGACCAGCATGAACCAAGAAAGGGGTGAGTTCAGACAGCCAAGAAGACAAGGCTAGACATGCTTTGGCAGCGGGAGGGCCAGGCTGAGCAATTTGCACTCGTGCTTATTGCTGTCTCAGGGAGATTACTGTGGGCTATGAGATATGTGTGGACCTTCTCCCATCATAGACCAGAATAGCTGGCATTTTCTCAAAGGCCAAAGAGCCTTGCTGGAAAAGCTCCTAAGTAGCTCTCTGTTTAGACTCCTCGCTACAAATCTAATGGGACACAAGGAGAGAGGGCTAGAGTTTTGCTGAGAACTAGATCACACACACTGATTTGGTGGGAAATACGTGATGGGATGCAATGAAAAGCTGCACCCAGTCAAAACCAGAAAACGCATTGCATGTAGAGCTCTGTAATAAATTCCTCCATCACTGCAGGCAGAAGCTATCTTTCTATCAGATGTCCATATTTATTAGCTGGGAGCAGACATGACATAAATATTATGGCTTCTAACTGTTACATGCTGTAGCGATCAGAATTAAGCTGTTGAAAAGAAACAACCACTGATTAGGCATCCCAGCAAGGTAAATCTTCAAGGATTAGGGGAGGCAGATTCTTGGCAGATGTAGACAGCTCAGTCTTAGGCTCCTGCCACTGCTATTTTCCTTCCTTTACAAAATAAGATTGGAATGTGCATTCAATTATTCAAATGTGGATTCAGGTGAAAAGTGACAATTGGGTGCAATGAACTGTCAGGACCTGCTGGAAGGAGATACAAATGTGTAGGTGTTGGTATGATACGGTTTTACCCTGATTTTCTTCATTTAGCCTACAGGTTATCACTGTGTTTCAAAAACAAATGCCCAGGTCCCACCCACACCTCTATGTTTCTACATACTTTGGTGTTGTCTGCTGGAAAATGCAAAACTCTCAAAAGCTAATGAAGCACTTGAAACTCATTCATGCAACATTTTGGCTAGAGACTCAGCTTTGACTCTTCTTTCTCCTTGATTTGGAGCTGACATGCATTGACAAGTCCTTGGTCTCAAGTGAGCAGAGTGGAGATATTCTCAATGGGAGAGCTTCATCCACTAGTGTAATGGGGGCAGGGATGGAAGGAGGGAAYGCATTCAAGAGGACTATGGCCTCTAGGAGTGGGTTCATGACCAAGCACCCAAAGGGGAGACACCTATTGCCTTTTACACAAAACTCTTGCCTTCTCTGGTCTTTGGTTGCAAGGCCGATTTGTTTCAGAGATTGTTCCYACTACACGGGAAATGGCTATTTTGAGATGACCCTTGGATTTACCCAGTTTTGTTCATATGATCCAACAGAAGTTTTAATGCATGGGAAATTGTACTGGTAAGAATGCTTTCTCTGCTAGTATATGTCACCATCTGAGGAGGATATTTAGAGGCTTTCAGAAGTATATGGTAATGGAATTACAGCAGTAAGAAAGTGCTTAGGTTCTTTGTGCCACACTCCTTTGTGATCCTTAGACAATCTAGAGTCTTTCTAAACTTGT
Source organism: Apteryx rowi (assembly GCF_003343035.1). Classification (NCBI taxonomy): domain Eukaryota; kingdom Metazoa; phylum Chordata; class Aves; order Apterygiformes; family Apterygidae; genus Apteryx; species Apteryx rowi. Next base: position 1,996,064 of record NW_020447297.1, on the reverse strand, counting down.
CTGAAGCCTACCAGACTTTTTCTATGGACTGTGTTGAGTCATAGTTCAAACCTTGTATCCCCAGTAGTGGGAATGAATGCAACTGGTTGCGTGCAGAGAGAAGATAATTTAACAACTAAAATTGATTCACTAAGCGGGAAATTGCTTTAATGTCATGGAGATCACGAAAGTCCTCATCTTGGCATTTTGCCATGGAAACCACAGGGGATCAAAGGAAAAGGATGCTTTTGGCCATTTTTAATCATGTCTCTTTTTTATCAATAATAATGTTTTTGCAGCCATGAAAAGCCACTTCACCACTGAACTGAGACTTACACAAATAAGCTCTGAAAGCCAAGCTCAAGAATTTCCAGATATATGTGATCACATGTTCTATCAAATTCAGTCTAACTTTGCGTGTCTAGGGAAAGTAGTTATGCTCATTATAAACGAGAAGGGATGGCTCTTCCACAAAGGACACAGAACAGGGATTTAGGATGTTTGCATTTTAGTGATGATTTTTTCCTCAGGATTCTTAGGTGACCTTCATCAAAGTCACTTACATTAATTAATTTCTGGGCAGTGATTGGAGTTCCTCATATGAAAGACGTTTTTTGGCAGCATGCGATTATTATTACTTCTATGGACACAGAATAAATGCAATTGGCTGAGCTTCTCTTTCCCTGGCCTTTGTGTTGTATTTTCCCAACTTTTGATTTAAGCCACAGAGGAATCCAGTCAAAGTCAGTATGCAGTATCTTTGCTTCTCAGAATGGCCTAGGGCATTAGACCCTTTGCTTTTAAATGAAAATGGTTAATCCATGCAGAAAGAAGAGACAGATATGGCAAAGACTTGTCATTTCTAGTAGTAGACTTGGCCTTTCTTCATCAGTTCTGTTAGCAGTGGGGTGTAAATCAGCTTAAGAAGGGGATGAGCTGTGGATCTGGCCCCATGTAGTAGAAAAAGGCTCAGTGGTCTCTCACTGTGATTTATTTTCACTGATAAATATTCATGTGCATTAAATAACGTGTCTCTTATAAGAATAATTATTGTTCACTTGCTGTTGCATGCTAGGCATTTTTCCAACACAGAGAAAGACCCATGATTTATTTTGAGCAATAATTACCTGAAAAGACAGCTCTAAATCAAATGAGCACACAGCAAGGATGAAATATGTACATGATGCAGGGGCAGGTGCAGCACCACTGGGAAAGCTGGAGGGGAAGCTGCAAAGCTAAGGTCACTACATGAGGATCAGGAGGTATCTGGTSATCTGGAAGGCCTGGAAAGCTGCTGGGGATGAGCACATGGTCCCCACAGGCTGAGCATTACTACAGTGTGCCTTCTGCTCCAGGGACTAGCATACCGGGTGCCAGCGCTTGGCATGCATAGTGTGTCGAGGAGGCAGAGACAAACCAGGGTTCTGCAGCACCACCAGCATCATGAAGGGGCAGTGGAAAGGAAGAGAGCTAAAGTCTCATTAGCCCTGTTGGGTAATTCTGTGCCTGCAAGAAATATTAATTTAAATGGCCTGCTAATGAATTGGAATCAGCTAGTGTGGATTTGGAGGAATTTGCGAAATCCCTGTAAAAAGACCCGTCCATTTCTTCCCAAGGAGGGAGCTATTCTGAACCTGGAGTGCATGTGAAGGGAGTTAAGTGGTCAGATTTGTACTCCACATTCAACACTCCCCGTGAACTCTGTATTTTTGAAAATCAAGGCATTCCTTCTGGGGTGGATAAACAGCACATTTAGAAACCTCACGTAACCTCCAACCATGTCCCAAAGGCAAACTAAAGAAGTAAACGTTGCAGGGTGTTTAACCCAGACCCAGCTGTTGTGCTTAGCTTTACATCTGGAAGTTGTTAATTATCCACTCGTATAATTATTTTTACAGTCAGATCTATTGTGGATTTGCATGCATGTGTAAAGTGACGGGGTGCTGAAGTGCAGCACTCCACAGTAGTGAGGTTGATGGGTCTTGTGCGTATAGTTAAAAGAGCTGAGTGCAGGAGGTACTCATGATGCACGGATTATGGAATTTGTTCACACCACTAGCACTGTGGTATCATATGGTTATGACAAGCCCAGAGTCAAACCACTGCCTTGAGCTGGAACAAGAGAGAAGGAACAACCTGAGGACGAATTTGCTTTGCCAGGAAGTGTGATAAGTTAGCTCATCCTAAACTTAATGATGGTGGGAGAGAAGAAGTTCTCACACTCTGAAGATCCTGCTTGACGCTGACTCAATATCCCTGACTTCTCTCCCTGCACTATAAGATGCCCTTGGTCATTATATGCCGGGTGTTCCAGAGAATGCTGGATTGCAGCTCCCTTGTCATGGATAAAGCATTGCAATTTCATACAGTGGTGTGAGATTTCTGTGGGTGAAATGGATCCCCCACCTATGCTCTTGAAAAGCTGCTTACAGGTTCTCCTACCACGTGGCCCAGAGAATTGCCAGGCTGAGAGTGTTTGATACACAATGAGAATAAAGTTGTTTTTAACGTATTTTTGGGTTTACATGGTCTTGGAGGCTGGTTAGGAACTGCTACGTTCTATGACATAAAAGACGGGCCTTATTTTTGGTCTGTCTCAGAGGGGATGAATCTGGTTGCTTTCTGAATGCCACGACATTGCAAGATAGAGAATGATCCAATATCTAGCCCTAAATTTCTAACAATCAACAGGTGGATATGTGCATGCATGGGCATATATACCTGCAAATACAGGGATTCTTTTGGCTGTGACTGACCCAGCTGGCCGAGGAACTACTGCTGTTGAAAGGACCAGAGTCGCACACACCTCTGCAGGGTAAGGAAGGAACGGGTGGAAGGAGGTGGAGAGATATCTTGAACAGTGGCTTCTTCTAGAAACTGAATGTGTGGGCTAGACTTTTTGTGGTTTACCTCCATTTGACAGCCCTTGATCTTGGCAGAAAGACCATAACGTCTTTGAAGTTGCATGTTTATTTCCTTCAAAGGATGTTGCATCCAGCCACACAGCACATGCGGTGGTGTTGCCTTTTTTGTGGTGGCTTTGGGCATCACTCCTGCCGGGATTGCTACTGATTCTTATATTGCCGTGGAGATTCTTGAAGAAGTTCTCCCATTTTGAGAGTGATTTGGTCTGTCTGGCTAGCCGTGCAAAATATGAGATTGCTATGAAACTCTAGGCAATCTCCTTACCAGCTCACTACCTCCTTTCTGTTTTTTCCTCCTCTACTGTCTCTGTTTGTGTCTTCTTCAGGATTGAGGAAAAATAATTAAAATATCAGGTAGAACACCTAAGACACAATGTCTTCACATTGGTTTTATTGCTTGTTTTCAGCAGTGTCAACCACAGAGAAGAACTTCCTCCAAAGCAAGGAGATGAAYCAACCACAAAGGAAAAGAAATAGCCAATTCCTTGCATATTTACAGTCAGAACAAAATAAATAACAGGGCAAAAGGCCATGAAACAAGGCGGAGATTTTACCTGTGCCAAGCAAGCAGGCCTGTTCTCACTGGCATGAAGAATGCATCACAAGCACCTAGGTACATAAAAGTTCATAGAGAGGTGGTTTAACAGCAGTTCGCTGTTCACAGCCAGTTTTCATCACTCTTTGTAGTCAAAGCCTATTTACAGGAGGGCAGAGCAGAGGTGCTCGCAGTCTGAGTGAGAAAAAAGAGTCAGTTGGCACCAGCTACTGAACGAGAACAGCTTGATCTGTGTTTGAAACACAGAGTCTGAAAAATACACTCTTGAATTCAAAAGCTCCTTTTTGAACTTAGAGTTAGCATCCACAGAGTATCAAAAATGTTTTTTTTTTTTTTTAATGTGCTATTTTGATTTCTTCTATTTACAGGTTTACAGTATCCACAAAACTGGGGTCTGCGCTCAGCAGGTGTAAATCACTAGCGGTCTGCTGATGCCAATTTACATGTCCTAAAGGCCTGGCCCTCAGAACCCAAATTGGGATTATTTCCCTTAGAGATCTGTTCGTGGAGTTTCCAGTCCCAATGTTTGTCTTCTTCCCTGTCATTTCACAGTACGGCAGAAATAACCAGGTTTTCAAAGGTAGGGCTCTTCACTATATAGGACAACGGGGTGCAAGAAAATGAGGAGTTAGGTCTTTCAGATGACAGGAGGTGGAAGAGGGAGCTTGCTGGCCCAGGAAACTCCTAATTGCTAAAAGCCATAGTTTATAGTCGTACAGATCTCTATGGGTTATACCAAGATCAGTCACTGTAATTATACCTCATCAATCTGGTATGTAAATACTGGGTTTGGAGATGGGGTGAAAAATTGAGTGGCTGAAAGAAAATGGATTGAAAACTATCCCCTTCTGGATTTTGGGAAGTCTGACTCGAAGTACCAGTCTGAGATTTAATTCTTTTCCCTATTACAGTGGTTTAACTCCAGATTGATATCAGTAGAGTCATTCCAGATTGATACTAGTATAATGTGAGGCCAAGAGCTTGGCCTCCTGCCCTTCGAGAGTCTTCCACAGTCAGGAAGCGTTATGCTCCTTGCAGCCACGTGCATTGGTGTATGAAAAGTGCAAAGCTGCACTGCGAGTCAAGGAGTTCAGGATTGCAATCCTTGTCTCCGAGAATTTGGCACATTCACAACTGGCGCGGAGAAGCCCTGGGAGGAAGCTCAGGGCTGTACGTGGGCTGTGCCAACGCTCCTGTTGGGAACCCTTCGCCTTTAGCTAAATGCGCTACCTGAAAACAGAGTCTGGGACACAGCGGAGAGAGGGCATGTTTTACACAGGCTGTTGTGGTAGAATTAGAGTCAACTTCCACAGAAGAAATATTGCTTCTCAGTCTCATTGCTTATGCTACCACATGCGTTTCCATGAGCCATAATCAAAGCAGGTGCTAACATGAACTTGTGCAGACAGAATAAACTGAGCTGCACAACGGCAAGTGTTGGCACTTCCAAGTTTGCCAAACTCCCTTTTAGTCTGAGAAAGCTTTCTTATCTCCTGTGAAAACCTCTTTTTTTTTTCCATGTTTAAACACATCTCTCTCACTCCACCATTGCTTTGGGTTTCTCCTGCACAGCTTCTGCTTGGAGGCTGTGGAGGATCAAAATTRCCAGGAGCACACTGTGGTGGTGGTAGAAGAAGAGACTGGAGACAGACTCATCCCACCAAAACCATTGCATCCCCGCAATGGAGCCAAGCAAAAGTCATCCCTGAGCTTTATTTGCAATTTCATTTTGTTTTTTAAAAAGCTAATAGGCAGTCTTTTATTAGTAAGCAGGTACATCTCTCTCTGAAAGTATTTCCATGAGATTGGAGCAAAGATTTGGTGTTAATCCCTTCCTTCGCATAGCCGTGTGACACATACACCACACTRCCTCATTGCCTCTGAGCTGAACTGGAATGAGGCGGGATATGGAGATGGAAGTAAATTGACTAATTAATATAAAAAAAAAAATTTCTCCAATAATACCTTCCTTGTGAAAAATATAACTGTTTCCTAGACAAAAAAAAGAAAAAAAAAAAAGAAGAAAGTAATATCAGATGTTTGGCCCCCTGGGCTTTTTTGGGCTCCCTTTTTTCTTTCCAAAATTGCAGTAACAATACTGCTGCAGAATAGTTCTCTTTTTAAAAAACAGATATGGTTAATGGCCAGAAATTCTGCCACAGCCCACTGTTTCTTTAAAGCTCTTTTTTAAACCCTAAATAGGGCCATATTCTCATTTCTTACCGCTTATGACAGGGCCACAAAGCCATGTAGGTCACAGCTGAGTAGAAAYATCTGCAGTCTACTGATGACATTGAACCAGGTACCTCTGGATATGGAGAAAATTATTTAACTTTCATATTTTGATTGTTCCCTACTTAATAATAATTACTTAATAGTTTAATCACTGAAATCTAGAGTGATTAATCAACAGGAGTGAATTTGAGCTCTCACTGGTATAAATAGGAAAAAAACTGTTCCAGGCTGAAGATGAAGCAATTCTTACAAAAAGTCAAATTCCAGTTTTACGCTGGTGTAAATCAGGAGTCACCGTAGTGAAGTGATTGGTGCAACTGGGATCAGATTTTGGCCTGATTTCCATAAAGAGTTTTGGAGTCTAAATTTATGACSCTCAAATATATTTAAAAGCTTAACACATCCAGGTATGCTTCTTATCTTATTTTGCACCAAAGGCACTCAGTTGCATTCACTGGAGTCATCCCTGTCTTACACTGGAGTTGAAAGAGGACAGATTYGTGCTTCATGAGAAATAGCAGTAGTTCTCGGCACTGGACCATGTATTCTGCCTTGGTTTGGGACAATGCAGTTCAGGTGGTCGTTTGGAGCTGCAGCGAGGTCTTCGAACTCTATTTTATTGCAGGGCTGGATAAAGGACACACTCATAAGGAGACCAAGTTATGGGGCCAAATTCCTGTGGTGGGTCACTCAGATGAGGGCCTGATCCAAATCCCAGAGCAGGCAGTGAAACACCTTTCGGTCACTTGATTGCTCATAACCACGGAGTGAAAAGCTCTGATTTCATCCCTGACTCCTCTGTTCTCCTGAAATATGAGGCCAGCACAGCTGGGCTGCCAGCTTTCCACTGCCTGCATCGCAAATACTGCCATGCCTGTCACAGCAGGTATGTTCAGCACATTCATTTCATCTCCGAAACACCCTTGACAGTAAAATGGCAACACAGCTGGATGTTCAGTGATGAAGTAATTGCAAGTAGGAGGCCTGAGGGTCATGTTCCCAGCACGTTAATGTAGTTAGCAGTTTTGAAGGGTAACCCTCAGTTTAGGTCACATCCTACCTTCAGGGTCCCATGCAGAATAGCCTTGTGGTGCAGATCAGGGGCTGCATAAGGCTCCGTGGCACGGGCAAATAAGCCGCCTAATTTTTCCCTGTCACATCTCTTAAAGGCAAGCCTATTCATGCTGCCTTTGGCATATGTCTGATGCTGGCACAGGTTAGCACAAGGCTGAAACTAAAGAGAAGCTGTAAATACAAAGCCGCAGGTCCTCCTGCAAATGGAGTTATATGGCCAGGGAGGTGAAAGGGATGTTGAAGAACCACAGAGTTAAAATGCACAAGGTAGCTCATACTGCTTGGGTTTCACAGGCATGAACCTTCTCCTGCAGTAAGGTTGCCTAAAATAGATGGGAAGGGTTTCCCTCACATCTTTCAAAAGGAGATGGCTGACGATGGTTTTCACTTATGCTCAACAGCTCTGTGCTCAAATTCCTCCTTGGCTTGTCTGGGACCCAGGATTCGAGTTCACATCTCAGGTGCCTCAGTGAAGGCATTAACAGGATTTGGCAGTSCTTTCCTGCAGCCCACCACATTAGCTGCATATAAATAGGTACCACAACAGATGAAGATGGTGAAAAACTTTGCAGTCTGATGGCTCAAACCTTTCCAGACTGACATTGCTCCCAAACTTTGAAACAGTAAAAAGAAGCTTGTTATACTAGGTGGAACAACTTGGAGGCTGAGAACGCTTTCCCTTACCTCTTTTGGACTTCCTAGCAGCTAGCCATTCACTTGGGAAATTGCAGAATTGGGCCAAATCCCTGCTTTGAACCATGCATGGGAGAAGGACTGGTGGGGTTGGTGGGACTKCTCCATATTACCTTCTGTGTGAGTTCTAATCTAGCTCTGAAAGTGCCCACCAGAGCAGCACCAGCACTGAAAACAGAGAGGGGTCCTTGCCTCTGAGAACCTCACTGGGATTTAGATGTGGACTTTGTTGCAGGGGGTATCAGGGCATAAGGGCTTCTGTACAAGCAACATGGGGGAATTTTAAGCATCCTCATGGTTTCTCTGGATTGTGGGAATTAGAGAGCTGCTAAGAGGGTATTTTGAAGATCTCATGGCATGTCAGTGTTGGATTCTAACTTTTAATAATATGGTTTCAGTGTAACATAGCCATAACACAGATGGCTTGCACCTGGTCAGCCTGGGGACCAGTCAGTAACATAACTCCAGGAGCATGGAGCTCAGCATGACCACCTGCGTGATTGCCTACCTATCCTCCTAGGTTTTGCAGCTGCAGTCTGGGTAGCCATGGCTACTGTGCGGTTTGTTGGTAGACACACAGATGCTTAAAACAAACAAACAGACAAAAAAACCCAAAGAACAAAACCCAAACCCACCAAATTAAAGATATTTCCCTTCAGTGAGCTACCCTTCATTTGGAAAGAAGATGTCTTGGTGCTGGAAGTACGTGGTGGACAAATTGAGACCTCTGAACCCTGAAAGAGGAGTCTAGCTTCCCTTCCACGTACACACGTTACTTTGATGATCCAGATTTTGTCATGCTGACAGAGCTCCTATATGTTATAATAGGATGACAGCAGCCCTATTATTAAGTGTATACCTGGGCTGGGCAGTGATTTCACACTCTTTGGTGAAAAACTGGTGTAACCCCATTCAAACCAGTTGGGCAGGACACACATATAAAAACAATCATGAGCATCCTAGCATTGTCTATCTTCTGCCTGGGTTTGGGATTGAGTCAAAGGCAGGGTCTCTAAGCGTGAGTTGCCCATGGAGTGCTGCTAACAGGCGACTTTGATCTCCCCAGCTGTCAGCCTGGCTCTTGTGAGCAGAATTGAGCTTCACCCCACTCCTTCTCCCCTCTGCCAAGAGAAGAAAAGAAAAAGAAAGATTCCCTTGGTCTTAACAGCATCTGTGTACATTCTTCAAATAGGGATTGCCCCAATATGGAAACTAATAGGCCTTTAGAAAAGAGGCAAGATGCACATGCATGTTTTAAAGATCTAACAGTGCCTTCATCACAGGATGAAAGCTCCCTGAAAAAGCTGAAGCAGAAATCAATTTAATAGTTCCTTCACTCCTTCCTGACTCCTGGAGTGCCAGTTACGTGCTGAGCCAACCTTGTTTTGATGAAAGCAATTCTGCTTGCTGCTGTGAAGCTAATTTTTTCATCTGGAGAGTGGCTCCTTACGGTGGGTCTGATTCAATTAAGGATTACAGGGTTCTATATCTCCCGTTCCTGGCAGTGTGTGTTAAGCAAGTGCAAACAAATTGCAGACCGATTGTTTTCCCCTGATCCCTAATGATCCTGGGTGCGGTAATGCACCAAGATCTATAGGCGAACTTAAACAAAATGAAAAACACAGCCGTGCTCTGCTTTTAGCCATCTGTACCTGGATTTTATACATGCAAATTGAGTTTCCTGTTCATTGAAACCAACCAAACAAACTTCGATGTCATGAACATAGCGCAGAGAAGGGCATTCACATTGTTCCTTCTCAGCAAGCTGCTTTTCAGTAGGAACACCCAAGGCGTTTGGAAAGCTTTTGCTAACAAGGATGGGATGGACGGCAGGCAATTAGCAGAAGACACTCCAATGTTGGGATATCCTCTGAGGGGTCTTCCTGGTGCTGTAGCTTCTTCTTCGCAAATGTAAAACGCAGGGACGGGGGCCGTGTGCTGGCCTCTCCCCTTCCTGCTTGTTTTTTCTGTTCCTTCTCCCTGCTGTCCCCGACTCTATCTTCAGTGCCTTATCACTACCCCTTATCAACTGGATTTTTGGCACATTCATACATTTGGCATTTTTTCCACTTCTTGCTTCCCTCTCTCTGTGACTGGCTCATTTAAAAAAAAGTGCAATTTATCTGTTTCAGAGCCGCCAGTTCTGGTAAAGCCACCAAGGACTCGGGCTCCCTTTGCCCTCCTTACTTCATTATTTACGACACAACATGACCTTCCAGGCTCTCCTCGAGTGACTAAAGTCTTTACTCATAGTTATCAACCCCTGAGGGCATAAACTTAGAGTGAGAGGTCTGAAAAGAGGGAGAAGAAAAGTATTTCTCTGTTTCTTGGCTTGTCTGATCTTGTTCTGGATGCCAGTGGCTTTTCCAGTTTTGTGTCCTCTGTTGGCTCATGAGGAGCATTTCATTTCACAAGGGTTTGTTATCATATCACTGATTCCCGGGGATCCTTCTCCCTCTCTCTGTTTCTCTCTCGGATGCTCGGTGCTCAGAGAGTCTCTCCCCATCACACCAGAGAGAATTCGGCCTGAAAGCCAGAGCACCGGCGTGTCTTTGGTGAGCACTTGGTCAGCATGGAGATCTGGGTGCTGAAGTTGGTGCCGTTGCTGCCCAAGGAAGGGTGGTGATACTTCATATCTGAGCCCAGGAACTGTTCCAGATGCCACCTCCGCCACTTTCGCTTGAGCTCAGCTTGGACCTAAGCCGTGGAAAGACAAGACAGTTAGCAGAGGGGAATGTTTTCTGTTGCTCTAACTCGACTGTATGAGCAGCAATGGGGATTCACTTACTAAGGGGTCAAACTGCTGCTGCTTGGCTTTGGCTGTTAAGGTGGCCAGGGTGACTGTCTGAATGCAATTCCCTGAGCAATCAAGGGTGCTTTCCCGGAGCAGGAAGAAGCAGTTGAATGGGACTCTGAGATTCACCTTATATTTTAAGGAATTATTTCATAAAGGTCATTAAACTGACATAATCTGGAAAGAACTTTGAGCCACGTAGAAGAGTTGTGACACTCCAGCCAGTAAATTACCAGAGCAGAAGTCCATCAGCTTCTGCAGAAAGGAAAGCACAGTGAATTGCTCATCTGATACAACGAAGGTGCTAGACTACTAAACTTCAATGGCAACCTCTTTTATGCTTTTTTTCACTGCCCTATTTTCATCCAAGTACAAATGATTTAACTATATGTTGTTTGTAAAGCCATCGGTACAGATGTGCTTTTTTTGATAGAGGCTCCTTGTTCCTGCTCAGGGGGTTCACATACATCAACTGGTTTACACTGTCCAGATTCAACTCCTGAACACATTTGGCCACAGTTCCTGTCCCCTCACGTAGGCTTCCAGTGCAAAGTTTTAAATAATAGTGTGAATTACATACAGCAGCTGTGTTTGAGGGTCTCTGGGTTCAGCAAGCACAGGAAGAGTACACTGATGCTAACCCCAGGACTGGAAATGTGGGAAAGGCAAAAACCAATGCCCGTGAGCTGGAAGCAAGTTCATGTGGCACTGGTCTGTGGCTAACGAGTCATGTCAAGGCCTGTTTGAGTTTTGGACCATGGGTAAGGTTGCATGGTACTGCCCTGCTCCCTGCAAGCCCACTGACAAAGGTCTCTGCTGGAAGCAGGACATTATGTGCCCTCTGTTCCACTGTGTGATGTACACACAGCCTCGGCGTGGCTGAAAGCAGCAGCAGAGCAGTAAGAGAGCAAATTGTGATTCTGGACACTCTTCCTCTCCCCAGGAAGCTGGAACAAAAAACCCAGATCACAGCTGCTCCTTTCTTGTCTGCGCTCAGTTTACTGAGCTGACTGCGCTCCAGCTGACAGCGGCTCAACGCTGTTAGCCGCTCACACCTACTCAGTGCCTCTGTGATGTTGGTTTAATGAGTCTCTACTGAATTTCTGCTGGGCATGGTAGAAAAATGTATCACTGCACTAACAAGCCTCCATCTTGGCAATGGGCCTGATTCTGGGCCTTAACGTTACAGGCAAAATTCTTTAGGTTTTAAAAGGATGAGGTGGAGCATTCAGAGACACTGAGCATGGGTAGGGCTTAGAGGATGGGTTTTATCCTTCCTTGCTGAAGGTGCTCCCTTCCGATGAGGGTTTATGCAAGGTTATGGGAATTCTGCTGATCTTGTCTACCTCATGAATAAAGGAAGGACTCAGCAGTACCAATACTTAAGTGTGCAAGCAAGTCCTACTATGTTTATTAAATGAGTTGGAAACTGTCAGGCAAATGGTTGAGCTGTTTTTCTGGAGTGAGTTATTTCACTTGCAAGCTTTCCCCCTGTGTGGTAATCTCAGGAACGGGACGCTCCCCAGTCCTCCCGCCAGGAGCATTCCCTCTGCCTTAGTTGCAAACGTGAACCCCGCAGCCTTGTTGATCTTACCTCCCCATTGAGGAAACAGTACAGGACAGCCACCACAAATCCCTGGGGGAAAGAACAGGCTCTTAGCAACTCAGAGGTAACATCCCCTGATATCACAACCCAGACCCAACTGCAGCCCTGGGCAAAGGGCATGTGGCCAGGGACCTGCTGAGATGCCCCTTAGAGGTCCCTTGACTGTATTTTCCCTATAAAAGGAGCAGGTTAAGGTATATTACAGCAGATGCATGGGCGCGTGTTCAAAGTTTGCTCCAGATTGGTGTTTAAAGCCATCCACAGTCAGCTCAGGTCTAAGTGGGGTACTTGGTCATTCAGACTGGGACATGAAAGGCAACCAGATGGGATCCTAGACCCAGCTTTCCTGTATGCTGTTGGCATGGAGAGATCTAACCCTGCTAAACAGTGCACCATCAAGGCCAGAATAACCTTTGGCGCAGTGTAGGACTTAAACTGTTCCTTTCATATCTCACCTACAGTGACATCTCATTTTCCAGAATCCCAGGTTTCACTGAAAGAATAAAATAAAACTTGTCTCCAGCCCTTACAGTTGTGAACACTAAAGACAAGAAGTGAGTGTAAGGCATTTCAGAGAGGTCTGCTTGAAACAACAGCTCTGAGTAGGTCCACTTATCTCTCAAAAGAGTGATGTCAGATGCAAAGTGACAATGATGTAAACATGGATGTTAACTCATTCACCACTGAACAAAGTATACAACTGACGTTACATGGGTACACGGTAATGCACAGCTCCTGCCTGCAAACTGTGAGAACACTAAGCTGCTAGAGCTAACTAATGGATGGATGCAGTGGTACGAAATGCATAAATAAGTGCTTCTTTTCATGCAACACCAGGGCCAAGGTTGATAACCCAGCACTGGAACTGACTGAAGTGAAGTGTGTGGGAGGGTCTAAAAAGCAGACTTCGTCACGGCTCCCTCAAGATTAATGCAGAGGACGACACCATTTTCCACCCTTAGAGTAAATCTGCCTCCTACACCAATGAACTGGAATCCTGCTTGGACAGGATCTAAAGGCAGGACTTGCCTTATAATAAACAGAAGAGAGAGTGGGTGCAAGTCAACTGGTCGAAGATGCTCCAAGCTCCCTTTAGTGGCCAGAAAGACACTCTGCCTGAAGGTGATTTATCTCATCTTACAATGTAAATGATAGATCAACTGAACTGAGGTGCTGGTTTTCCTCTCTTAAGTATAAAAAAACCATATTGGGACTAGCTCATAGAGGTATATTTTCTTTTTTAGGTGCCTAAAAGGAGGAGAGAGAATCTCCACACTGGAATTCCAGGAGGCAAAATATAAAATAATCTCCCATCCCTGCCATACTGGAGTGAATAGCTTTTTCCCCAAAGGTATAAGAGCACTATTGGGTATGTCCAGGAAAAACCCAGCTCACACGTTTGCTTATTCCCCTTGTCATCCTTGTTACATTTCTCCGTGCTAATAGACCTGGTGACTACCTGGGGGCAGCAAAGGACGGCTTACCTGGAATGACCCAACCACGAGCTCAAAGACAAGCTTAACTTCTGCTTTGAAATTGTCAGGGAAGAAAGCAAACATGATGTAGTGAATGCCAAAGAGAGGGATCAGCAGCAAGGTGGACTTGGCCAGTCTCCTGTTGGAAAGAAAAACATAAGCCATAAAAGGAAGGAAGGAAGGAAGAGGAGCCAAAGGACAAGCTGGTGAGAAAACCTGCAGCTGAGCTTTGTGCAACTCTGAAACTTTAATTTGCTGCGCTACATATTTGGCAATTACCTGGTCAGATAGATCACAGTGGTGTAGCCTGTATCATGCAAGGTAAGTGCCTTTGTTTCCCTTCAGGAATTGTGAGCACTTACACTGAGGTCCTGGGAACATATGGCCTTTCAATAGCTGCTTAGTGCGAGACAGTGACAGGAGGCTGCTCAAGCCAGGAGGGCTTGGGGATCGAGTTGAGATCGGCTCCTCAGAGCCTAAGCTGCCACGGATCCCTCTGAAGGTCTGGGCTGTGATGTGATGAAATGTGGAGCCAGATTCTCAGCTGGGCACAGTCAACTTATGCCTGTTCACGCTAACCAAGGACTGCGCTGGGAGGATTTCCACAGGCTTAGTTCCCTCTTTGCTAACAGCCCTCAAAGAAATACGTGTGCCTTCAGCTGAGGCATAATGATCAGCCCTATATTATTTCTCCTTGGCCCGCAGACTGCAGATGGCTGGTTATTTCAGATGTGGTGACAACATAAAATGTGACATCTTTATTCCCAGTACCTTCAATGGAGGTATTTCTTTCCCCCTTCCTCTCTTCTTCCCCTCCCACTGGAGATCTTTTTTCATCTCTACAAGCTAAATCATCATCTAGCGCTGTCTTTGTTTGCTTGGGATTTCTGAAAATTACAGCTTCTGGGAGAGAAATGGTATGTTTAGCTCAGAATAATGACAGGCTATCGCACAATGAATGTCTCCAAAGAAGGGGGATGAACAATATTAGTGCTTAACGGCACCAGGCAGGGTAATCAGAGGTCTAATTAGGAAGAGATTATAATTTATTAAATCTAATCATTATTAAAATCTCGCTGACAAAAATAAAATGGAATAAAAGACTTAAGGATGTCTCAGGGGGTTCTGGCTCCCTTGGACACCCACATGCTCATGTGTCTCCCTCTCCCAGAGGCTTCTGGAGGAATTGAAGCTAAGGCTGGAATGTCAGAAGTACTTGTTCTTCCATTTGCAAACCCTTCACCGCTGAAGTCCCACCAGGCTCAGTGCTCCCAGGCCATCTTCATTTATTTGTCATCTGTATAAGCCTCCTGCGAAGGCTGATGTGACAGTTTTATGCAGATGATGCTCATCATTGTATCTCCCAACAGACCTTTCCAGCTTTCCCTGGGCCTGGCCCAAAGACAGTTTGTCGTTAAGGCATTGGTTAGAAGCTGTAGTTCCCCGAGGAAAACCTGATTGACAGCATGGCTGGAAAGCAGCTGGCTGCAACCTATTCCAGGCAAAACCAATGCCTTTAGGAAGCTGAGAAACTTCCCAAGAATTTGCCTTTCACACTGCATCTCTCACTAGCAGGCACGTCTCTCGTAGTGAATGCATCCAAAACCTGAGTCCTCCTGGATGTCCCGCTCTGCCAGAGGATGTCCTGTCCCCAGGTGAGCAAGGACAGTCACTGTCATGAGTGACCGATCAGAGCACCACATTCCTCGCTGTCAGACGCTGCTCTGGCCAGTATGATCCAGACATCCAGGAGATCCAGCCCTAGCTCCCCCCAGCTTCTGACACACGAGAAAGCAAATCACTTTCTAAGCAGATCACACTTCAGTGAGCACCAATACTGGCTATGCAAGGACCTCTCCTCTCCTTTCTCCCCAATCTTTCAGGAACAAGCCAACCCAAAGGAGTTCGATGCAATGCTACCTTCATGTAACATATCATAGAGATGCTATTTACAACCTTCGACTGATTAGAAAATTCTATTGTATCACTGCAGACAACAGCAAGGCCTCAGTTACAGCTTTTTTCCCTCCTGGCTGAACTGTAGCAATGAACAGGGCCTATAAGCCAAACACTAGGAACCTCATCCTCCAATTTGCACAACACACCAAATCAGTCTCTTGCTCCCGACACTGAGCTCCCCCAGAATATTGAGTTATGTTTCATATCTCATGTTGGCTTCAAGGCATGGTCCCTATGGCCTGACCCCCTGAAATCACACAATGAGGAACACCATTATCAAAAATTATCTTCCTCAGGCATGGTGGACTTTCTTCCGTCAGGCTAAAGCCTGACTGTGCAGGCGGCAGAACTGTCTGGGAGGTTGGCCAAAGCTGGTTAATTCTGCCTGCTGGAAGTCATGGGTTCTCAAAAATCTCATTAGCTTCCACTCCTAGCACAAGGTGCACTTCTTAGACCTATCCTCTCTGACAGATTTATGGTGACAGGTAATTTAGGGAAAATACACCTCTATTAGCCTGCACCAAACTGACTCCTCTCCTTGGGAGTGGATAAGAATGAACCTTAAGCTAGCCGTACGCCTGAACACATAAAGGAAGGATGCCCAGAAAGCTCTGATGATAATATTGATCTATGAACATGTACAGAATAGAATGAGATGAATTTTGCTCAAGATTTATATTACAGAAAACAAGGTGTTTTCTCCTTCTGTTTGCCTGAAGTATTGCTGTTCCATTCTTGTGCGAGGCTCTGTCGTTTCCAGAAAACTGTTTCGGGAGACATGCTTTCACAATTTCCAATACAGTAAGGCCCAGCTCAGTGTCTGTAGCGTTAATGAGTGAGTCAGCAGCACACCTGAACTTCCAGCCTGCAGCTAAACTGAAACCGGTTGGGATTGAACAATGCTGTCAACATGTCAACATATTATTTTTAAAAAATAAACAATGTAAGGGAGAAAGAAACAGAAGAGAAAAGGAGGGAGAAATGTAAACGAGAGATCCCTGACGTTGTTAGATTAAAATATATTTATCCCAGATTGGCAGGAGGAACCCACACATATTATTAGCAACAGTTTTTGGTAAGACCTCTTGAGTCATCCAGACCAAATCCCTGAAGCTAGCAGCAGCATTTCAGGTACTAAGGGTGTGATATGTAAAAGGAATCTGGTACCTAAAATTGCAGATTGCATACGCGACAGCATTTCTAAAAGGGTCTGGACTCCAAATGCCTCTGCAGTGAGGTGTCGAAATATTAAAAACTTAGGACCACACTCCTCCCCCTGTGTGGGATCCAGCCTTCAGATTGAGACATTTAACATTAATTGTACAGGTGAATGTGGTGTCTAGAGTCCCACTGCAGTCAATGCATCCAGTGGAGCCTTTCAGATGCCCTAGCGGAGCCTGGCTGATGGTCAGCTGCCACTGTATAAGGCTAAAAGGCTCCCATAGGTCCTGTGTCTTATATGCCAGGTCCAGGCAAGTATCTCAAATGTCCTAAGGCATCTCATATGGCTTTGGATGCCTAAGTGCAGGCACCTCAATCAAGCCCTAGATCTCAGGTGACTATAATGCAGTTTAGACTCTCAGCTCACATTTAGATACCTAAATTTGTGTGTCTTAATCTGAGAGTGGAATCTCATCTCAGATATCTCAGTTATCAAGTCGAACAATGCACTTGAATTAGAAGCAGTGAGTGATAATGGATGTTTCATCTCAGACTCTGAAGAAAATGGAAAGAGTAATGACTCCAAGGTTAAACAGCAGGGAGGATGGCAATATTCATTTGCCTAAGTATAGGCACCTAGTGCCATCCGAGATGCTTTTCCAGAAGGAGGAGGATGGTGAGAAACTGAAGATGTTGTCAAGATCACTGGTACTTCAGAAATGGTTCGTGCTTAGCAGGCCAGAGCAGGGAAGTCCATATTACTGCCCTGCCATGCTAGGTTTGTTCACAAGGCAAAAAGAGACTTCCTGGCAGCTTCCACTTCTGGAAATGTAAAGAAAAGAAGCCCTAAACCCAAAGGTCAGCACGACCTCATAGGTAATCAGGGCATAACCCTTCCTGCGCATGTCAGCTGCACTTCTAGGGAGGTGCATTCATCGAGCCAATTGCTCAAGATGGGGATACAGTCTTCTGACAGCACTGCTTAGTACGAGAACATATTTCAATATGCTGATTTAATCTATGTACCTGGCCAAAGCTGTCACAGTCCTTGGGCTAGGAAGATAAAATGCCCAACTGCAAATGCATAAAGGGATGTGGTAGAAAGCACAGGTACCAATAATGTTGGCTTGTTAGTGATGACAGAAAAAGAGTAATTGGTTTTGGCTGCTGCAGGGAGAGGTTAAGGTCAAATACTGGAATTTCCCATCATAAATTTGAGAATGTCTAGGAGCGAACTTACCATCGCTACAGAGAGAGACTTGTGTTGTGGTTGGTAAATGTTTAAGGACCATATTGACATTAATTCTTCCATCTTGCAGAAGCACAAACTGAGTTCAGACCCTCCAAGGTACCTAACTGTACAGCTCCCTCCAAACACTAAGAATATTTTATAAGCAGTAAGTAGGTAGACACTGGATTCTCTTTCCATTTCAGTTCTTTTCTAGGAATCCTTTTAATAAATATCCAGGATATTTGAAATACTGAGCCAGCACAGTGATGAGAGGCAAAAATGAGCTGAAGCCTGAACTTTTATTTTTTTTGCATTGAAGGCAGAATAAATCCATGGGGGTAGACAGATTTTTTGCACCCTGAAAATGCTGCAACTGAGACCACTCTTGGCCACTGAGACAAATGCTCATCTCGCCTTCATGCTGTTCATTATAAACAGCCTCATTAAGGTCACCCTTATACCCCTGGAATAAAAGTTTTACTCTAAGCAAAGGTGCTGAGCCAGTGCTACTTCTCAACAGTGAAGAGAAATGAGTACATTTCGGGATAGATTTATCTGATCTAGTTCAGGGGTCTTCTTTAGGATGAGGGAAATTTGCTGTAGATGGCTGCTCTTTGCTCCTGATCAGAATCTCTCTGGCTTCAGAATCCAATAAATATTGAATCTACAAACGAAAAGCCCTTTTCATTTTTCGTGATCATTACTGTTGTTCTCACTTCTTCATTGCTAATCCCAGGAGAAAGCCTTCTTGCCTGTCTGTCCAAATTGACATAAAACATGCCCAGCCATTTTAGCAGATGTCCCATTTCCTGATTTCCGATCATCTTTAATCAATTAAAAAATACATGATTCTGATCCGTCATATACAGACAGATGAAATACTCCTTGGTCCAGCTAACAGCCCAACCAAACAGGCTTCTCAAAGTCATAGAATATGGTCAAAAAGGTCTAGGACTTACAAATACTGGCTGGTTTCATTGTGCCCAACATCTGGGGAATGCAACTTCTGGACTAGGATACGGATAATGCAAATGAAGAGAATGAAGTTCACCTGTTGGGATGGGGAGAAAGGAGACAGAGAGAGAGGAAAAAACAAAAATTATTCTCCTGCAGTATTTTTCTCCAGTGAAAAGAGCTGATCGTTAGAGGGGCTTCCTTTCACTGCAATATTTTTGCCATGGAGCAAGCCGTTGTTAAAAAGCCATGAGCAGAGACCCCCACTCTGTGAGCACACAGTAAACCGACACAGGATGGCAGCCAGCTTGGGCCTGACATCAGCCTGCTTGGGACTTTGTGTCATACATCCCAAGTATGATGATGTCAAACCCATACAGCACAGCTATGCACGACGTCCTGCTGCGCGGGGGGGTGTGCCGACGACAGGGTGGGAAAAGAGCCTTGGGAGCGAGCGGAGCGACGGACGTCAAAGCCCTCGGGAGACGGTGACATGCGACCTGCTGCTGAGCATGTCAAGACTGAGGCAGTGAGCCAAAGAAACCAAACCAAAACACAAAGCAGTATCTACTCAAGCAGGCCCTACCTGATGCTACTGGGCACATGTCCTCTGGAGACCTTGGGATATAACGACACAGTGGAAAACTCTCTCTCCTACTAGATTAGACCAGGCTAGCCCAGAGGAATCTAGCTAATACCTAACTTTTAGACGGTGCCTTTCACTGAAAAAAAGCCCTCGAAGTGCTCTACTAAAATACTCAGGCAAGGTTAAACTTACTTTGTAGCAAAGGTGTAGAGATAGGGTTGTGAATTTCTTAATGGCACATAGTAGATGGCCTAAGTTGAATGCAAATTTATCCACTTTTAAAGGCCTATCCACTGAACCAGGCTGTTATTCATGCAATATATGCAGTAGAAAAGTGATGACAGACTTCCGTGGACTTAGTTTAGTTTGACACCTGACCTCTTTTTTTTTTTTTAATCTTTTCATGGTCAGTGAATGCATAAATGATTCTGATTTTTAGACATTTAAAGACTGGAAGGAATTGTGTTAACCAGCTAATCTGATTTCCAATAAAACAGATTGTAAACTTTCCTCCAGCAATTCCTACATTTATCTGAACAACAGGTGAATGAACTAGACTGAGGCATATCTCTCATTTAGACATTTATCCTTTGCTCAAAGGCTACGAGTGACTGCAAATTAATTGTATTTCTTGATTACGACATAATTATTGCTTTTTATCCATCCCATACCCTTTATTTCAGTTTCTGTTCATATTAATTTACTTATAAAAAGTAGTTTGCATCTGACTCGATGGCAAGTAAAATTTACCAGTTCAGAACAGAATTATCTGGATCAGTGGGTTTCATCAGCATTGATAGCACACAGGCTGTAGTGCTGAAGGTAAGATCTGAGCTGCTTCCCAGGCTCCCGCTATGTGTTAAACACCGTATCAGCTCATAGCCATCAAGAGCAAACACTGGGCACATAAAGAAAGAGGGAAGCAGTGAGTCAGATGGAGTATGATTACAAGCTTAGTAAGGCCTTAGCGCTGCATGATAGAAGATACGCCTGTCAGGCAACTGGAGAAGTTGTCTAGTTTATTTCTCAGCCTACAATAGGATCAAAGGCTCTTGATCTCTTCACCACGCTTAAATATATTTAGGTTGGAAACATTTTTCTAATGTTTAAGCTATATATGTCTTGCTTCAGTTGAAGTCTATGCTTTATCCAGTGGACATGGAGATAAATGTTGCGCTTCTCCTTGCAGAAACCTGCTATGCACCTGATAGCTGTTATCATGTCCTTCCTTTGTGACAGATTTATATAATATCTGCAGAAGGAAAATCAGATATTGCTGGGTAGATTTTGTTTGGAAATGATTTATTGGGCAGAGGGAAACACAGACTTGTTGAGCCCAGGAGAATAGGGTGTATTCCTTTACCAAAAGGTTATCTCAGGAAAATGCTATCTACAGCTCTCTATGACAATATATGTATTTCGAGATGTGTAATCTAGATATTTTAATCTTTCCAGTAAGGTGAATAAAGTTAGAAGTAATTATTTAAAATGTTTCATTTTGGGATGTTTGTATGAGAAATGCTACAGGAAAGGTCTTGCAAAAGGCATAATGTATGTGGAGTAAGGAGAATATATGTCTAAGAGAAGATTTCACTTTAAAAGAGATATATTTGGCTTTATTTCTGTTGTTTTCATTTTTCTTCCCTCCCACACATACTTGCCTTGATTTGAGAAAACTCAAAGCTAAATTTAACTTGAGTTCATCTGATTTCATGTTTGGGCTCAATACCTGGCAGAGGAAATGCATAATATTCAACATGAGTGGAAGTATTTAGAGTTCCTCAGAAGTGTTATGGTTCCTGTGGCCAGAACTGATCATCTCTGGGCAAGTGAGCCAAACACTTCTGTTGATTTCTCTTGCAATTAGCCAAGCCTCTCAAGAACTTACTTCTAAAACACGTAGCTGGAATCCAACCGTGTATTGGATTCTATAAGAGGCAAATATCTGGGGGAACGAATCTAACCTTTTTTTTTTGCCAGGTACAAATTCAAAGTAGGACTTGGCCCCTATCCCTTTGCAGTGTTGACATCTACAACTGAAAAAGTCACCCTGGGCTCTCCATATGGTCAGCTCGGAGAAACAAAARCATTCACGGCACAATTCATCTGATCTAATTTAGACATCTATTGGTTCATTAGAGAAGATGAGCCTTTCCTGGAACAATAATCACGTTCCTAGATCTCCACTGGCTACACACACCTGTGGCTACCCCACCAGAGTGCCCAGGGTGACTAGCTGAGATGGAGGTGTCCAGAGTTAAATGAAATGAGTTCCACCTCAGTTGCTCAATAATTCAAACTCTTTCCATAATCAGCGCTTAAAGATAAAGATGTTTATTCAGAGGCTGAGCTTCCTCAAATTGAGACAGACCTTCAGTATTCAATGGGATGTTATCTGTCAACACATTTTCCATGGACTTTTTCTGTGTCTGCAGGTGGATTTTACAGAATACTTCTCAAGCCCCACCTCCCTCCCCACTTAGTATTAAAGAGGGCTTTTCAGCCAGCAGAATATACTGATACTTTACCAAAATAGACACCAAAATAGGAGTTTTAATGATCCACCAGAATGGGGATTCCATTATTTCCTCCCAACACCTAAAAAAAAAAAAAAAAGAAAAAGAAAAAAAGACTTGAAGTATCAAGTAAAGCAAGCAAGCAGCTAATCTTCTCAGGTACTTGTTTTTCCCGAATTTCAAAAGATAGGTCTGCTAGGTTATGTGAAGAGGACGAAACATGGTGTGCATGAATTGAGAAGGGCTGAAGACTTGCTTTGCAGTTGCTTTGAGGACTGGTAGGTAGCACTCACTCCAGCTACAATATTATGACCTCTTTCCCCCTCGGATGCGACTGGCGCTTTGGGCAGTAGCATTGGACAGAAGATGCTCATGTCAGGGTGAATGTGTGGGAGGACAGAGATTCACTTTGTCCTACACTAAGGTCTGCTAGAAGGAAATGTTATCACAACCAAGTTTTGTGGGGCTTCCGATACTATCCATGAATATGGATGGAGATTGCGTTAAGCACAGAGAAATTAGCACCATCAGAAGAAAACACGCCTTTCTGAAGAAGAGGTCAGAAAGCCTGATGCCATCGGATTAAATTTAGCTAGCCACCTCTGAGCTATAGATCTAGTCAAATGAGTTCATAAGGTCCAAGGTTTGATTTATTTCATCCTAAAGTCAGAATGTAGGTGAGAAAATGAATCAAACTCCCAAAGCGTCTATTTCTCTTCACTGATCACAAAGGAGATGAAGCAGACTAGACTGTACGTATTTCATATATCTATGACTGAAATGAACTATCCATCATTTCTTCCCCCAAAATATTTATTTTCATGCTTTTAGATGTTTATTTTAGCAATTTTTCATATAAAAGGCTGACTTCAGAACAATACTTGGCCCATTTAAAAGATATTTGCCAGTGTAAATAGAATTCTGGAAAATCTCGCATGGGTTTATTAGAAATTTTAATGGGAGCTGCTATCCAGCAAACAAATTCTAGCAAAATATTTCTCAACCTTTGAGTCATAGAGCAAATGGTCAGAGAGCTACTTCGTGATCAGGCCAGTAAGTTATCTCTTATTTTATATAGGAGGTGATTTTTTTTTTATTTGAAGTCTGAATTCACTGGAGTCACAATGACCTGTTCTGGAGTGTGTTGTCTCCAAAAGTTACCATTCTTCATAAGGACTTCTGGTTTTCCTTGGCTACAGAGGAGCTGAACAATAACATGGTGTTCAAGGTATTCTCACGAGGGTCTGAGCATGTCAAGGGTTAATGTGGAATTTGGAATGAGCAAATTGGGCTTCTCCGTGTGACAGCCACATCAGACTCACTCAGACATCACTGGAGAAAACCTGAAATTTCAGACTAGTGGAAGATTGGCTGAGTTTGGAAATGGATAAGACTAAAAGTGAATCTTGTGGTTCAAATTAAAGTGAAATTAAACAGAAGAAATTTTCATAAAACCTAAGAAATAGTACAAGAGACCTTCATGATTGAAGCCCAGAAGACTTCAACTGAGGTAGGGTCATCACTTCTTTGAGAGACAGCATACAGTGGACTACAGGTTATTCAAAAATGAGGAATGCATCTTCCAGAGAGAAATGATCAGTTTGTGGTAGTCTGCAAACCACAGCACTCACCTAGGTAATTTGGAAATGCATTTTAGAGCCAACATGTGAACGAGAGAATAGGAATAAAGTGAAAACTATGACAATTACTTGGAATACATTTCTCTACGGACCTCACAACTATCAGGTGATTGAAGGCTCATTTTTAGGAGACCGTTCATGAAAATTGATCTGCATTCATGTTTGAAATAGATTAACGGAACCTGTTGTAGACATTTTGCTCTGAATTCACCTCATCTAACACTAAATTCTGACAGTGCAAATAATGGTCGATTTTAGGCTTCGACTTTAGGATGAAACGAATTACACTCCGTAGGCTACACTGACTAGATCTCCACTAGCTATAAATGGAGACTAGAATGAATTGCTCAGATACAGATGTTTATATTTAGTCAGGTGTATGCTACCCTTTCATTTAGAATTAAAGTGGTCCTAATTATATCTAGTGCACTTCATTTTCAAAATGAATTCAGGCAGTCTGAATAAAGGTCACTTTAATTTGGAGTTAGAATGCTTAAATAGGGGTATACTGCAGTTTAACTAATGCTACATAACTAGGCTTTTTTTAATCGGGATTAATTTCCTGTAATTTCTCTATGTAGGCAATTTT
This sequence comes from Apteryx rowi, assembly GCF_003343035.1. Classification (NCBI taxonomy): domain Eukaryota; kingdom Metazoa; phylum Chordata; class Aves; order Apterygiformes; family Apterygidae; genus Apteryx; species Apteryx rowi. The sequence continues at coordinate 1,972,092 of NW_020447297.1, read as the reverse complement.
AGTATGCAAAAAAAAAAAAAATCTACATTAGGTATTAGCATATCCTGTAAATTCACATCCTGCTTTACTTTGCACAAAAAAGTAGAGCTTTAAAGACCCAGGAAAATGCAAAGAAAGTCTGTATTTTTAATATGACTTGCTGGAGCTGAGTGGGAATATATACTAATATATATACTAAAACTCTGGTAGCCAGAGAGGTTAAATACTGATGTCTATCTCATTACAGAGGCTATTTATTAATGGAGTAAATAAGGTCAGTCTTTTGCAGAAAGAGTGACACCATAAAAGAAGTCAGTAGCCCTCAGGAAATGTGTTAGCATGACTATACATCAAAAACACAATGTGAAATCTGAGCTGCTTTTCTCCCTGAAATAAGGACAAACCAGGACACATCTGGAGAGAGAGAGAATGCAAGGGAGAAAATGGAGTTAACCATATGCTGTAAATGCAGGAAGGAAGGGCATGCACAGTGAGTACATAATGAGCACCTGATTCTGTAATTCTCCAGAGTGTTTTCTCATAAACATTCAAATTACTCTAGTTTGACTGCTTGAGTGAAAGCATGAGGGAGGACTGGAGGATCAGATCCTATTTACTTGCATATATCCTTGGGTTCCTCTAATATCTGCCCCATTTAGTTAGCTGCATTTTAGCTTCTTATATAAAGTATCAAAGGCAGCTTTCAGGTTAAAGAAGATGAAGAACAGATGCAAAGATATGTTTGGGGAAGAAGAAAAAAGAGTTTTTAGTATTTTTTGTGGGAGAGCTAATGAGTGTTTATTCAGTTTCTGCTGCACTAGCCTACACAGGGTCATTTCTGCAGGGTTCAAAGCACAGCTCGGAGCGTGGGGCAGCTGCTCAGCTATGTAGGACCACAGGACCAAGTGGGACCATCTGGGCCATCCAGTGATTTCCCTGCAATTATCCTGCAATTTCCTGCAATTTATAAGAGCTCTTTAATTAGAGAAGGGTCCAAAGATCATCAGTTTTACTGCGCACTACAAGCCACAAAGCACCTCCCTAAATCCGACAACAAACTAAGGACTCGTAGGAAATGCCACCAACCGTAATGGTAGCACGTGACCTTCACTTAACTCTCCCAGAACAACGAGTCTGTCCAGAGAGGTCTGTTTTCTATTCTCCTGTACAAATAAGGCTGCGATGAAGATATTAACAGGGCAGCAAGAGGAAATGAAATGCGTTGCTGCAGTGGCATCAGGATTGGCATCCGCCAGCCCAAGTGGGTAACGTGAAATGAAATCCATGCTACTGACGTGACAGTAGTGCTAATGACACTCAAGTTTCTGGTGGTCGCCTTGCTTATGTTCAGCAAGGTGGAAAGATCAGTAGGAAGTTTCCAAGGCGCATCCAGATGTGACCCGGATGGGGGAAGGAGAGCTTTGCCAGCGTGAGGCTATTCCCCTGTCACGTGCACTGGAGCATATGCTGATTGTGCTAATGAATATATGAGTGCAAGACTCATCAGCATCCTCCCTTCTCCGGGAAACCTGTGCCTCATTCCCCATTCACTCTAATATCAGAGGAATTACCTATGAAAAACACTGATATTTAGAACCAAACCCCACATTTTCGACTTCTAACGTGTTCTTCCAGGAGTGTGAGATCATTTTGGTGAAACTCATTTAACCAAATCAATCCACAAGGTAACTCCAGTAATGTTAATGCAGGTTAATTTTGGTTACTATACTTGACATATCCTCCTAATACTCCATAATCCAAACACCGTCTTTCCTAACAGCCCATAGCCCACTCATGATTTTAGCCAGGGTCTGTTCACTAATTCCCTGCAAATATCCTGACAATCAGACTGGGAAACAAAGAGGTTAAGTGACTCGCCTAAGGTTACATAAAGAACATGTCTTCAGGGAGGCCTGGGAGTGTTTCCCAGGCATTGGAGGTATGGGAATGCCTTGGCTGTACTCTGACCGCCCGTGGGGTTAGGTCAGGAAGGAAGCTGCAGCAGATGACTGGGTTTCTCAAACTGCAGGACTTTCCTTGGCCTTCCCTGAAGGTACATCAGTTATAAAGGAATGAGAACGGAGTCCGTAGGCTTACCCAACATCGAAGAGGTAAATCCTGACAATAGTCCACGCGGTGATGAACACAGAAGGGGCACCTGGCAAGAGAAGACATGGTGTTCCTGTCACAAATCATTACCCATGTTTTCAAGGCTGCTCTGCCCCACTCTCCATCATCTCTCCTGAATGACTGAGATGGTGGCTTCCCTTAATGGTGTGCAAATACGTCAGGTCTTCAGTGCTCACAGGCCAAACAAACAACATGTTGCCTTTCTCTCTCACTGACCATGTAAGATGAGTTTCCTGTAAACTGCTCCCTACCTGATTTATCCTTCTGTTGCAATGCCTACAAAAAACTGATGATGGTGAAACACAAGGAATAGGCGTCATCCCATCTCATTTGAGACATCTATAGTGTGCAACATCTGCATCTAAGCCAGTCACCACAGGCTCTCTTTAGCATCAGTGGAGAGAAGTATGTACTTCTAAGACACAGTTCTGAGCTACTTTAGATGTTTGTTTTAGGACAAGAAATATTCGCTCGATCACCTTGACTGTATTGACTGTATCTCCACTATCTATAAAAGGGGAGCCTGGAGTGACTAGATGTCTGTAGTTGGTCAGATGAATCTATTTCTGCCCCTCGCTCCATGATCTACTGTCTGACTAGGGCGGTCATGTTATGCCCTTGTAGTCCCTCTTTTTTTCTAGCTCTGTCTGTTGTTTTTGATTACATTTAGACAGGAAATGCTCCAGGAAGGAAACTTCTCCTTGTTCTGTGTTACTCACAGTATTTCATGTTGTCTGTTGTGATTTCTAAGTGCAAAGGTAATGCAAACAATAAGAACTATAATGAGGGTGTCCAAATCATCAGTTCTTGCATGATGCATTTCAGATCCATCACTGAAGCTCTCGAAAATGATGGATGAATGAAATGACAAAAGTTCCTTCAAGCACCCATTCTTTATTTGAATTGTCCTTCCTCACCCAAACAACCTCAGAATTTCTCAAGGTGTCTACAGTATATGTAAGAATTGTTCATATACATATAAGTGCAAGAGATTTCCTTTGATTTAAAATCATTAGCTCCACAAAGATTTCTTTAAAATCTTCCAGCTCTACAGTGCTCAGAGAAAGAGTACCTGTGAGCAAGGCGGGTTTAAAGAAGGTCTGACCTGATTAACCTCATCTGAAACAAAGCCTGCTAACATCACCTTTTCTCATGCTTATAGCACAGAGAACGATCTCTCTTCAGCAGTGTGAACCCAAGCATAACTCCTGTCACTTTTGATGGAAGTTACTCTATGGCTAGCTGATCAAATCCTGAGTCCAGGATTAATGTGCCATGTCCCTGTACATGACACAAACGCTTTTTTTACTTTTCAAGATTATTCCCCACTCTAATTATTTCCTGGTTTCAGCTATCAAGAACATGGAACAGAGAGCCATTTTGCCTGCTTATATATAAACCTTAAGCTAGAAAGCTTAAAGGAGAAAAGAGATCTCCGTTGTCTCTTGGGAGAAAGAAGAAAAGCTAGTCTGGTAGGATTAATTTGCATAAATTAGCATTTCAGCTGTGGGCAACTTGTGCAGTTTCATTTTGTCTTCCTTATTTTATTTTATATTGTTTTGTGTGTGTGTGAGACCGGATTCACATTAAAGATGGAGAAATCATGAATGCAGTAAGCAGAAGGTTATCAGCATTAGCACATAGGGATGTGCAATGGGATCTCTGTGGACAGCTAGACCGAATGAGGGGAGAGAGTGAGGGATTCCAGTGTCTGTTGGAAGAGCTCAGTCCAGGAGCCCAGCTTTGCTCTGGGATCCACCCTTACAATTTAAGGACCATGCATGATACTGACTTCGGGATACCCGCCCAGCCAGGTGGAAGAACATGAGTGCGGCTGTCCAGGACCTAATCTAGCAGCTGTGGCTCAGAGTCAGACAGAGTTTGCAGGCGGGACAGAGTCTCCTGGTGATTGTCAATAAACCCCCATCCTCACCACCACACCCCATAACTGCTGTTAAAAATGCCTGCCAGGATCACCTCCTGGCATTCGGGTTTGAGAAGAGGCATACCCCAGCCAATCAAGATGTACCACCAAAAGTACTTCCTCTCTGAAAAGAAGGAGATGACCAACAGGGTGTGAAGATACAAGCCTTCCACAAGCAGCCAGAAGAAGTTGGCCATGACGCAGTACTGAAAGAAAACCATCACAGCTTTGCAGCCGACCTGTAAGAGAAGAAATGGACAGTGGTGAATTGCAGAATGTTTCCATCGTAAACACACCAAATCACAGTAAACTTTGCCCTCTGTGTAACTTTGGGATTCGTTTTTGAAGAACCTGTATTTTTTATGGAATGAGCTCTCCCACAGAAAGCCAAAAGGCCTGTCTAGCTTGCCGGGGGCAGGCAGGATCTGGCTTGCTCGACGTGTGCTGACCCCTGCACGGTGAGCGCAGCATGCCTACTTGAGCGAGCCAGCTCAGGTCGGGATGCCGTTTGACTGTGTTAGCCTAGCGAAGCACTCAAGCGCAGAAACCCTGCTGAGTGGTGACGGGCTGATACGCTGAACTATGATCCCCGTCAGCACGGTGCCGCTCTCTGTAGATTTTGGATGTACGTCTATGGGAAGGTGCCTCAGTGGCAAAGCTGATGCCAAGAGGCCCTGCCATGATGTGCAACCCGGCCTCTCTGCTGTGCCAGTGCTTGGCGTGTGCGGCCGAGCTTTGTAGTAAACCGCTGCACTGGTTCGGAAGAACCCTCCAAAAAGGTGCTACTTTGAACTGAGATCAATTCAGCGAGCTGGTTTATGTGCAGCCCACGAGCCCTTGGGTCAGCACAATGGAGGTGGTGGGCACCAGAGAGGCGAAAACAAGCAATGGAGAATGAGTGGGGATTTTTTTAAGCTAGTTTTACCACTGAAGTCAGCATCCTGATGAACCCTGAGTGACGTGGGCATCCCTTCCCTTCTGGGGGACCGCGATGCACTTTCTGATATAGGTATATCTTCAGATTCCTTATAGATACCAGCCTCCAGAGGGAAAGGGAAATTGCAGGCTGTATTCAACACCCTGTGCACAAATTCAGTCTGTGCACGAATTGCTCTGTGCACAATTTCAACGTGCACGCTGCACAGCAGCATAATGTGTACAACGTGCACCTCAGCCAGCACGAGAAGGGTAAGAGTTCTCCTGCTGCACCACTCCAGAGACAAATTTCCAAGCCCCTTCGAGTCCCAGTGGCGCTGCCTGCTAGTATTACCTGGACCCCTGAACCTGAAGCAATGAAGGCTCTGACTTAAACAGGCAGACTTCCCAGGGGATAAAAAACCAACTCCCCAAACCTATATGAATTAGCTCTTGAAAGCAAAGTCAGTACAGATCACCTTATGGCCTGGTAGATATGGTAAAAACTAAAGGGGTTTGGAGACAGGGGTTTGAAGAAGGCCAAGTCTACAAAGAACTGTGAATGCTCAGTTAAAAAAAGGCTGATGATGTATCTTTTTTTTTAAATAAAGAAAAGAGTAAAGAGGAGAAGCAGGGCGGACACTAATGAGCATGGAGAGATTTGATTGCCTTGGAAGGGAACAGATCTGAAAGGGGAAGGAGGATTGTTTTTCCTCAGAAAATGAATAATTAAACACAATAACCTGCTGTGTGAAGATTTCACTGCAGCACAGAAGTGGGACATTTTGCAGTTAATGGGAATGGTCAGCTTAGAAAAGAAGAAAAAAATGGATGGGAAATTTACCTCTGATTCTCAGGGGCCAAGTCCACTGCAAAACTCGAAGGTGGAAATCAGCTGCCCAAAGAGACACGCTAGCATTGGCCTTTGCACCAGCACCTGATGCATCCAAGTGCAGCCACAGCTGGACCTGTACACCTGGGAGCCTTGTGTGTGCAAGGCCTCCTTCCTCTAGCAATAGCTTCCTCTCCTCCAGAAAATGTTTTCCAGGAAGACACTGGTTGCATTGCTGCTGTCTAAGCATCTTCGAGATGATGAGCTGGCAACAGCCTCATTGATTTCGGTGAGTCTGCTTGGGTAACACCCTGCTCTTACCAAGGCAAGGGCATCAGTCTGGCTCATAGTGCTCCTTAACAAGCTCCCTGCACACTGCGCTGCTTCCCTGGTGCTGTGCGTGTGCATTACACTGAATTCAGAGCATTATCGATTTGCACCAGTGACAAGCTCTCATTTCTCCCTGTTCCCCTCTCCTGCTGAAAACAGTTGCTATGTAACACACTGGTTAAAAAAGAAGCGCAGAAAGTGTTTTCTCGGTGCCACATGTTTGAGAGAGACACTTGTCCCCACCGATCACTCAAAATTAATTCAGCCCTCCCCTAGCACCCGCCAGTATGTCACGCTGGGGATCCTCATGTGCTCCTGCTAATCAGTTTATATGCACATCAGCTCCCTCCTGCGAGCCAGATGGCATAAGCAGAAATTTGCTGCGGGGTGGGAGGGGGGGGAAGGTGGAGGCAGAGCAGACAGTTAACCCTGCGGGAGGGAAGGTGACACAGAGCTGAGCCGACAAGGGCCCACGATGTGGCAGCTTCCTCCCTATGGCTTCCCTATGCTCTCTGCTCCTCTCCGCTATTACACGCGCACGGGCTGCGTGACATTGGCACACCTCATCTCTTCTGCCCAAAGCCTGCTTGCCCGCTTTGTGCATCCACAGCCAGTGGGGATTTACTGGTGTGAGTGTGCCCAGCAGGGTTTGACCCTAATTCAGCAGCTCACAGACGAAGGGGTAGATTTAAGGGACCAATCTTGATGCATCTCAATCGCACGCTCCCCAAACGTGGATTTACTTTGGCGGGGGGATTGAACCTTGGGGAATCTTTCCTGGATGGTTGCGTTGAAACTACAGCAGAAGTATGAGGCTGGAGCACATCATGAGGAACTGGAATACGTTACGGGACAGGGAAAGGCTGCTGACAAAAAGTGCATGTGAGTTCTGCATAAAAGGGGCTCTCAGGCAGGCATTTCCAAACTGAATTTGTAGAGCTACTAATGTTACAGAGAGGAAACTGTTGAACACAGTTGTCTGGCAGCAGAAACCTCAAGTCTGGGTGACCAAATATATCAGCACTTTTTCCACAAGCAGTGGCAACTACTGCATTTTTTGTAGAATCTAGCCCTGTCTTCTTCTCTAATATGGTTGTGGCTTGTAACTGCCCAGAGATGAATCACACACACGGACAACAGCTGGTTCCTGCAGCTCCTCCTCTAAAGTGGTGGTAGCAGGACAACCTGAGGTGGTGGTAGCAAGAACAGAACAGTTATTGGCTCTGTGCTGGGAGATATTTGTCTATTTGAGCAGTTGCTGCCACCCCAGCCACTTTTTGCTTTGCCTGGAGAAAAGATATTTTTATGTATTGCTTTGTGGACATGGCAATAACGAATTGCAGTCTGGGATCTCCTGCAACATGGGAATGTCTCTGTTGCATTGGAACAGATTTGGATGCACTATCTGGGACCAAACTCAAGTGGGTTCCTACAATGAAGCTGTATTAGCACAGGCTAGAATGGCACAGGCTAGTCCCTGTAGGTGGGACTCTAAATCTTGATACCTATGAGGTCATCATCTTCTCCTGAGCTAGCCCCCAGGACCCCCTTTCTAGCCAGTGGAGATATAGTCAATATAGTCAACAGAGTCCAGGATGTGATCTGTCTCATCTGCACGTAGACACCTAAAGCAGAGCAGATGTATTGTAAAAGTGCCCCTTTCCCCACCAGCTACGCAGAGAACCTGGGAAACCCAGTCTAGCTGGAGACATACTACTGCAGATGTCCTGCAACTCATGAGATGATTCTTATCTTACAAAGTAACTCATGGTACTTTCTTGCTGCCTAGGCTTCTTGCTACCATTACCTGAGCTACATAAGTCTAAACTAGGCTAGATTTTTCAAAGAGAGAAGCAGTTTCACTGTTGATTGCAGTGTTGTTCTCTCCTTGAATCCTCTTTGACAGGCAACTCAGGGACACATTTGGAAAGCAGCCCCGTCTGGCTGTTGAGAGACTTCCTCTTCCTTATGATATGCAGCACTTGGTAATGGGGTTTCTACCTTCCTGATCGATCCAATTCAGACTCAGAATAGCTGTTATAATGTTGGGAAATAAAATTCCTGTTTATGTAAGATGCTTTACCCTTTAGATGACAGGCACTAGGTAGAGATGAGGTGTAACATCTCACTAGAAGACTTTTTTTCATAAAGAGCAGACCCCACAATGTGTCAGGGTTGAAAGACTAATATAGGCTATGTTTAGAAAAGCCATTTTCAGCAGGAAAAGCAGCATTACAACACTACTTTTTCTATTCTCTTCCCTTTCACTATCTTGTATACAAAAGCCTGTTTCGCTGTCTTTCTACAGGCAGCTTGCCCTGCTCACGTCCACACAAGATATGGCAGTGAGGTGGTTTTCCTCAGCTTTGATGCTGTCACATCTAGCCAAGTGGTCCTTCTCTGCTCCCCCCCTTAGTGACTGCATTAGACATAGGCTATTTGCTTTTCCCCTCAAGGCCAATCCCTTCTACATGTGCTGTCAGTCATCAACTGCTGAGACACTGGTTCTGCCTCCAGCCAATGAGGGATGGAAACCTTTTTTACCCAAACAAACACTTTTGTGCTTTTCTTTAATTCATCATACTCAATAACAGAATTTCACGTCACTTATTTCAGAAGTTTACTTGAGGACGAGATGAATCATGCCTTAAGTCTACTATATGGAGCAACTCTCCATAGATGCGATGTAGCCATCCATCCATGTTGTAAGCATCTACACTTAGTTCAATTAACTGAGGACTGCTTAACTGAGGACAATCTAAAAAGCAGACACTTGGCAAGATTAAGCAGTTTAAATGTAGGCTTCCAGTGCCTTTTTAGGCACTGTCAGGTATTCTGTCTGGTCTCTAGCTGTTGTTCTAGGAGGATGCGGGTTTCCTACAGGCCCTGTATCATTTCCATCAGTGCTGTGCAGATCTTTGGGATAGCCACAGGCCTCTTAAAGGGTACAAGATGCCCATGTTCAGATGGCAGAAGCCTGCCCATTATGGAGAATCCTTAAAGGTGCTGAGCTAGCAAGACTGGGAAAAATCGTACTTATCACACTGTACTAAAGTAATGTCCTGAAGTACATGAGGAAGGCTGTTTTCCACAAATGTAGAGGCACCTTTGAATTTGATTTCTATTATTTTGCACTTTAGATGGATATTCACGCCCGTGCAAAATGAGTGCAAAGTACTTGTCTTGCTGGTCATGGAGCATTTAGCACTTCCTATGCATGGGTGTGAATGTCTCCCTTCTCGACAGGAATCAGGCCTGTGACTTTCAAAGCACTGATTATATCATGCGAGTGCCATTTATTGCCCTCTGAGTCAAAGCTGCTCCTGAGCACTCACTGATTTAGGCACTGACAAGTGCAAGGGCCGAAAGGCTAACGGGGGAATAGAGAAGGCAAAGAGATTGCATTTGCTTTGAAAGAGAAGGCGGCTTTTTGCAATCGTTTTACAGCACATATTTAATGTGCTGTTGATACTTGGGAATGCAGGCTGGCCCTTCAAAAAGGAGAGGGGAGATTAGGGATGAAGTGCAGAGCTGGTTAGACAGCTGCTGTGATGTGAAGACCTGTGCCAGCAGCTGGGGAGCTGGACAAAAATTTTAGGGTGTCAACAGTGGGCCAAATTCAGAGTTTACTGTAATGACGGGGAAGGACCCGTCATTACCCACAGCATTTGTGTGCTATGTCCGCTGAGCAAAACCACAGTCCACTTTGTCAGACCGTAGGAAAAGTGTGTTCAAGATAGAACCAGAGTTTCTGAGACAGAGGCAAGGAGAAGGGGCATTTCAGTGGGAAAAGCAAGACTAAGCAATGACCAGAGGCTACGAGGCTTCTGTGCTGTGGCTATTAGCCCTTTATACTTTCAAATAATGTCAGCCCCGAGAAAAAAATGTCTTTCTCATAAAACTGGTGCACTGTCCAGCTGATCCACACAGGAAAATGCAGTCACGATGCTGGAGGCAGTGATTAACTCAGAGCTGAATATGCTGCTTCATTAAATACACATATCATACCCCTCAGCGATAATGACTCTGATCGAGGTATCCCTGCTCGTTAATAACTGCTGAGGATTGGCAGTCTTGACCAGCCACTGAACTTCTCTAGCCCAGTATAAGCAGCTCAGTTGGACAAGAGTTGGCCTGAGAACGCCTTGGTTTTGAGGAAGGCTGAAGGATTTAGATCAAGGAAATACAAAGGGGCCTGGAGATATATTGCGACGTAAAGGGTCTGCCTGAGTCTGATCGCCCCAAGCATGGGAAATGGCGTGCTGGCCAGAATAACCGCTCTGGGAGTCACCGCCTCTAATCCTGGGCTATGCCGCAGCTCCTGGCATTATTTATAAAGTCCGGACAGTGCCTTCAGCCCTGTCTCCGGTGCCCTCAGTGAAAATGCGGGCTCAGATTAGCTTCAATCAGTCAAGAAACCTTGAGGTCTCCAAATCCTCTTTAAGGATCTTGGGTCCTTTCACGTGGCCTACCACTGCTGGAGCAGGAGCAAATGACTAACAGAGATTTCTCCAGGCCTCTTCAACAGAAGACAGCTGAAACCTCATTTTCTCAGTGATAGATTTATCCAGTGCTTTGCTTTTATATTGGCCAGAAGACATGACCTATCCAAAAGGCTAGTTGCTGTGTGACTCATGCTGAATTTGCCCACAGCAACAGCTGCTCTTCTCCTCATTCCGGTCAAGGAGGCTTCCTAGATGTTATTTAAAAGCTTTTTATTATCCCACTCATGATCCTGTTTCCGAGGCTTGCCTCGAGGATGTGGCAGCACAGAGCAAGCACCTTCTGCTGTGGAGATGATGAAGCCAGGGTTTTCAGGCACAGACTGGCCTAGCCCTAGATCTTCATGCTGCCACTTCAGATCCTTATATCATAAATCAAGCAGGTAACTAAATTTGGGAGTTAATCTTGTATTTGCACAATCTCGACATCCTAAAACAGGACTGAATCCCATCCAAATTGGGATAAAAAATATTTTTTTATGTTGAGGCAGCTATCTCAGCCAAGCTATTGAGTAATCAATAGGGAGGAGGTAATAATGAAATAATTGCTCTGCTTGTAAGATTTCAAGATACAATTAATTCCCCATCTCACTATCTGGACACTGGAGTTGACTCAACTAACAAATTGGAAATCATTATATAATCCACATACGGTACAGCACTGTACACAGCTATGCATTGTCCACTAATTTCCATGCATGTTGCATGGAGATATCAGAATAGACATAGTTTACAAACTTACATTTTTATTTTTCATGGGACACTTCTCTCTGCTTTTAATTTTACTTCTATTTTATAAAGTTGTTTTCTTTCTGAGAGGACAAAATGCTGATGGGAGAGGTGGATATCCTGTACTGGCCTAGGTATTCCTGCCTCTGTTAAGAAAGGAAGGGGGGGGAAAATTTTCTATGTGGTTTTCCCTAGGAAGATGTTCTCCAAGCTGTTATCCTTTACTGGAAAGAGAAAGAAAAGGCTTCTCTTCTCCTTTTCACTGGGGATTTTTATCCCAACTAGAGGCTAGAGCAACCTTCTTTTACAAATCGTCTTCAGAGAGAGATGAGAGATGGATTTTCAGTAGTGATTGCTGATCCTGCCTTGGACCTTTCCTCAGGAGGTGGCAAAAATATACTTTTGCATCTTTACAGCATCAGGCTATTTCTCGTCTCATTCCATGCTTAAGGCTATTGGCTATTACATATTATCTTTTCACTACTTAGTTGGCTTTGACAGAAGAGTGGAGAAACATGCAACACCCAAGCTTCTGCAGCAGAAACTACAGAAGAGAAGGCATTTGCAGAAGTTGACACAGTGAACCGAAAATGCGACTTTCAAGAGATTTGTTATCTCAGCCTTCTGCTGCTGTGTTGAGTCTTCTGCAGACAATCTGGCTACACAGGGTGATGGCTTGACCCCACAGAGGCCAATGGCAAAGCCTCTGCTGACTTCCAGAGGGCTTTGCTCCGGAGGCCTAATGTGCAGAAATTCTGCATGACGTCAATGGGAATTATTGACAGAAATAAAGCAGCTTCTTAGGGGGTGATTCTGTTCCTCAGAAAATGAGCCCTAAGGTCAAGCCAATTTGCTGATCCACAAAAAAATGAAAGGAGAATAAAGAGTGTTAACTTACCCTTGGCACATTCAGCCTTTTGTATAACAACAGAAAAACAAATTAAAAACACAAACAAACAAGACCGGCTGGCAAAAAGCCATCACTTTATTTCTCCCTGCTCTTTAACTGTAGTTTTAGCCTTGATTCAAACAGGTTAACAAGAAAAAAAAAAGACCCCTAAGGTTTATGTTCTACCAGGCAAGAGATCCAAGGTCCATTCAAACGGGACTTAACTTCCTAAATCACTTGGGTGCCTTTGGCTCCTTCCTGCCTTCCCTATTGTGGAGTCTGACAAACAAGTAATTTTAAATGCTAAATTGCCATGCTAGTGGGTGGCTCAGCAAGTTTTACAACAGAAATGTCGGGTGCTGAGAACCTAACCCTATCTGTGGGTATAAACYGACTAAAGAAATTCTTAAAATGCCATCTTGATTGAAGCAAAGTGGCTTCTGATCAAGGCACTTAACCTACGTTTGTGAGCACCTTGGCTACAGTAAATTCTCATTTACCAATAACTAAAACAAGAAACCCTTTAAAGATCTTCATGGGATTAGTAGTCTTAAATCTTGATGATGGACCCTCCACTCCTGCTGCCCTTAGAAGCTTCAGCTGCAAGTCCACCCTATAAAATGTATGGCAGATGGATCAACATGATGGAATTCAGAGAGAGCTCATGGCCATCATCTATCTCAGGCACAGAGGYACGAGGTCTGAAGCACACCTTTTCCTGTTAACATGCTACTGTGCATCAAGGGAGGCCCAGAAACATTATGCAAGAGTGCTCTTAAGCCCTGGCAATAGCAAATTAATTCCATTTATCTTAACCCCCCCCCTTTCCTCCAGGTCTCGATGCAGTACATTTTCATGCACCCTTCATTGCCTAAGAGCATTTACCCCACGTCAGCTGTCACAGGGCAATTTATTAAGCCATTACAACCTGGATTTATCGACTGAGCTTGYAGATCTGTTACCGCTTTCACAAAGTAGAAATATTATTTCTAGACAAATGAGCTGCATAGCACAGCCATATACATGCACGCACACACAGCGTAAGCAAGCTAAGTCTTGCCTGCTCCCACCCTGACATGGAAGGATGGAGACATCAGGAAGAAGCTATTAGGCTCAGTTTCCATGTTTTTTTCTTCTTCTGCCAGCACTTCTACTTGTAGTCCTGATACACTACTTGTATCAGGAGTGGGCCAGTAAAGAACCTGAACAAAGCATTGTCTCTCTAGCAACAACTTAACCCGTTTGGACCCCAATGTCCCATGAGATAACCCCGGACTTTCTTCATGCTTTCCCGTCTTTTATGGCAGCTGAAAGCCAGTTGGAAATAGCAAGACTTTTAAAACTCCATCTCTGCTAATATGGAAGTTACACAAGACAACCTCTGTTTTATGAGCTTCCAACACAGAAAAACACGACGGGGTCAGATCCTCAGCTGACAGAAACCTGCTGAACACTATTAAAATAAATGGAGCTATACCAATTTACACCAACAAAAGACATGGTCCACATCGCTGCACTTTACGCCTTCCCACACAGGCTTCCTCAAAGATAACACAATCTGTTGAATTCAGTAGGAAGCTCTTATGTCTGCTTTACCTCACATAAGAAGCAAGTTTAAGCCCTGTGACTTTAATCCTCAAGGCTATTTAAGCATTTCGCTTCCACTGACTTTAATAGGGGTTACACAACTAACAGCCTCTGAGGGTCTGGGCCTTTCCATTTTTGTCTATTAGGAATAGTAGTTTGATTTTTTTTAGGAGTATTTTAGGAGTATTTTTCTTGTGAGTATTTCTAAGACAGTGATTAGCTCTAGCTGGTCAAGCCTCTGAGTCAGATGACTCAAAGCTGAGTCATAAAAATAGAATTATCTTGATAAATTGGGTAACTCTCCTTCTTTTGTGCTCATCAGTTGGAGAATCATAATGGGGCTTCTGAACGCAACCTCAGTAATAAGGGAAGCCAATCGCAAATCAGCAACCACAAGAAGGTGATCAGGGCCTTAACAATGCACGTCATTGCACTTGTCACATCCGATCTCATTATTGGCAATACTGCACTGCTTTAAGGTGCCAGCCCGTGACTAGGGCACTGCTGTGTCAGGCATGATAGGGTCATTTATTCAAAGGAAGAGCCTGCTCCAAAGGTCTTACAGTCTGATGTGCCATCTTAACTTCTGCCTTCGTTCCTGGGCCATTCCTATGAGCAAAGGAGATGGCGAGGGGATAACTCATCCAAGCATAACCATGCAAGACCATGTTAGAACTTGGCCAGGCAGATGTTCTCCTGAAAGTGAATGGACTAGTTGGTCTAGCTGATCTCAAGGGCTGGATGATATGACTAGTCCAAGAAGCAGATGGGACAAAACTCTGAATGTAATAGTTGCTCCTTGAAGGAATGGATCATTTCATCCCTTCCCTGTGGAGCATTATCCTCTGTGGGACTGGCTACCAGCTCCTGTGACCAACTGACAGGGAAGGAACCCAGCAAGGGCTCCCACCGGTTCCCCCTCTGTTGCTGCCCATCCATTCTCCGGTGGAACTAGGTGGTGAAATCCTGTTTCCACTTTTAGGGATGCCCGGATTGGCTAATTTACAGCTGAAATCCAGACCCTTCCCCTGCTTCTACTGCAAACCCCACATCTCTAAAGCAGAACCCCAGTTCTATGGCATGGACCTTCCTCACCTTCCCAGCCTGGCATGCCTCCAGCTCCACAAAGAGGGAGYCCAGCTTCATGTCCTGCTGGCATTCATCACCTCCCTATCTCACAATGACAATGTGTCAGCTTTAGCTTCTCTGATGCTCATGATTTCCTTCACTCTCCATCACTGCACATTCCCTTTCCAAACTCAGACCTCAAGCCCATGCTCCCTTCTTCTCTCACAACCCATTTTGCGGAGCTCCACCTCCCAACACCATAACCCTTCTTCCCAACCCCTTTTCCTTTTTACTGTTTACTTTTTAGTGCTGACTCTGACTGTGGTTGAGACCCTGTGCTGGGTACGGTGCAGCAACCAAGGCTGCAAGCGTGGTAGCCATAAGCAACTGTCTCACCAACAAAGAAGGAATTTACTGTTTGTCAGCTGCTCCATAGTAATATTACCTCTGTGAAAACCCTTTCCCTAGGGGATGTAAGAGACAGCTTACGCCTTCTTCATAAATGCCAGAGCATGGGCTTGTACACGCGGGGGCTCTTTGGCTGCAGAAAGGTGATGAGATACCACCTTCCTGGATGGAGTATCAGCTTGCACCTACTGGTCCTTTTTCAGAGTCTGATCTCTGGATGGACAATTCCAAAATCCAAACAAGGATATGAACAAGATGGGGTGGATGGTTACCCCACTGCACATGCTCCTGGCTGCTACTGACCATGGACAGGAAACAGCCCAAACCTCTTATTTATAGCTTCTCACTGCTTCACACATCCTTCATTCACTAAACTTGTCGGTATATCTTCAAATTAACTCTGGCACTGAACTGACATGAATACGAGGCATTATCTCTGTCCGACTGTCTCTCTCTCTCTTTTTTTACTGTTAGGTAATGTTTGCATCATTAGGGCCTCTGTTAACTAAAGAATCTAGTTACAGCTTCTTTTATTCTTTCCTTCTCCCCCATTTTCTGGTACTTCCTGGAAGTGTCTCAATACCTTTGGTGAAGTGAACCTTAAAGTCCTAGTGTGAGATTTGAAAGAGAATTGGCAAACATATGTCTCCATTCTGTTCCCCAGCTCTCTTTCTCTTGTTTTCTACTTCTTTGTACTATTTACAGGAGCTTTCTCTAGCTATTTTTTTCCCCTCTGTCATTTCTTTTGCTGTAAAAATTAGATTTTAGCTGTGAGGAGAAAGTCAGCAGATACAGGAATAATATTCTTCAGTAGCTGCTAGGCAGATGGAAATCTCTTAATCTAACCTGATGGTAAAGATTCAGACCAAGGGGTGACATTGCACCATGAAGAGATGGGTCTGTTACATTTGTGCTACTATCACAGAGATTCTTAGCAGAATCATAAGTAGAGATCGAATGCTGTTAAAAAGCCCAGAAAGAGGAACTGAAGCCAGTCCATCACAACGCCTGYGTCCCATAGCCAACAGCAACCTTTTTGGCTGTGTTTCACAGGATTTTGTGGACAGGGTGAGGCAGTTCAGGTCAGACAGGAGTGGAGCAGCTCAGTGAGAAACCTCTGCTCTATGTGAGCTGTGATTTTTTCCTTTGCTCCTCGTGATGCTCACTGGCATGAAAACCAAACGCAGCTGCCATCTATTAGGTGGGAACGGTGAAGGTCTCCTTCAGCTGATCATACAAGAGCATGGTGGACCTCATTTCCGAGGAAGGACAGACTGCAATGCCCTTCCTTACCTCGGGCAGCTCCTTTGTGCCTGGCTGGTCCCGAGGAAATCAGTGGAGGGGGTACAACTCTGTAGCACCAGACCGAGCTACTGAAAAAGTGTCAGTTAATGTTTTTACACACTTTAGGGCTTCACTCAACTCCAGTTAAGTCAAGGGAAAGATTCCTGTTGTCTTTAGACAGAGTTGTGCCAGGCTCCTCCCCTGAGCCAGTCAGCCAAAGTTCAGCAGATGCTAACAAGAGCTTGCTCTCCTCTCTGTAGGTGGAAGTAGATGTCTTTCTCAGAGGATGTAACCTGAGGAAAGGGGTGAGTTTTAYATCTCCTACTCGCTGTCTTTCTCGGATGCCTCACGCAGCACTTTCTTATTTCAGAGCAGAGTAGGGGGGGCCTTCTCTTCTTTAAAATGCTGTTGGATGAGCCAGAGGCTGTGCTGGTGCCCTCATCTCTATACCACATCAACAGGCTAGTGGCTTTTCCTGTGGTGCAAGATATTAATGTTCAGTTCCTTTCTGAAACATGGCCTTCCTGTTGCATTATAAAATTATACAATAGTCTGTTCTAGGAACTTCAGGGACTGTTTCCTTATTTTATATGGAAGTTAAAGAGCACTGAGAAACTGCAGGAAAAATCTGTGTAGCAGGACCTCTGCCCCTCCCTCCCAGATTAAATCTCTACCCACCAGGCCAGAAATTCTTGCTCCTTATTGCCTTCTGAACCTTGAGTTCACTTTTACACAGAAAACACCCCACAACGGGTTTTTGGAAGGCCAGCCTTCTCTGAAGGTCAGTCCACGTGCTGCTGCATGTGCCACAGGATCACCATTGTGCCTAAGGACAAGCCTAATTGATCTGGGCAGTTGGGAAAGGGCAAGGAGCGCGAGACATTTGTAAAGCTATTGTGGCTTTGCTGCTGAGTTTCCTTAACAGGGGACAAAGGGCCGGTGCCACTCTGCATAGGACCTGCAATCAGTGGCCATTGGAGCATGCTACATTTAGTTATGAAAACCAGCCTTGCTTGCCAACTCAGGGTCTCTGCCACATGAAAGGCAGGCTGAAATTTTGAAATTTTCCTCCAACCACAACAACTTTTCTGTCCCCCAGGCATAGATTTATCAAGGAAGAAGGATCAAGGAATTTAAGGAGGCTACAGAGACTACAAACCATTACACAAACACCATCCAGCGCAAAGCACGTATTTTGGCTCACATGATGGCTCAGTGATACTCATCACATATATTTTGGCTGCATTGGCCTCAATTCCCTGAAATGCTTATTGCACTGATATTTGAACACTGCAAATGCTTGGGCACTGTGACCCATGGAAATGCCCAACAAGCTAAATTTCCAGGGCCTTCATATTGAACAGATCAATGGTAATCCAAAGCTATTTGAATTTAAGAAAGAAAAGTCTTGCTGTAGAGTTAACACTGCAGTTAGTTTCCTGCATTTGGTAAAATGAAGCAAAAAATGTTACTGCAGCAAAGCCTACAGACAAGTTTGTCTTTTTCAATTACATATGCACCTACATGAAGTGGAGCTCCTACCTGACTGGAGTATTGACACATATGTTTGTGGATAGGTTAAAATTTTTTTATGATGTGGCTGGTGTATAAAACATCATATTAGGTCTTCTTACTGCAACAGGTAATGCTAAACACAGGAATTAGGTCCCTTCATCAGGAATGCTGGGAGAGGCCTCCATTCATTTGGATTTTATAGCCCCGATTCTATTCTAGGAGGAGGGTGCCTTTATCCTTTTTTTCTCAAATGAACTAAGTGAAGTATTTTCTTTTCTACTAAAACATCATTATTTCCTTGGTTCACCCCTATTCTAAAACAGCATAGTGCTGACAGCATTCAGTAAATTGAACTGTTTCTTCAAATCTGTCCTCAAACTGAATGAGATCAAGGCCATATTCATATTCTTGCCATTTTCAAAGGAAACAAGCAACCTTCAGAAAACTGTATACATAGTCCCAAGCATATGAACTAGTACCCAGGTCTTCCAAGATAAAACTTTATCCTGCAAATCCAAAACACAAACAGCCCAATCATTTAACCTAACTTAGGTCAACCTAACCCAACCAAACCCAACCTAATATAAGTTTTTTTGCAAGCAGATAATTATTATGAGAGGCATTTTGATTGCATTTCAGGTAGGTCTTTTTCTGCCTATGACCTAGTAAGCAAGTTATCCAAAACGTTGGGTCAGGATGGATACAGATTTTGCAATGGGTAAGTTCAATCTAGTGCAGCAGAGACAGATCTGTTCCATGTATTTTTATAACCCTTGTGTAGCATTCAGCCATTCACCCTGAATTGGCATTGGCAACGAAAATCCTCTAATGGGGAGAAACACACAAAATAGTGGTAGCCATGGATCTGGCTGAAAGCACACCGGCTTCCAGGAGCTGCGGAGTTCTTCAGGACAAAGTCCTGTATTTATACACAGAAGTGTTGCAGTGGTGGCAAACACTTTTCACACAGTCTTCTGTTATCATGCCTCAGCCATGACCTGGTAGAAACTCCTGCAGGGGTGAGAGGTTAGTTCAGGCTCCATGGATCACTGGGTTCTTGGCTTCTCTACTGTGTTTCTCTGCTGTGTTCAGTCCCCTGCTGCATCCTCCCATTGCTTTTACCAGCAAGTAACTCTTCTAATTTTATGAATTCATTATGGAGGTGGAGGTGGKTTTTTTTTTTGGACTTCTGGTCACATCTCACTGTTTCCATGATTTTAATTTCCTGCCTGAATTTATTCATGACCGGTGTCTTCTTGCGTCAATATGGCCTTTAAATCAACAGCTCTTCTCCTGCCTTCACGTTTGCTTCAACTGATTACACTGAGTGTGAGTGAGTTATTTTTGCAAAGTGAAAAATTTCTCAGCTCCTTTTCTCCCTCCTTTATCAGCCCAGTGGAGAAGTCTGTTACACACAGTTACGACAGGATTCAGATCCAGATGAAAACTTAAATTTTGCTTTTTATATATAAACTTCTATATGTAAGCCAGCTGTCTAAACTCCTGGGGAAATCTGGTCAATGCAATCAGTGGAGAGAGCTATTAAGCTTACTGAGTGCAGGTGCCTTCTTCAAAGCGAGGTGAATAGCTCTCCAGACCCCACTGAGTGTATTAATTAGATCTCTATTGATGGTGATTGCAGTTTACACACTTAGCTTATGTATAGGTACTTGCCTTGTTAAAAGTCTAAAGTTACTTGTCTGAATCTGGAGCTGACTCCCGCTCTCACTGACATGAGGGGTTTGATGAACTTCCCTGAATACAGTTCTCTAAGTCTCTTTCGATGAGGCTGTTGAAGACATCAGCCTGGGGCTAGAAGATAGACACAGGGCTAATGGGACAGCTCAAAAAGGAGGAGATGCCTACAAACTTTTGAGCATTATTATTTATTTTATGCCCTTTCCATCCAAACTAAACAGTAGCAATTGGGTTTTTGTTTCTTCTCAAATGACTGAAAACTGATATCTTCCCAAAATGCTGTCTCACATGCATTTAAAGGTAATTTTGGCGCATCAATTAAGAGGGGCAAACAGGACAAGGCGAAAACTTCAATGTGAATGGCTACTTACTAAGCTCAGCAAGCAGTGTTCAGATTCTCCACTCTCAAAAAGGATGGCATCTTTTATGAAGACTGCGATAGCTCTCATTATGAAGGACACGAAGAGGTGCATGTGAATATAATTTCGAGTACAGTGTAGTTTTCTGTTGAGAAGCAAGAGAAGAAACAACATTTCTGAACAGCAAGGCTATTCAAAAGCATTATTTATCTATTTGCATGCTTCTTCTGCCAAGATACAGACTTTCAATTAAACATTAGAAACTTTGAGACTGACTATATTCTGACGTGACTCACTGAAGATCCACTTAAGCCTTTTTAAAGCCACAAAAGATGTGTCATTCCGTGTGTCTACAACAGTGTTGCTATTTTTCCCATTGTCAGAAAGAAGGTCAAAATATAGAATGACAGAAAATAGTTCCAACATACTGCTTTCCATTGAAAAAGAGATGCTTTTGACTAAGCAGACTTCGCTCCTGATAAAGGTCACTTTTCTATAGAACATTTGTACTGTAATAATTCTTTTAGAAGTGAAATATTTCTGGAGGAAGAGAAATAAATTCTTAGCAACTCTTGCCAAAATTAACACATACTGCATGTTTTCTGGAGCAATATGAACTATATTTTTATTTAAAAATGACTAGGTATTAATTATACTAAGAATTGCGCTAGGCTTTCTCTTTCCCTTACCTGCTAATATATTCTGAAGATCTATTTTGATCAAATAAGTCTGCCTTTCAAGTGAGACTTTACATCAGCTAAAAGTGAAAGGCCTAATACTCTGGAAATGGGTACTTTGTACAGTCATCAGAAGCAGAACAGACCTCACTCAGCAACATGATCAAATTACCACCTCCTAATGAGTCACTGTGCATCAGCAGAATTTGTGCTCTTAATCTCTGATGATGGCAAGATAATGTGACCGAGCTGAGTCCTCTGATCTTGCAGGTGAAGCCAAGTCAAATTACACTGTTTGCCACAGATGAAGAGTGTGAACCCAGACAGTTTCAGCAGTTTAGCTGGCACCTCGTACTTTGCTGAGATGAGATAATTTGATCGTGGGTCTGATTCACTCCTTTGCTTACGAGAGGAGTGGAGAGAGTGTGTATGCTGGGAGGTGCAAAGGAAGCGGTTATCTCTGCTCAAGGATTGTGAAGGGTCATGAAAAATATAAATAAAAAAAATACAATATGAAAAAATATATAAATTTGAGAGTTACTGTAGAATATGCTGCTTCCTACATTTTTGTGGGGCAATGATTTCTGGACCAGACTATAATAAATTTGCAATGATATAGCAAGAAAGGTACTTAAATGAAACCACCAGACAGTGGTGTAAGGAGACGGAATACAGACCTAGCAGATTCTTCCATCTCATTGAAGTTTTGCTCTCTGCTGTTCTCTCTATATTTAAACAACCTTATAATAGGAGACTACCCCATATGCAGGCTTCTTCAGTGGAGACACCCAAATTCAGATGCCTGAATCTATTGTAAGCAATAGAGATTGAGGATGAATTCAGTTGTTGGAACCAGACATTTAATGCCATCTGATGTGCTGTAGAGTACCTGTCTGCCAATCCACAAAGGCTTGTGCCTCCTGAAGGTCCTGCTTCATATCTGCCAACCCTGTGCATGACACAGTGGCCCCAGCATGTCTCAAATGGCACTAGCTGCCTATGTCTTGCCCTAGATCTGCATGGGCTATAGTAGGAGACACTTCTGAAGTGCACTTTTGGAGGTAGTTCTGCGGCGTAATTAATCTGTCACATTTTAAACACCTTCTTTAGTTGAAATGCATCATCCTTAGAATCCATATGTACCATAACTAGGTCTCTGTGGACCATAAAGAGAACATGGGGTGACTAGCTCAGATATAGAGATCTACCGCATAAGACTATGCATTTCGTCAGAAAATTCCTGTTCTATATAATTAGACTGGGGTTGTACCTCTCATGCAAAGGTCGCAATTCACATATCGGAAAACAGCGACACCAAAAGACAGAACTTTCCTCTCCTGTCCACCTTAGACATGACAGAAATCTTCTGGCATCCATGTATGACACACATGGCCTATAACCAAGACAGTCATTTATCTGCGCTTAAACAGCCACTATTTCCTCTGAGACATCCCCTTACCTTTGCCTTTTTTGCTCATGGTCTTACCTGAAGAGACATAAAATGAACATAGCAGCTGTGAGAGCAATGAGCGATAAGGTATATCCAATGGTGTAGCCGGTCTTGACTGTGCCGTAGAATGATGTCGTTTGCTAACGTGAAGAAAAGAAACAAAACAGGACTTTCAAAGAGCTGCCAACACGCTTTCCTAAACAAACACAGCATACACCATCAGTGAGCTTTTACTAATTTTTTTGGTGAAACCAGGAATAAGACAGAAGYGTCTGGTTGCAGCAGAGCTTGTATCACACCATAACCAGGTCACAATTTCACAGGGAAAAGGTTTCTAGAGGAAGGAGTTTTATTTGACAGTCACATAGACAGTTACATGGTTATAATCTTGTGAAACAAGAGTGACTAATATTCAGTTAAGCAGTGCATTGACACGTCAGCACTGACTATGATGAATTTATTTTATTAATGAAGGCTGAGGACAGAACTGGTGCGAAAATTGCTTTTGCTTCTGTGGAAGACATAGATTTTGTTTTGGCAAGGAAAAAGAAACAGTCCTAAAATGTTCTCACTGAAAGCACACATATGTTCATTCAAAAATATGTGTTAATTTGGAGGTTAGTTCATGGCTTCTCTTTTAGACATGAAAGATAGCACATGGAGGGAGTCTCTGAGCATGGAGCATTGTGGGACTTTAATCTGACATGGAAACCTGGTCTAAAGAAAATGGGGAAATAAGGAATCAAAACTCCATCTCTCATAAGGCTCTGCAGCAACACTCTAAATTCATATATTTTGATTATCAGCTTAAAAAAAAAAAGATCAGTTGGTTCTTGGGCATTTCTTTTATTCATGAAGAATCCATATTTTCATGACAAGACAACTCCATTTGTGGAAAGTCTTAAAATCTAGCCCTTGCCATCATTTTCAATTAAAAAAACACGCCAAAAAATCCCAGAAAAAGCAGTTTTGACCGAAAATCTAAACCCAACCCTGTCTGGGAAATCACTTTTTGATTACAGTGAGGACTGACATTTTTATATGCTATTTTCATAGGCCCTGTTGAGTAGTAGGAACTTTACAGAACCGGCGAGGCAGAGGTGAGAGGTAATCCTCCAGCATTTGTACAGGGCAGCTTGGAGGAGCAATAAAATAAGATGGAAATTTCAGGCAGTGCAAAGGTTACAGTGGTCATGTCTATATTGCTTCATGGGCAAGGAGAGATCTAGCCAGGCAGAAGGAGAGAGCTTGTGGCGGGGGACTGAGTTGGAGGAAGAGGTCATCCTACACATATTTGGGAGAGCAGAGAGGAAGGTATAAGGGAGGGAAGGAAATAAAGATATACCATTGGAGATATCAGTAGTGGGCTGGCAAACAGAAACTGCCAAGTGGGAATACAGGTATGGGCCTCTTGCTCTTAGTTATTCACAAAAGCAGGTTATGCCCAGAAGGATCTTAGAGTTATTCAGTAAGCAATTCCGTGCCCCTCTATTTTATGATAACTGGTCCTTCTTGTGTATAGAGAGATGGTTCTGCATTCAACTTTAATGTGGCATGTGGAGTTCTCTCTGCTCTGGAAACAGCACATAATTAATTCTCACTCTTCATTTGTGCTTGCTAAGGATGATCACCTTCTGTTTTACACATGTCAAAGTAGAGAATTTTACCCCAAATCATAAATAGAATTGGAATTTCACTTTTAATGCTCAGATTACTAAAATATTCATATTAGAAGAACACAGGGATTTAGAGATGTAAAGGAAATGCATGCTCTAGCTCTAAACCTAGACGTGCTATTGACTTACTGCATGAAATTGGACAACTTTATCATTCTCTTTCTGACTTCTAAAAACCTCTGCTTACTTTCACAGGCATGCTGTAAGAACAGCTAGTTAAGGTAGGTGCTATACTGAGAGCAATTCAGAATCAACTTCCTTAACTTCTGTTGAGTAGCCTCTATGTTTTTCCTGTGGTAACTGAGGTGAGACTGTGAACCATTTACATTTGTAATGAGCGTGAGGCAGCAGAAATGCTGATGACAGGTCTTTGCACGACCCTGCACCCAAAAAAGCTTGGAGTTCATCTCACCTACTTTAACTCTCTAAGGCTAAACTTATCCAGGCTCCCTCTAGAGTAAATTCTCCTTGGAGAGAAATGGGGGATGAACTGACCTGTGGAGGTGGCTATTTCTCTTCATTGCCTCTAGATGGAGCCTATGGGGACATCTAGGGTGGCCCGGCTCTGACCAGATGAAGGCACACAGTGGGGAAGCTGTGCATCCCTTCTGACAGCATGGTAGCAAAACAACTCCCAGTTTCTTAACATACGGTTCTTCAAAGTCAGGTTGGACAAGGAATCATTATCACCGCAAGGATCACAGGTGCAATATGTCRGTGCCTACACCATCTGCTTTCCAAGGACAGCTAGAATTTAGGAATAAAATCTTACACACATCCCTTACTTATTTTTTGTACTTTTGTTGTTTCTGACTTGAGACCAGCAGACGTTAAAAGTGCATTTTAGGCATGGATGGTTATCAGTCTGTTCTGGACCTCATGCCTCATACAGCCTGCTGTTCTCTTTTTTTTTTCTATTCCCCTTGTTTCTTCCTCCCCAAGCTGACAGCCAATTCAAAAAAAAAGAAAAAGAAAAAGAAAAACTATTCTTCACAAGCTAGTACTGCATGTTCACTCTCCTCGGCCACCTTTTCACACAAAGTAGACTTAAACAGCATGACAAAACTGCAGAAATAAAAAGAAAATAATTAAGAGAGAATTAAAAGAACACAATATGTGTTCTCTTGGTAACGAGGCGTTCTGGCAACGCTGCAGTCCTTTGGGTCGCCAAGGCATGTCACAGGAATTCCCAAATCCCTTTGCAGCTGGAACATAAACCCGAGCTCTTGGTGGAGGGCCTTCGCGTTGCAGACCGGCAACAATGGCCTTCACAATGCGGAAACGGCGCCATACATTTTGGTCATAGAAACGGGACACTTGAAGATGTGAAGTGGCAGCTGACCCCAAAAGCAGACTAAAGCTCTCCCGTCAGTAGATCCCTGAAATTCTTTGTGTAACTTTCCCTTTGGTATTTTCTGTATTCCTTCACTATTAATGCTGGCTAAGTTCAGTTCAGATTTTCCATTAACTGTTTGAGCGCTTTCGTAATGTGTGGTCATACACAAAGATCCTTCACTGCATATATTTGCTCATTAATAAGATTCCTGTGTCCAGCATTCACAAATACTGACATATGTCATGTGGCAGAAAAAGGCATGGATTTAAAACACACATATAGTTGTAGTGAAATACAATGCCATTCTAGCATGAGCTTTTTCTTGTTGACTATGGGACAGCTGTAGGTAACTAGCTTAGATTAGATGTTGAACTTTTAGTTAGGTGAGATGAATCCTGCTTTTAAAAAACACTTTTGTTATCCTCTTTAGACTTAACCTTTCATGTCTCAGCATGCAGCTACCCAGTAACAATTTTCTTTCTGTGTAAATGCCAATATGCTACAATATTTTAAAGTTAATTACACATAGGTCACTAATTACTAATTTACATACAGGCAATATCCTTGAGAGCTTGCATATTTCCTTACAAAATATATAAATATTTCAAGGGACAGCTTGGACTAACGTTTCAAACTTGAATATGTAAAATCAAGCACCTGAAGTTACACATGGGCATCACAGYGACATTGCTCTGATTTTCTCTGGTGCTGAGCTCCTGCCACTTTCTTGGAAATCAAAGGGAGGGTCAGTTCCTTGACCAGAAGGACACTCGACCTCTGCTTCTAGGGATCCTCAAGAGGATCATTCCTTCTTGAGGGATCACAGTGGGAATGGAAAAACTGGGCAGGGGAAGATCATGTGATTCTGTTGTCTATCCCTGATGAATCTTGCTGACTATCTATCCAGGTTTACCTACCTCTTCCTCTGGAGTGCTGTTGAAATCATATCCACAAGCTAGGGTGTACGGCGCAGGGTACACATCTGTCCAACCTTGGCTTGTACAATTCCTGGTCACATTCCCTGGAAGGATGATGAAAAGAATGATTAAAAAAGACATGTAAGGCTTGCTGTTAAACAAAGGGCTTCCTACTATAGATTCAATGGCAAATCATACTTCTCTTAACATCTAGAATAAAAGTTTTGCACTCTTCCATTATTATGAAGTGCTCATTACACAGAACACATAAATGGGAGGGACCAGTTGGGTCATAAAGTTCAGTCCTCAGAAATTAGTAGATGTTTAATACGGAGTGCCCACAGAACAACTCTTCTAGTGGTATCACAATGCAAATTGGACCTGGACCCATAGTTGTAGGCACCATAAGGAAATATTATTTGAGACTGTCTCTATTCCTGGAGAATTTATGATCTAAACAGAGTAGTGAGATATTTACTTCCTTCACTTTGCTTGTGAGAAGCCAAGATATACATGGATAAAGTGCTCATTTCATGTTATACAAGTAAAATGGGAGGGCAGGGAAATGAATGCAGTCCTCAAAATCCATGCCTTGCCTGCAACACAAGCCTGAACTTTACTCAAATATGATTCCAGGGAAATCTACTTCAGGGAAATATATCAAATTTGTCAATGAACGGAGAAAAACCAGAAACTGGCAAGCTGAATTGCATGTTTTAACATGTACACTCAGTGGAAGGAGAATTCTTGGACCTCTACGTAAGTTGGGTGCTTCAGGCCTCTAACAGGCTGGGAGGAGCTGCTTAATTAATTTAAGGACATCTCTATCCTTCAGTCAAAAAAGACAAAACTGTGAAGTTCCCATGCCTCTTTGGTACTCTCTTTGTACTTCTTGGTCCATCTGGGATTGTAAGGAGGCTATCCAGTGTGTATCAAGCAAAGCTGTCCTCACTTCATAAGACATTTCTGCTTCCTGTTCAAACTGGACTGGGTGACTATTAGAACTCATCTGTTGTTCAAAATTGGCCAAAGAAGTGCAAAGTATCCCTAGAAAGACTTTAGTGGCAGCACCTTCATTTGTTCCTGGTAAGTGCTCACTCCTCTGTGAAAACAAGCTCTCTCTGAACAGAGCTAAAGACATTATTGTCAGGAGCACAGGATGCCAAATTTAGTCTTCCTTTTGATTTCTATAATAATTGGAAATTCAGTGTGACTCCCCAGGGTTATTCGTTATTGCGAGGGGTCCTGCTTTGCTAGGGGCTATGCAGACATTAATCAAATAAAAGAAGGCAAGAGGCCAACAAACTGACCAAGATAGACCTTATGCTAAAAGGTTCATAATATAAAAAGCCAAGAAAGACGTTTGTCAGAGGGAAACAACACAGCAGCAATACATCAAACAGTACACTGCAAGGACCCCAGCATCCACTCTGACCATTGATCCCTACCCTGCCTATTGCATGCAAATCACATCGTTGT
Source organism: Apteryx rowi (assembly GCF_003343035.1). NCBI lineage: Eukaryota > Metazoa > Chordata > Aves > Apterygiformes > Apterygidae > Apteryx > Apteryx rowi. The sequence goes on along the minus strand of NW_020447297.1, from coordinate 1,944,408 downwards.
GTTGTTAATTTGAACATTTCACAGGTCAACTGGTTGGCATTCCTTTGGCATCATTCATCACATAAAACTGCTTGCCATCCCTGACTGGGCAGTTAGTACAATAAATCATAATGAAAAAAAAAGTAGTAAATAGTCAAAACTTGCTTATGACTTCCTAGATGAAGAATTACACCAGTGAACCCCCAAAGCTTTGCAAACATTTCCAACAATGGGATTCTTTGCACACAGAAGTAAAAAAACTTCTGCAAATAGGAGCAAATCGATTATGCAGTTATGAGTCATGAAAATGCTCAAGCATCACCTCCAGGAATTTCTGACTATTGAGTCACCTGGACACCTTCCTAACTATAGATCTGATGTATCTTGCACTGAAATCAGCAGCCGTCTATCCACTGATCTTCCTGAATTCTTGTGACAGGTGGACTTTGACACTAAACTTCTTCCTGTAATTCTTCCTTACGACAGATCTAAACTTCACGAAAGCTCTAGTGCATTAGTCCATTTTAACAGCTGCCCCCAAAGTAGTTAACTTTAGCACAGTTTGCTGGATTGCTCTTCCCCAGGTTTTCTCTGCATGGTGATTATTTGCATTTCTTTTTTCCCAGCGTTCATATCAGGACCATAAAAGATCCTGTCTGTGCAAATAAATCATTACCACTGAGAGGTTTTTTTTTTTTTTTTTGAAGAGTTATATAATTTCTGTCGCTTCTTCCTCATTACAATAGATCCCATCATGCGAATTTTTCTGCCTCCTATTTCCTGCTGAAGACTCCTCCTCTCTGTTTGAGGATGCCTTTAGCTTTCATGGTGGTTTTGATTCCTTGCTTCTTATCCTGAGCAAACAAACAGGTGCTTGTTTCAGCTTCATTCATTTCCTCATACACTCRTATTTCTCCTTTTTAAACACACTTCCCCACTACTGTTTGCTTCTTTTGTAATTCTTCTCAAGGTTCTCAGAGTACTTTCCAAAGCTGTCTTAATTCTACTACGGCAGAGGGAAGGAAAATGATACAGCATCACTGGGACGAGACTTGGTCTCCAGCCCAAATCTTATACTAAATAAGCAAACAAACTAAAACACACAAGAAAGACAGCAAATCTGGCAAACCYATCCACCGTGTTTTTCCCTGTTGCCAGTGACTACTGCTGTGCGCTCGCACACAGAGGTAACCTTCCATCAATCCTCTGCTGAGATCAGGGACTCAGGAGGCCACGAAACATCGCTTCCCCTTCAGGGGAAGCTGAATAAAAAGCAGCTCTCTGAGAGGAACCCATAAAGCAAAGTTTACTTTTATCACTTTGCTCCAGATCTGGAAGCATGGATGACTGATTCTCTGCTGATAAGTGAAAAGAAAATGATTTTTTTAAAACAAAMCCAAACAAAAGTGTTTTTAATAGTCCTCTCAAACCCTGGAGTCCAACACAGTGCAATTGCTCACGTCTTGCTAGAAATGCATGAGGTTTTAAAAAAAATTCCTCCTGATTATAGGGAATCTCACTTCCCACAGAAGTTTTTACCACTTTTTCCTGCTCAGGTCACTTTTCGATTCACAAATTCAAGCACATGGTCTGATAAAACAAATCTTTCTCAYAGTAACTCTCATGTTCTGCACTAGATGCCTGGGAGGTGCAAAAAGGACAAAGTTAGAAGATATAGATTTTACCACACTACAATATTGGCTCAAGTGATGGATGACGTCTCCCCTCAGCACAGACAACATTTCTAATTACTGCTTGACATTAGGTTGATTCCTTTCCATTCTGAAAATGAACATAAAACTTGGGAAATTACCCTACAGGCTTAGTTCTTATTCTGAGCATCACCTAATGGACGGGTAGTGAACTTCAGACTGAGGTATTAAAATGAGATTTTTACGTTATGGGCTCAAATCCCAGCTTGGTTGCAGACCTTCAGTGAAGCTATAACCAGTTCATTTGATCTCCCAGGGTCACAGTTTCCCATTAATATGTATGGCTTTAGCAATAATGTCTGCTCTTCTGTCACTGTTCTGCTCTTCAGCAAAGCATTCAAAGTACTGGAAGTTTTTCATGATGTTTGCCAGAATGGTTTCTCATTAACACTGTTTGTGTAATATAAATTCTCCCCAGAATGATACTAATGAAGTATTTTGAGGCTGCAAAACCTAAGTGGCAGTATCAGAGAAGGCAGAGCTTTACGGTATTTCTGCACTGGGGAAACAGTATCTCCAGCTTGCGGAAGGTCTCAAGGTTTCTGCAACTTTCCCATTCCCTGTCAGATTGAAGCTAAATCATTTCAAACTCAATGGTGCGCGAGTCCTCAGCAAAGCAGACCAGCAGAAGTCAGAGGGCTCTCAGCATGCCAGCTCCTTCACCGTGGGCTTTTCTCTTAGTGGATGCCAGGACACAGGGGTTTAAAGATAAGGTTTTAAAGGGAACAAGGTGATGACTTTTTCATATTGGCTTCCTCCCAGGCATGAGGGGATGGACTTACAAAGGAAGCAAAACAGCAGTGCAGAAATCTTAAACAAAAAGTTTGTTCTCTAAAACTGGCAAATACATTGTGCAGAGGTAATCCTTACACACGCTAAAGGAACCGTAGCTGCCGCTGGAGAACCAGGATGGGAAACTAAGCAGTCAACTTTCCAAAACCAAGCTGATGACGTAAAAGCCACTGTTAACAGAAGGGAGTATCTAGTGTAAATACGAGGCTAGACCTTTGGCTCTTTTATCAGTGTTTATGACAGTCACGGAACAAAACGCTATTGAAATGCAAGGGGCAAAGCAGCAGGCCTGAATAACCAGTTTGTGGGAAGTTTTAAGGCTCGAGCGTAGCACGACAGGCTGTAAGCATTTAATCAAATCACCGCATTTCTTGGTGCAGCCACCGATATGAGACTTGCCTCTTTGCAGATGTCCTGACCATGCCAGTGCAGAAGCGTTAGCAGCTCCGGGCGCAGCCCCAGTGCGGGCAGYGAGCCGGCAGGGTCTCTGAGCAGAGCTCTCCCACGGCCAAGGCCAGCCAGTGTGCAGCAAGCTAAACGCTCACTGATTGCAAAATTAATCAGCGGCGGTGACAGGACGGGCCATCCAAGTCAACGTGAACTGCTGGGTTTTATATACAGCGCTTACTCATGCCTGTGTTCCTTGAAGCTCTGCTTCCAGCGTGCCACGATGATTAATGGTTGTATAGACGAAGCATGAGGAGAAATTGCACCTCCTCCGTGCACTTCTCCGTCTTTCTGGTAACGTGCCTGCCATGGGCAGGACTTTGCCATCTGGCCCAGCAGCTGCTCATGTTTTAAACAAATGCTTCTTTAGAGTTCACAAAGCCTTAGCTAATTTGCTAATCTACACGATTTGATGGCATGCTTATTATGAAAATGGAATTGATGGTTGTAAGCAATTAGCTGAATGTTCCAGTCTTTCCTCCTGATTAGCTTCTGCGACTGTACAAAATCCGGCATACGGCTCATGCCTATCCTAAGCGGTGTGTCCTCGCTTCCAGGGTGATTCAGAAACTGGCTGCTCTGGGTAGCAAAGGCAGGGGGAAGGAAACCCCCTCTCCACAAAAATAAGCTGGACTGGCCAAAAACTTTCTGTCAACAAGTTCTGAGACAATTTTTTGTTTAAAAAGAAGTGTTTCTTTCTAGTGTAAAAAGTCCAATCAAACAAAAAAGACCCAACCCCCCCAAACTCAAGAAGGGAATGTCCAAGTATTCCTGCTTTTACTACAATTTTTGGATGTTCAAATTACCATAATTTTTGAATTCAGTTTCTTCTGTGGAAAAAAAAAAATTCTCCTCCCCTCTTCCTCTCCCACACCCCTCTATCTTCTTTAGTTATATCTATAAATAGCTCTGTAAACTCTCCACCTCTGATGGTCACCAACATGCTGCCCCTCAGCCCAAAGTAGGGGACTACCTCTGCAGTGATATGGCAAAGAAGAAAAGCAGACAGAAGCTGTGTCAACTAAGCTTGCAGTACATCACTTCATAAGCCATTATGTGATGGTTTTGCCCACGCTGAGTTTCTTTTCGGACCTGAGATGGCTCCAAAATAATTAATCAGCTACGGTTTCCTTGCTAGAAGGTAAGTGAAGGATTTCCTCACTGTACTCAGCAAGTTTTGCGTAGAGACTGGGAATATTCTGCTCATAGAGAGARGGTTGTGTGGGTTTTGGACTTTCTTCTGCCCCCTCTTCCCTGGAAGTGCTCCTTTAGCCCATTAAAAGCACTGACAGGCCAAACTGGAGTGAAGTATGATAGCACAGGAAAGCTACCAATCAAGTCAAGCATGAAAGACGACGTCTGGTGAATTCACTGCCACAGAGGTCACTGAATCACAGAAAATGTGGCTGCTTGAAATAACGAGTGACCTTTCTAGCCTGGAAGATCTATTGCAGAAGACAATCTTTGCACTTGCATGCACTTGCACCTCCTCAGGCCAGCAAACCTCTTCTGTTTCTCCTCACTGTCCGGTTCCTATGTTTTAAGTTCATCCTTTATGTGTTCAAACCATTACATTGCAATAAAGCAAATAATTGCATCAATGCCTCAGTAAAGGGGACCCATTCAAATACAGCATACAATAGCAGAAATCAGGACAGACCCAAGTCTCAGCTTTAAGCTCACTTACAAACTATCTGAAAGAGTTTGGGAAAAAAAAAATCATTAATGGGTCCTTTTGGTCAGCGTAAACCTCTGATTCGACATAATACTTCAACAAATGCAAATTCTCTTTTCTTCACCTGTTTCTCTGTGACATATAGGGTCTCCAAACAGCATTTCTTGCCATGCTTCTGGACATTACCCCACTTCCACAGAGTAACATGCACGAATCTTGCCTGCTACAAACACATCCTARTGGATGCAGACCTACCAGAGGTTTACTTACCCTCCTCAAATTCACCTTCATCACACATCTGCACTGCCATGGGACAGTGCATGACCCTGTCGGCTTTTGGGTAAGTCTGAGCAGAGCTAAATGTTGCAGCACAGTTGTGTCCAATGTGCCTACAGCTGGGCATACTCTAATAACTTACCGAGATGGTGCTGACAGAAGCTGTTTGCTGCAGACTCTTCCCCTCCCTCTAAGCCGGCTGGCTGTATGCACAAGTTGACTTGACTGCAGATGCACAGGCAAGTCCCTCTGCACTGTTGTGTTCACTGCTAAAATCCAAGCCTGGCTCCAGTGGTGCACAACACAAGTCCATCAGTTCTCCCCCTCCACATTGACCTGATTTCTTTATTCAGTGATCTCCCTATCCCTTAGCAGGCTTCCAGGCTTTCAGGGTGGGCTCAGAGCTGTGGATTGCATTGGGGATTCCCACATCGCTGGCAGCAGATGCTTTGGAAGAAATGTAAAAAGCAGTAAGCCTGTCCACCTTGAGAAACTGTATCCTCCTAGTTCCCTCATATGGAGGTTGCATTTGGGCTAGTGTTTCATATACCTACCGCTGAATTTATCTTATTCCTATCCTCTGAATTTATCTTACATCTTTTTGATAATTCTGATATCTATTTATACTTTTGGCTTTCATCAACACATTCCAGGTCCATCAGCCCTACCATTTCTTTATATATTGTGTGAAACCATATCTCCCTTTGCTTATTTTAGACCTGCTGGTGGACAACTGCAATACAGTGCCTCTTCTCTCCTACACCATGAGACCAGGCAAACAATCATTCCCCGTTTATTTGTTCACAACTCTGACATACACTCTATTCACCTTCACCCTATTCACTTTACACCCTTAGTCCATATTTTTCTGAAGTGTGTTAATCTATCTGCTCTCCGTGTACAATGTCCATCCATACCTCTATTCATTCTCCTCACTCTTCCTCTCTCATCCTCTTCTCCTTTCTCCTGTTGAATTGTTACCGTGATGGTGGCCCTATTCGCCATCTGTTCCACCGGACCTGAATCCCTCCACTATCACTTGATGGATTTGCTCAGCTGCACCTTCCATCAGGTCTTCTCACCTCTCCTTCACTCCCTCTGTTTTCTGCACACAGGCTCAACTCCAAGGCTTCTTCCTTTGTCTCCAAGATCCTCATAGCCCTATATAAGGGGTCTAACTCAAGCTCTGCAGTGAATACTTTTCTTGATCACTGTTCCTCAGGGAAAATGAAGAGACATTCTTCCCAGGATCAGTTGATCAAGGTGGAATGATTTTCCTCACAAAGGAAGGACTATCACATCTTTACTACCTTCTTCTCCAAGTGCAAGGGGCACCTCTTTGATCTGTCTTTTCCAACAGAAACACACTAAACTGAGGAAAAAAAAAATCTTCCACAGGAGAACGCTGCATATATAATTTATTAACTGGGACAGAGTTTTTGGAACAGGAACACAAAAACTGCAAAACTTATAATTCAATTTCTTGATGTATAAACTTGTTTGGGAGTGATGTGGAAGAGATATGAATTGAAATGACTTTGCGGATTAGGTTTTACCACCCAGTAAAGGGCCTAGCAGAGGAACTAACTGATTTATTCAAGGCATAATGGAAGAGAAGTAAGGAGTCAGTGGAAGTGAGATTAAAACCAGAAAATTCTCTTTAGAAAAGATGTTTGATCTGAGTAAGAGTTAAATATTGTGCAGATGAACAGAACAAATATGAAGAGATAATTGTGTTTGAAGCAATTTGTTGCATATGCCTAACTCTCAAAAGGTTTTTCTCAATTTCTTTTTGTCTCTCAGCTGTTGCAAGTACCCACATCAGACTCAGAAATATGTCTGAAAGTTTGTCATAGTTGAGATCTTAGCTCTTTGAACTTACTGGGAGAAAACAACTTATTGGCTTTCATTGGGAGCCTGAATTCATACCAAGAGATCTGAGGTCAGTCATAGCTAAGGGACGTTCTCCTTAATTTCCCTCTTGCTTCTTTTGCTCTTTCCGGTAATAGCTTCTAAAAGAGAGGGGAAGGTCTGCTTTGAGTAGCAATCTTCTGCTTTTCTATCATCATATTCCATGGCCTGAAATTGATTTTTTTCAAACAGAAGCTATTAAAGCAATAGCAGCTCTTACCATTTACTTTTCTTGATATTCTGCTGAGCCCACTGGAACATCTCCAGTTTTCTCAACTCTACTGTTACTGGGAAACACCTGAGATTTCCAGACAGAGTTACAACTCATGCTTAATTGGATGTAGAAGCGGCTAGATCTGGGAGAAGACTGTATGGTAAGTCATAACAAAGGTATTTTCAGAGCTTGTTTTATCTGCCTCAGTCACAGCGTCATAAAATCATTTTTTCAGTACACTTCCTGCCAACATGGTATATTGAACAGACCATCAAAATATGACATGGTGTCAGCATGTTCCACCACAGACTTCAGTTTCTTTGTTTGCTCTTTTCCACATCATTTTGGTCTTCAGTTATTACTGCCACATCTCCAGTGCCTGAAGCTTACTGCATCCTTGATTTCCTGAGACCCGCGGTTTYTCCTTCTCTTCCCCTCTCCTTCCTGCACATCATATTGCTAAGTGTGGAGATCTTGATTCTTAATAAATAGAATAGATAATTCCTCCCTTCATAACATTATATATTCTTTTTAATTAGGAATTTGAAAACTCTGCTAGCTTTCTCACAACAAAAGTACAGCTGTCAAGCTTTAGGACAAATTTTTCATTAAATCTTTAGACATTGCAATAATGTTCTAAGGAATTCTAAGGAATATTTACAAGAGTAAAACACACAGCTCTTGATAAATGGAGATGTAACAACTCCACAACCATCGACTGGCAACAGGTTTTCCACCTGAGTCCCTCCCAGTAGACACACAACAACATGTGCACTGGTATCACTGGATCTACGTGACCTGGGGGTGCCCTGCACAACACACGAGCATGGTGGGGAGGTTCAGCTGCTAAGAAACCCCCATGCCTTTGGAGTGCCTGTCCTTCAGAGGAGCAGGGCAAATGCCTTTTGACATTCAGTTACAAATGAATCTCAAACGTCTAAAGCAAAAACAAGCTTTAAATAAGCCCTACATCTGGAAAACCACCTGTCTCGCCAGTTGATTGCACTGCTTCACATTGCTGGAGCTGGCTAACATGAAGGGTGCACTCTTAAAARCGGATGTAAAATCAGCATTGATCTATGGAAATGGAGTAATTTGGCCCTGATTTCTGCCTTGGGCCTTCTGTTGTCCCTGACAAATGAGCAAAATGGATGTCAGACAGGGCTGGAGGCTGCCCTGATGGTCACGGGAAGCAGGAGCCATGGCCCACCTCTCCCCTTCCTGTGATATCAATGGTGCAAATAATTGGCACAATTCCACATAAATAAGAAACTTTTCTGGCAAATCTGCCCTTGCGATACCTGCCTTGTGATTTGGACTGAGGCTACTTTGCACCAGAATAGGTTGAGGGCTCTCAGTGAACAAACCTGCATAACAGGTATACTCAACTGCTTGTTTCATTTTAAATGAGGATTATAGTAAACAAATAGTGGGTCTGATCATTTTTGGGTTCTCAATGAAAGTGGTAATGTCTTTGCTCATCGGACCTTCTCCTATTCCCTCCCCCCCCATTTTGTTCAGTTTTCTTTCCAGTTTCAAAAGCAACACAGAAAAAAAAAAGGAGAAAAGAAATCCAGGAAAAGAATGCTGGCCCAAAAAAGAGAAATGAAGACATTTTCCAAGCAAATGAGAATCATTTTGGGGGGGGATATGAACATCATTCTGCATTTTTGTTTGTTTCCATCTACTCATTATAGATCTTCTTTGCATGAACAAAACACAGGGGCCCATCTCACCTAACTTTTGCCATGGAAATGTAGGGAGTCTACAGTAATCTAATCTAAAGTAGACACTCAGGTTCCCTGTATAGTCCATACTATACCTTCACAGGGCATGTTATTTTATCCTAAAACATATCATGGGATGACTAATGCCCTGGAAATGCCTCCCTTTCGCCACTAGCTAGAGGGAGAGATTAGACAAGGTATTTAGATTGGATGCTTAACTATGAGGTGCCTACAGCGAGGTGGAAGGAGTCTCGCTTGTACATCTGATTAACTAAAAAGAAAGGCAGCAGAATAACTAAGCCCTGAGTCCATATCTATGTCCTACTTATGAATTTCCTTCTTCTATCGCAGGATGAGGCCATACTCTGTCCCAGGAATCACCCTAAGGCAGCGGGGACTCAGGAGTGTTTGGAGGCCTCCTTGCAGAGCACCTGAGGACCCCACAAACCCAAATGTGCCAGGTGGGTCAGCGTATTACCAGTCCTTCTCCCACAGCCTTCCTCGATGGAAGGTGGGCAGGATGCAGATTTATAGTGAATCCAGGGATCAAGCTATCAAAGCTTTTGCTCTGAGATCAGTGTAGCAGCTTGCAGGTGACATCAAGGGAGCTGCTTGCGGCAGTCTGCTTAATCACTTGCTCAAAGACCTACAGGGGCTCATTCTCATGTTATTTCATGGAGACCTCTTCTCTTTGCTCTGTGCGTTTGTGTGTGTGTGCCAGAACTGGAAGAGGTGGGGAGTGGTGATAGCTGGATTCTGCTTCATCCTGAACCATTAGGAACCAGGTGTTACCAGCAAATGACATACATCCAGTGGATTTGACTCAATTGCCTCTGTTCTAACGAAGACAGATAATGCTACAAAGGATTAGTCAACATGTGCCAAAGAGAAGGTATGGAGAGAGGATGTCATTTCCAAAACTCTCCACAGGTGAGTCATGAAAAAGAATGAGAAGACACAGTTAGGTCTTTGCTGTCTATCATACTACACTTGTGAAAAGGCCATCAGACAGAGGCCGGTAATAATATGAACCATGTCTTGAGTGTGTAAGCTCTTAAAACAGCTGGGATGGAACTAGGATCAAACGACAATTAGAATAACACTGGGCATACTATTAAGAAACAGAATGACAAAAGATAACAAAAAGCTCTTCATTTATATTTGTTGAGTTGAAATACAGCATAGAGAGAAAGACATATTTTAAATTCAAACCAAAAAGTTGTCTGGCAGAAGAGTATGAACTTGGAAATTTAAAATGACAGAAGACATGGAAAAATCAAAAACAAAATGAAGACTTAATCTTCATGATGCACCATGATTTAAAACATTCATAATAACATCCATGGTTTCTCAGGTAAATCTTGGGGCTGTGCTTATTCAGAAAAGGGCTTGTTTAAAGACATTAGGTCAGATTTTGAATGCTAATGATGGTATAAGAATAACTTGGGTTCCTCTAGGTTTAAAAGATTGTAAACCCAGAGAAGAATTTGTTCTTTATCTATAAGACAATATTTGCAAAAAGCTCCATTAACTTGCAATAATAATAAAAGCACAAGTAATTTAGATGCATCTGAAAATTTTATCCATGTGTTTGTGGATGAGCAGATTTGGTCCACTTGCAGCTAAAATCCCAAGTGGACTTTCCTCTATGAGCAGTGGGGAAAGAAAGGCATCTTCAGGGCTGATTCAAACCACAGAGAAACACCTCCAGGCTAGATGGGATATGCCTCTCCTGCTGTTGACTACAAGAGATAACCTACATGTCTGGCTAGACTAAATATTGAGCTTTCATATGGCTAAAGTTAGGTGAGATGATGCTTCTCCTAATTACCTGCACCATGTAGACAGAAAGGATCAGGGCTGAACTCAGTTAAAAAGCATCTTTATTAATATTTGCTCTTGTTTAAATTCAAGAATCTTTAAATCACTTGACCAGATTGAATCATCTTTCTCATGTAGCCTGGACATTTTGGATCCCTGTTTCCATGCAGAAAAATAAAAGCACACTTGTTTCATTAATCAATACTGCTAAATACCCTTGTCATTTTGAGATTTGCATGAAGGGGAAAAGATTACAAACCTAAACATTTACTGCTGCCATGCACAAATATGTATCTTAGAAGTGACRTACAATACAACTGCCAGTTTGTACAGCTGGTGTTAGACAGCCACAGGAGTTGTTACATGACTCTCATTTCACCTTAATTCTTGCTTGGAGAATTGCACAAAACCTCTTGAATGAGCCATGGAAATCAGTCTAACAAACTGTAAGTGCATATAAAAGCTGTCAATGATAAGCACGGATAATTTTATGCTCATTCTAAGACTCCAGCAAGCCAGGAAAAGTATTGCTTCCATGGAGATCCAAAGTCAGATACAACCTGGAGAATTTGCTTCTCAGCAGGTAGGATTTGTGACTGTGAAACAGGACCAAGAGCAGCAGCTTGGAGCTAAAAAATGTCCTAAGCCTTCCGGAGAGCATTCTTAGCAATGAGAGTCAGAGGAGGGGACATGATTTTACCTGAGACAGGAACTCAAGATTCACCTGAGACCAACGCTCAAGTCCTGGCTTGCCTTCATGACTCATAATGCACAAATCATAACCTAATATTCAGCTGCAGATTTGAGTCCCTCATTCTGCTGGCAGTCACTGAGCTACACAGCCAGGTCTCTTTCCCTCTCTGTCTCTTTGGATCAGTGAACGTGAAATGCAGTGGGTCCATCAGAAGAACATACAGAAGCAGTCCTGGAGATGTCCTGGATCCTTAATATCTTCTAATCACTTTAAAAGCTCATCAAATACCATCTCTAAACTCTGTCTTTAATTCTTCCACAAATCCTCATTGGAACCTTCTTCCAATTTCTAGTCTGACTGTATTCATAGCAGTTTACAGCCATCTGTTTTTGTTCCAGTGTTGGATTTTGGCTTGAAATGCTGTTTTCACTCCTTGAAATTCCACTCTTGAAATGGAAACTCACCCTTTCTGTTACTAAACTAAGCAAGTGCTGCTGAGCCACATTCTTCCAGTCTTTTCTAGCATGATGGACTTTATCAGAATACCCATCTTTTCCAACTTTAGTTCATTTTCGTCATTTGCATGTAACAGGGGAGACTAAAAGGCAGTGACAACATTTTTCTGAAATCTTTGTAGGAGCAGACAATTCATTTCCCATCATCTTCTATTCTGGAGGAAGAAGAGTAGCACTGGAGAGCTACCCTACCCCAGTGGTTCACAGTTTATCTCAGGAACCTTCTACATATTAAACACAGCCCAAGGATCTGCCTGGTACAAGGCACATGATTAAGGAATGATAATGTCCAGTACTCAAGAGGATAAGTGAGAACTTAATAGGTGCTTCAGCTGGACAATTAAACTTTTATTTTCACAATCTGTGATCAATGATATATCGGGCAAATTTCCAGATCAATTTCCTGACTACTTCTGTAACTTAACTATTTTGCTTTATTTTTGCATGGATGTCACAATAGTTCTCTGAGAACTTCTGCTGTCTTGTTGTGACCTTGGGTTAGAACTGCACCCTGATGGAGAAGGTCATGTCTAAACGCAACAGGAAGATGGCAAGGCATGAACCAGTGCTGGCTGGTAATACCAGCTAGAATCTCTGATAGAAAATGACTTCCCATCTGCATGAAAAGGCACTGATGACAACATCTGTTTCAGAGAGCACTGCCACAAACAATTAGGCTAAACCTGTTAAGTTGTGCAGTCTCCACTAGTTTGGCAAAAGCATAAATTCATGGTGTGGGATCCATCAGTGTCAGCAAATTCTATTTCCTAGAATCACTCGTGTCCAGTGTTTGGCAGTGGATTTCAAACACTGGGAAAGGGTTAGTATTGGATATGAAAATGATAAGGATGAATGAAGAAAAGGGATGAAGACATTTATTTATTGGAGAGGGAAATCAGGAATTCCTGGAGTAGGGGAGGGAAGATATGTTTGAAGTCACAAAGATATTCGAAACTGTGGTGATGTTGTTTCAAGACATTCAACCAATATCGAAGGATTTTGAGCTGACTATGTATAGACCTATCTCAAGAGGATGCACCTGCATCCAGGCTACTCAGCTCCACACACTGCATCTGCCATGCCAGTGTGACTCTGGAAACAGGCACCACTGGTCTGCAGAAATGCAGAAGTTGGACAGGTCTGTTATAGATGGCTTGAGAAAAAAAATACACTAAACGAGGAAACAGAAGTAAAACATATGCACGAGGAAGGAGAAAGGAGAGCAGAAGTGAATTTAAAACACCAGAGGAAACAAGGTAGGTAGCCACACAGCAGCAGTGAATTGTGCTGGGGTTTGACTATGAGGTGAGCACCTCCAACGTGGAGTTTGGCAATCCTGAAACCCAGAAAGCAATCTCCCTCTTTGAGTGGGATGGCATAGTTCAGCGAGCTCGGTTATTCCCACCCCCCCAACCCCTTAAGCAACTCATCTCATAGTTGAAGCTTAAAAAATGTCAGTGCTAATTTATACTGCTTAACTCTTGCAGTATGGACAATTTGTTTTTGGAGAAACTGCAGGAAACAAATCCCTATTACAAATGTCATCTTCACTATGTATTGAAAGAAAGCTGGAACACTCTGGTACAGAGATCACAAGTAATGCACTTTAATAAAGCAAGGTGCCAAAAATATTTTCATCCATCTCCTTCACATGGTACTGACGAATGTCAGGAAATAATGAAAATCTTCTGGATTTGTGAATGGCATAAAAATTTAATGTCAAATGACATCAGGACTATGCTAGGCATTTTAAGGTTTCCAAATACCAAGATACATTTTATCCTTTATTTACCATGAGATAGGATATTAGTCATCTGAAGAACGTATTCTCCATTAGGCAGGCAAATCACACTAACTCTTTGTTTCCCAATATTTCACCCTTTTCTTGCTATAAATATAAAAAAGATTTCCTCTTGCCCACAACTTTGGTATAAGCTTTCACGTTCTGGCAAAGGGATCAAAGAGGAGGATGTAAACATTTACCAGATAATTAATTTCCTTGAGGACTATTCAGTGATACTCATCACTACAGAGGAAAAACAAACTTGCATGATACTAATTTTGCAAGGAGTCTTGTAAAACAAGGGGCAAGATTACATTCACTTTACGTATGACCATGGCTGCATTTTCACATTTGTAAATGATCATACAAAGTGCACAGCTCAGAGAAATTCAAAGATGTTGTTTTCGCCTTGGAAATGGCATCAGTTTGTCTGTTTACAGAAGGAGATGCTAACATATACGTTTGGCAAAGGTGGGATTCATCCATGTTGTAAGACATCTACATCTGTCACAGCCACTCCACGATCATTCTGTTGTCAATGGAGAGAAACAGGCGGTTTTAAGATGCTATTCAACTCATCCTGAAGTAGACGTCTAAAAGTCAGCTGAACTGAACCTTTAAAGAGTCTATTTCTCACCACTGACAGTAAAACAATCTCAGAGGCAGATTTCCATACGGTAGACTCTAAAATTAGCTGATATTAATGCCATTCCAGGGTAGCATTCGGTTTCCCAAATATAGGTATTTAGTGCCAACTGAGACATTCTCACGGATTTCTTAGACGTCCCAGGGTATCTCTAATAGCTCTATATGTTATGTTGAGGAAACTGTATTGAGCCCTCAGCATCTACAGTGTAGATGCCCACCTGTGAGCTTAGTGCTTCCACTACACTCAACAGACACCTGATCAATACAGCAAATTATGTCAACAGAGCTGTTTAGGTCTCTAAATACAGACATCCCTTGGCTGCACTGACTAAATTACTGTTGACTTTAATGGGAACCTAGGCACCCAGCTTGTACGTGTACAACTGCATTAGAAACAGCAGAAGTTAAGAGCGCTGAATCCCCTTCCTCCCACAGAGCAAGTCACTCTGCTTCCTCATACTCAGTGGGAAGAAGGCATTTTCAAGGTGCCATTCAACAGATCTCTTTAGATGGTTACTTTAAGATGAGATGAATCATATTCTAGCCATCACTGACCAAATGGACCAGCTCTTCAATGGCAGGAAACCCTTGATGACCATCAGATGCAGACAACTACATTTAACCAGACGAAATTCGTCCCAAGAAACGGGAGGTTCACATGAGAACCCCCTGCAGAAGGCTGCTGACATTGTCAGCTGCAAGACCAGATGACATTTACTGAGCTCACTGCTCCCAGAACAGCACAAATGCCAGCAGCCAAGCTACAACACGGATATGCAGAGAAGGGTCATGGGCTGGTTTGTATTTGAGGCTGTTTCCTGGCCTGGCACTTTCAGGTAAGCGCACAGGGAGCCCAAGTGGTGCCCTGACTGCTCTTAATGGAGTCTAGACTTCTCTCAGAATAGGAACCACCCATTGGCCTAAACATAGGTCTTTTGAGATGCCCTTAGGTTTTTGAGATCTCTAACGACACATGAGCCATAGGGGATCTACACCCTTCTGCAAGGGCCACCCGAGATGTCCTAGGGCATCTCAGAGGGCAACACAGGCCCCTGAGTGGGCAAATGCATTGAGTCTCATAAGCCTATCTYAGTGCATGGTTAAAGGCATCCTGCTTTCATTTGCTTAAGTTTAACACAGCTCCAGTGACATATATATACATACATATATCATATATGTTCCTCATTGCTCTGCTCTGGTGGGATGAAACACTGGAAAACTTTCTTAGTTGGAAACTTTATTGGTACTTCTGAGATAGTTTCTTTCTATCCGTTTATCTGACTCTGATGGGTCTCTAAGATGCAGTGAGTGAATGCTGGGCTCAGGAGACAGGAGGACACAGAGCATCAACTGAAAGCAATTCCTCCACATAGCTGGAGAAGAGCTCAGTGGTCTTCTTGTGCCAGCTGGGACGTTACAACAGCTTCTGCCTGCTTTTCCTGGGTGCTGATTCAGCAGCGATGAAATACTGGGGAGTTTTGGAAACAGGGAGATTACAGGATTAGGACGGGACTCCAGAGATTTTTCGTCTTCCCTTTTGGCTCTGCTAAGACTTTATGTGTGGCCTTGGGCAAGTCATCTAATCAGTGTGTGCTCATTAAGCAGTGCTTGGTCTGTTAAACAGGGACAATACTGTATCCTTACTGACCCTCATAATCTGTCTTGTGTGTTTGGAGTGCAAGCCTGTAAAAGTGGACACTTATTAGCTTGCTGCATAACCTCCACAGCAAAAGAGCCTTTTTCTCCGTGGAGGCCTGCAGGGCTACTATAATAAAAATACTAAATAATGACTGTAAACCAGCAGGAGACAAAGAGCCCTGTTGCTGTTTGCCCTCGAGACCCGAGTTTTAAATTAAAGCTTCCGAGATGTGCCGACCAGCACATTAACCTGCTTTCTCCATTAGCCTTCCCTGCCCATTATTTGTTAGGATAATTTCTTGGCTAGTGGCCAAATATGTTATTTCGACAGAAAAATATTTTATTACATTCGGTTTCAGCTTGTTTATTTTATGTCAGAGACAATTAATACAGTGCTAGACTGTCCATCTTGTACAACAAACATACTATTGCATACATTGATTAAATTTTCGCTGCACACCACCAATAAGATTGAATTTCACCAGGAGCCATTTTTGCATCCCTATGATCTCGAGTAGTATGTTGTGCTGGAAGAAGGATTGGGAGGATGCCCCAATGGTTTGGGTATTCATCTACGGCTTGGAGACCTCCTTACTTTGTGCAAATCCTGAGTCCCTCTGAGCCTGTTCTCCCTCTATCTGTACCGAGAAGTTTTTGTTATGATATGATGCAACACACTACAGGCAGTGAAGCCATAAAACCATTTCATTGAGATGAATTGTCTGGTTTTGCTTACCGAGGAAATTGGTGAGGAATCTGAAGTACTTTGGACACGGCCTCACCACAACTTCTCCCACCTCTGCTTTGGGCCAGCATGTAATGTTGTCCCATTGCCTTCTGCAACCTGGAAAAAGAGAAAAGCTGGTGGTAGGACAAGCACGAGTGACTGCTGGGTACACAGTGTATGAAGCCAGAGCAGAAAAACCATGGCATAGCAGATCAGTGGTGCAAAGGCATGTGGAACCTACCACCGAGATGCAGRACCTTGTAGGAAGGAGGACTCCACTACCTTGGTAGCTCAACTACCTTGGTGGAGCTGGTGGGGTGTGAATCACGGTCACCTGCTGAACAAAGGGTTATATTCTTTTTCATTAATTTACCAGCAGTTCCTAAATGCCTGAAATGGAAGATGTTTTAAAAAATCTTCTCAAATCAAATAGGGCTTTAGGAACTTATGTTTTTTGCCCCAAATGAGGAGTACAAGCTGGAAAGAAGAGCATAAGGCCTGGAGTACGCAGGAGTATTTTCTTTAAACATGTAGCTTTCAACAACCCCAGTCCCTGAAATTCAGCACTGGAGGTGTCTGTAGTTTTCAGAAATTCACACACAGAGAACAGCAAATCTGTGCAGCACTGGACAAATCAGGGTTAACAATGAACAGTGCCTTTCTTAGAYGAAAAAAAGCAGAAACGCTTAAATAAATGTCTCTCTTCCCTGCCCTTACCTCTCCATGTCACATTAAAACACCTGATCTGAAAATGCACAGATGTGCAAAACATGCTCCCACTCCTCTGCTTTCCCCAAACTTCTGTCGCTAGCATTGCTTCCCTGTGAAATTAGATGGTTGCGCAGGCAATGTGCTCAGCAGGAAGAGGACACTGATAACATCCAAGGGATCAGGAGCCAAATCCTGATACAAATCTCAAGAATTTGTTTTTGCTTTAAAAAGGGAGAAGGCCCAAGAGGCTCCAGGAGGCTGAGGAGGGACAGTGCCGTCCCCATGAGTTGCTCTCTACGGAAGGGAGTGTACTATGGTGGCATAAGGTTGCGGTATAAGCCCTACCCAAGCTAGGAAAGAAGCAATAACCAATGGAGCAAACTTCAGACTGAAACCATAGGATTTTATCAAAATTAAACATTTCCAAATAATCTTTCGAATTGAATAGCAACTTTCTGTGAGAAAAAAGGTCAGGTGCATCCTTTCTCTAGAGTTATAATATGGTGTTCTGATTTGCCATTCCATTTTGAACATTTCCAGTTCTTCATAAGGCATTAATGATTTAACATACATGCTACACTGTTGAATATTGTAACATTAGCACTGAAGCCAAAAGGAGTTGGTTGACCTGAATTTAAACATTTCAGGCTTGTTTTTGCCTCAGCACGCTTCAGATTTTAGGATTTTTTCTACGATTTTGAAACCATTTTTTTCCCCCTTGAAATTTCCAACAGACGTGCACTTCAATTTTGGCCTGAATTAGATRGATGGGTTGTCATCAGACCTCCCTAAGAGTCACTTCTTCATAGCACCTTTGCTCTGCAGTTCTTTGTCATGCCCCATTACATTGAAACACTTCCCCAACTGTGAGTAAAGTGTTGTTGTTAAGGTCAACAGCCTCGCGAGAGAAGCCAGAATATGAAGAAGAAAGCTTTGAGATAATACATTTCACTTGTGAGCAAAGGGAACTATGAAAACCACTGTCAAGCTGCATTTCTTTGATAATTGTATCCTGCTCTGAAGTACCTCTTTTAAAGCGTCTTTTACCTCTCATGCTAAGAAAAAGCTTGGCGTCATCATCAGTTGTTTCAGACGGAGGCAGCTTGCTATCTCAGATCAATGAAGGGAGCACGCAAATGCTTTGAAGCTGAAAAAGAAACCTCAGCTCTCTTTCAGTTATCGCACAAGTTTTTCCTTCATTCTTTCATGAGTAAATAGAACTTTTCAAATAAAGTCCTGAGGTGAGTTTACTGGAGCCTGAAAAGGGAATAGTTGACAATACCTTCTCGGTGCAAGCTCTACTGCATCACTCATTAAAATTCAATTTTCAGATTTCTAATATCAGTTACAAAGCTCAGTTCCCACAGAATCATATTTATCTGCTACCAAACAGCCAGTAGCTCCAAAAGTATTATGATATTAGGTATTCTGCTYATGGAAAATAGATGATTTCATGACAGAGTCTTTCAAATTCTACAATCTTTACCTCCATCAGCCCTGATAATTATAATGCACCCATTACCCCAGGACAGATTGTAATGCAAAATAAAATACAAGATGATAGTATGAGATGGCTTGTTAAATATTCCGAATTACGCACTTTGAGAATATCTGTGATTCCTGCCTTTTTCTATGAAAGTATTTTTCACCGCCACTGGCAATGCATGTTAGAAGCTCAGTCTTGCTCAGCATTGTAGTAAAAGCGCTCTTTGATTTAAATAAGATGAAGACGTATGACACTGGATTTACAAGATACACAGAGTGGATCTTTAAAAATTATTGYATCTGCAAAGACCTCTTATGTCTGCCTATTAAGTCTTCTAATACCATTCTTCCTTGCTGGACTCCCACATTGCTGACATTATTTGTGTAGTTGTCAGGGAGGGTCCAGGTTTTATGGGTGGGATTCATATACCTCAATTTATGCATCTACAAGTTAGATGTGTCAGTAAACCTGGAGAAGTCAATGGGAACAGGAGCTCTGGCTGGCATGTCACATCACCCCAGGATGGTTATCTAAAGTAGAGCAAATGAGTAATTCTCCGGAGGTATCCTCTTATCTCCAATGATCAGAAGGTGGCCTGCCATGACTAGCTCATAGATATTTACCTTTGAGGTATCTGAAACTAAGTGAGATACAATTAACTCATACTAACTCTAAATCAGTAAAAAACTTAACGTCTAATGCTTACATTATAATAACTTGTATGGRATGCAAGTTTCTTGTTTGAAATGCAAGACAGAAAAAAAGCACTCCCTTTTGAAATGGATTAGACAAYACGAAGATCTGGCACCTGTAAGATGCTTTGAATCTGCAGTCCAATGCTTAGTGCTTATGCTGCAGTCAGCCTATACGATGTCAGATGTAAGTTTGTGCCTGTTGTCCAAACCAGGATGCAGACAGCCTTTATCAAACGGTCTCCAGAAAATTGTATTCTTTCTCCAGAAAGAAGACAAAAAGAAGTCTATCAGCAGACTGATGGACTTTTCCCTGGCAAACTGCTSTGAGCAGGGGGCAAGGCAAGGGCAGGCAATATGGAGTCATGTCACTACAACAGACCAATATCTGGAAAAAAAACATCTGAGAAAGAGCTGCTATGTGTCTCATAAAAGGGGAATCTCTGTCTTCCCTTTGGCATCACTTGGCCTTCACAGATCCAAGAATGAGTTTGTTTTGCCTGACCAAACCAAATCTAGTGATTATTAAGGGCTTCTCCAAAAATYAACTATAAATGATGTCTTCTCCCTTGCACTGAATGCCTGCAGGAAAGATGCAAAGGACTTCATCAATCCTCATCCAAGGCAGCAGGTGGGAACAAATCATGCATTCACCTTTCACTTATATTGCGATCCTAGCAAACAGTACGGCAAACCCTTTAATGCCATTTCAATCAAAAGAACTGCTCTGTTCCTTTGCTTTTTGCCAAAAACCAAAGAATACACACTGCTGTTCCACCAAGGGCTGTCTTTTGCCTTGCAAAGGATCAGAAGTGAGTCTGGAGGAGCAGTGGGTAAAAGCAAGCATCTGACTTTTTCAAAGAYGGGAGCATTTAGCACATCCCTGGGTAATCAGGTGTACTCTTTAAACTCATGCCATTATGTGTATATATATATATGTGTGTGTGTGTGTATGTGTGTATGTATGTATGTATAAAGACTCTTTTGCTTTTCAACTGTTTTAACTGTGACTTCCAGACACTCTGCTTTGTCATGCTCTTGCCTGGCAGATTGTGAAGTGCTCTCTGGAGCCAAATATCTTCTTCTGGAGACCACAGGGAGAAATGCTTTACCACTCTAATGAAGCTGCCTTTTAGCCTTCCTTCAGATAAGCAGATCAAACCGCTCATCCTCTTGCTGTAAACAACGCAATCAGTGTAATTAACAGCAGCCATCTCTCTCCCTYTTGAAGAGGGCTCCCCAAGTCTTGCTTGAGGAGAACCATCAGTGAAGGGGTCGAAGGCTGTTGGCTGCACGCCAGACCCAGATCTTCACCTTCAATGCTCAACCTCCCTCTTTGCAAGCCAGGTGCCYGGGTTGCCCCAGCTGTAGGTGGCCAGGCTTTGGGGAGCCCTCCTCTAAGAGGCTCACATTGCGGCATGGATGGAGGCTTCCCCCCACAGCTCTTCTCCTTGCCCATTTGCCAGCGGTCACCACCCCAGGGCGACAGGACATGCCTGTCCCCAGCTGCCACCGCTCACTGGCCAACATCTGCGATGTCTGAAGGCGCTGACACCGTCCCTACCAGACTCAGCTGCRGTGGTTTAAATAACCCCCCCCAGCTACAGGAGATGGTAGCCTTTTCTGCCATCATTGCCAAATGTGAATAAAAGCTCAGGCTCTCACTTTCTCTCCCCTTAAAAGGTTAATAAACGGAAAACAGGTCAATCTGTACGAGGCACAGGTATACGGTGGGTTGCAGAACTGGCAGATTAGAGTGCAAAGAACATTTCTTGCAGTTATATCTACACTCGCAGCAAATATACAGTCAATTCTTATCCGGGAAGCAGCAGAGAACAACTTCCCCTCATGAATAAACATGAATCTACAGAGCTCTGGCATGGCTCTGAGATGTGACTGGGTTTGGCTGAGGAAAGAAATGAAAGAAATGAAACTGAAAACAGTAGGCTGGTGCTGCGGTAAGGTCTTAATCCAGGTGAACTCCCAATTCAGAAAAAAATCCTTTTGGCACCTTTCTCATTCACATCAAATGCTCCCTAACGGGCTGGAGTCACTCCAGGTCTCTTTTGGAAGACATTAGCTCAGAAGAGTCTTGCTCTTTCAATACATGTTCAGATGCGGAGATGCTCATTAGATGCCCAGGGTATCTCAGGATCGCCGTATGCCTCTCACTAGCCACGGGTTGACAACAGCAAGGCAAAGTGCATCTTCATTAAGCCAAGCTGAGCTATCCCTAGTACCTTCCCAGGCAATAACCTGGTGTGCTTCCAATGGAAACTCATTTTCACTCCGGTTTGATATCAGCAGGCAGTTTCCAACCTCTCTGGAGTYAGGGCTGTAAACAGCTATTAGGTGACATTTATTCCCCCACTGACAGCTTGTGCGGAAGTTATATCTAGATGTCCTTCCCTGCTTTGCCCAGTTTGCTTTCATTACAAATGATTATCATTGCATTTGATATTCTTTGATCCAGCCTAGCACTAAGTTTTCACCTGACTGAAGAAAACAGACTGAAAAAGATGGGCTCTGCAACAATTTGCCGAGTATCAGTCACAGAGAGACACGTTGAATTCAGTCACATCAGAGGGTAGGAAAACCGATCCTCAGTCTGGGGTTATTACTAAGCAGGGCAAAACCTGAAGGCGAAACACACTTCCATTTCCTCTTAACAGTTCAGTGCTATATCCTTCTTTTTTTTTTTATAAACACCAAAGTGCTTCTATTTATGATGTCTCAGTTTAACTTCCTTCCCTTCCTTTCTTTGTTCTCCTTGCTGCAGCCAAGTTGAGGTAACCCCCTCCGGCCCGTACCACGCCAGCTGAGCCAGGCCAGCGGCGAGGGCTCTTGGGGCTGGCGCGGCTTGCTGCGCCAACGCCATCCCCACCTTTGCACGCAGGGCAACGCAGAAAGAGGGGGAGCCTGGCCAGGGGTGAGGCTCACCACCACGAGCTCAGCTGAAGGAACATACCCTGCACGTTAGCATCTCCATTTCACCTGCCTCAAGCACAGAGCAAGAGAGCAGCACAGATCTCCTGTTCCTACCTCCAGAAAAGCCCATGTTGAGCTGGGGATTTAGCGAAGTATATAAATGGGCTTAAGGGCACAGAAATACTGCCCCGGCACAGCCTCCCAGCCTAACCAATGAGCAGAGGCTGAGATTGCCTGAATCAATGATAGCTTTCTATTTAAATCTTTAAAAATGTATGTAATAATAAAAAAATCCCAAATAGATTCTTCTTCTTCTATATATATTTTTTAAATAAATGCAATTAAATTTTGTTTTTGAACCCATGGAAATTTTTAAAATGTATAACCTCCTGGAGCAGGGAGTTGCACAGTTTAACTATGCACTGAGTGAAGAAGCACATGCTTTTCTRCATTTGCTTTGAACCTGCTCAGTGCTGGTTTCATTAGGAATTGCCTGGTTCCTTTAYGAATACAGAAATATTTATAACCTATTCACARTCTCTCTTTCCCTGGGGAGAAMAACCATAAAATCCTCTTTTATATCCCTCCTCAAGCAYCTCTTTTTCCAAGCTGAGGTGTCCTGGCTTATTTAATTGCTTCTTGTAGGGAAACTATTCCCTATCATTTCTCCTTTGTACCTTTTCTATYTCTCCTTCTACTCCCTCCTTCCCTGCCCTGGACTTGCAGAATGGATTTTACCTTATTTTTATGCGACAGATTACTTTTGACCAGGGCTAGCTGGGCACCAAGATTTCWCTATATAACTCTCCCACTCTTCACCCCCCACTTAAATTCAAATCTTTCCCTTCCGTATTCCCTCCTGGGACTTCCTCCCCCATCCCCATTCCCCCCCACATGCATCCTGGGGCATCGCTCCTCCCCAGCTCCTCCTCGCTGTGTTTTTATTTTTATCAGCTCCGAGGCTCTGTTCTGAAGCAAACGTTCCCCCTTTCAACTCTGCATGGYGTTGCATTTGCTTCGGATGCTTTTTGCCTGTCATGCTGCCTGCTATCGCTCCAGCACTATAGGCAAGGGCAGGATGTGACAGAGAAACCACTTTGCTAAAGGAAAACCACAGTCCTGCCAGAGATGCGAAACCCTCACACTGTAGCATTTCCTTCCCACTGCCGATTTGCACTTCGTGGCACACAGAYGCTCCTTAATTCTCCCCCCGGTGAAGAATCTGCAGTCCAAATTCAGCACAAAATGGACCTGGGCAATGAGAGCAAGCAAAAAGGATTCCCAGACTGAGCACAAGTGGAAAGAGTTTATCTTGGTCTTTGCCTCAGTATCTGAAGTGAGAGAGAGAAACATTGATTTTACAAGCTGCAAAATATTAAAACTACCGTTATTTGCTGTAACAAATGGCTTGCATTTCTGCCATGACTTCTAGTAGAAGCTGTCCAGGCACTCAACAGGAAATGTCGAGATGTCTTCTTAAACATTTGCAGAAATTTGTGTCAAAGACATATAAAGGAAACCTCAGTCCAAGCCCCCAGACTGAGTCACTCTAAGCAGCATGAAAGAAATCACCAGAGAATATTTCTGGAGGATTATTTTTAAGCATGAAAATCCTAYGAGCTTTTCCATCATCAAAGTCTAGTAGAAAACGTGAAAAAAAGAGTTTCTAATCTTTCAGCCTTTCTGTAACCAACAAACCARATCATTCTTTTCACAAATGAACTTCGTGAGCTGAGCACTTCTGTCTAATTCCAGAATGTCTGAACTGAAACAAAAGATGCCAAGATTTAAGACAAAGATTTATAAACAGAGTTGCTCAAACTTATCTCCTCACCAGCGTTTAGTCAACAGGCAGTTCTGTAGCGCCCTGACATGTAGCATGCTGAAAAGGTTATTCTAGGGCTTCCTCATTCCTTGTTGAAATCCTCCTGCTCTTGTAGAAGKTATGGAGAACCAGCTTTAGCTCCTTTAAATTTAGGTACCTAACCTCCCTGTACGGCTTTTCCCATGTTGGCACCCCCAATGGCAATTCACAGTGAAGACGATTAAGCTCATCCTCAAGAAATGTTTCTTSGACTCTAGGGGAGGCAACAGTGACTACGCTGATGGTGCAGGGACTAACTCAGGCTGTAGCTCCTCTGCACCTCTCCACCTCACCTACCAGACATAGATCGAGGTGCTGTGAGAAGTGTGTTAATGATTTTGTGGGGCTTCCCAACAAAGGAAGGATGGGACAYGAGTGCAGCAGCTCTCGCTGATGGCCCAAGTGCTGTGAAAATCAGGAGACTTTTCCTCAGCTTTCCAACATTTGGCCCGACCAGTGTGAATTCCTTGACTTGCCTAAATGTGCGTGGCAGATGATTGAATGGCAGCACCAAGACCAGTGCTCAGGAGACCTGGCTTCCCTAATGAAATGCAAACCTTCCTACTGACCTACTCAGCTAGACCTGCTCCTTGAAGGCAAACAGGAGAGTGACAGTCTTCCCTTRGCAACGTGCCGAGGGTGTATCAGTCTGCAACCAGCTTCGGAGAGCTCTCTCCTAAAGCAATTAACAGCATGATGAAGAGGAGTATTTATTTTTAAGTGACTTACCTTGTTGTTATTCCACAGGCTCACCCTGTACCCTCAAGATCAAAGGACTTGCTTTGGCAAGGGAAGAGATTCTCAGCCAAAGCTGTGATCTCTGCTTTGTTGCTCTTCTTCAAGGCAAATATTGGGCTCAGACAAAATACCCCACTAGAAACACACTGTAGCTACAGACTGCCTGTCCCAGCTACTAGAAAGATACAGCTGATGCTGGCTATGATTCTGCTGTCCTCTTCCAYAGCTGGAGAGGGCTTCATCCATGTGAAGCCTTTACAATCTGGCTCTCATATTAAATGTCCTGGAATAGTTGCTCATTTTACCCATAAAATTGAGGGGCAGTTGCAGAGGAAGGAAAGGTTGTGTGGAAGACCTACACCTTGGCTMTGCAGGGAGGGGTGAAAGGAACAGAAAGGCATTTCCACCTAGGGTTTGATTTTAAATTAAGGCATATTTTATGGTTAGAAGAAAAGGAAAAAAAGAAAAGCTAAATCCGCGAGGCACCTACAGTTTACATGTTTTCTRTAAGAGAAGCCCTGTATAGACCTGGTAGATGTAAAGCATGGTACCTCTGACCTCAACTTCTACAGTTCTCTATAATTTCATTTTCCTATGTTAAAAGTTCCATATATCAAGAAATAAAGGCACCTAGGTTACAGAACATCCAGTGCACAGTAAAATCAGTGGAAAAAGTCACCAATGGCTTTGGCAGGTTTTGGATCACAGCCATATATTATAACGGGAGCTCAACATAATTTATGGCATATGCAACATTTTCCAATAAACTTATCCAAAGTAAAAAGGGTGAATATCATCATGAAAGTTCCCTGATACAGTCAGCAGGAAAAGAAAAGAAAAAAAAAAGTTCAGGAAGGAGACTTCTGGAGAAATCTGATGGGACAGGAGGGGGACAAATACAAATGATTGTCAGAAACAAACTCAAAGCTCTGCATAAACAGATTTCATCTGAGCAGTTATTCAAAGCTTTGCAAATGCTTTGTTTTCCTTTGGTCTGTAGCAATGGCATTTTCTCCTGCTTATTTTTATAACCTTTGCATAACTGACTCTGTGCATTTATATATTATCCCATGCTAAAATAAAAAGTAACCAAAAAGCCTGAAGGCATTTCCAAATGTTAGATATTCTCCAAACTAAAATGCCTTTTTCAGTACAAGATTTATGTCCATTAAATGGCTGTTAATCCCCCAAAGCTACAAGACAGCTGTTCCTAAGTCAAATAAACACTGCTGTTTATTAGAAAGGTTGCAGCCAGGACATTTCAGCAACAGGCAAAACAAAAGGCAAAGCCTCCACCCCTGCAGTGTATTAAGGCAGAAAACAGATGTTGTAATGCCTTATCTCATGAGCGTGTCCATAGAAAGGTGAGGTCAAGGCAAAAATCAGCTCTTAGCTGTACAAGGCAGAGTGATTATGTGTTGCGTAGATCCGCATTTGAATTTCATCTCTATAACGGGAGTCCTGCTGGATATGATAGGTGTCTGGACTTCAGATAATAGAGCAGGCTTGGACTGCGACAAGGGGCTCCCGAGGGCTTGATTTAGGTACCCAGAAGTAGACATTTAACATCACTTGTGATATCCCAGGATATATGAAACATTCTTAGAGGGGCTGGTGGATATGCCACGAGACACTTCTGAAATGACGAATGGACACTGGCTATCCGAGAGCATCTCGAATGGCATTGCACATCTATGTGTGGACAGCTGAATCAAACCCTCTTATAGTGGGAGTCCAGACACCTACCTCAAACAGACAGCTGAATTTAGATGATTTAATCCATGGGCTGAAGCCATCCCTTTCTGCTCATACACTGCTCTAGAGCTTCCTCGCCCTCTGCTCTCAGAGACACACCATGCATGTCCATGGCAGTTGGCTAGGTTAACATTTTTGATGTGTTGCTAATGGGTCAGGATCACCCTCTGTCCAAGGATCTGTCTTTCCTGACTGTATATTTGACTGCTCTGAACCAGGGGGACAGAGCCTGCCTGCAGGCAACATTCCTCTGCAGGCCTTCTCAGGCTGGGGCCAGGCACTGCCTTCTGGCTGCACCAGTGCCATCTGATACCACTGAGTCTCCCTTGGACATCTGCCAAGACGTTTATCCCTCCTGGAAGCTACCACCCTTCAAATTTGCCAGTGCAGTGGCTCGTCTGAATGCCCCCTCCAATACTTCATTGAGATTAAAACAGTAGGTTTTTGATAATAAAAAACCCACCCAGATCTCTGTGAAAGTAGGGAGTGCCCACGTGAGCACTTGGGAGGTCTCAGGGTTGTACCACCAGGGGCCTTGATGCAGCCAGGAAAAGCACCACCTTCCCAGCCTTGGGTGAGCGGTCCATCCCCCCCCTTCTGTATGCACTACCTAGAGCACACAAATGAAGCCCTTGTGCTGCAGTCAGCCACGCAGTGCCTGGTCTGATGATGGAGGACCTGGCAAGCTGTAGATAAGAGGGCCGTCATACAAACCCAGACCTATGCATCATACATCCTGGGAGGTCTTACGCAACTGGGAAGGTAAGAATTCACTTGAACTTTTACAAGCAAGGAACTATTAATTATTTCTTATCTTACTGCACTATAAACAGATGGTGATGAATAAACAGACTCCTCATTTAAACTTCATTAACGTTTTTCCAGTCTGACTTTTAATTTCCATATGTTCACTGCTTCTTCTCCCATCAAACATGYCTTGACTTCTTGCAAAGAGATGGACAAAGAAACCCAAGCTCCAAATTTGGTCCGTCAAGCCAGTGCCCACCGCAGGTCTCTGGAACTGTGAAGGCAGTTTATGGAGGATAAGCACCATGGGCTGTTCCCCACTTGGATTTGTTTGCATGYAACAGTGCTGATGATGAGCTTGCAGGACTCAGCTCAGTCGCCCACAAGAAGTGTGAAGCGTGTCCAAGTTACTCACATGTGAACTGGGGTGGGGGTATGTTTGGCATTATTTTCTTTCATATTTTTGACTTTTCTGACTTTTTGAYTGGGTTTCAAATCCTGCTTGGAATTCAGACAGGTCTAGACTGCAAATATAAAGTGTAGTGCTGAAGTACCTAAGCTATCATTAAACAAATCAGTAGTAGAAGCAACTCAACTATAGCAGCTCCTTGATGGCTACTAGCAATCCCCACACTGGAACTTATAAAATCACCTCAGCTATCCCCACATTAGTGAACTGTAGGGTACAGATATATAAAACAGCAGTCTGACCCCGTGAGATGCTGACAGCCTCCAGCTGTGAAATTCTGGRCTCACTTCACTTCCACTTAACTTCAGCAAGAATTTAGAATCCAAATCAAGCAGGTTTTCCCTTTTGGAGAAAAACAAATCCTAACAAACCATAAAGTGAAGGAAGTTCCATAGAGGTAAGTGCAAAGTCCTTCACCTGGGGAAGAATAACCCCTTGCATAAGTACAGGCTCGGAGCCGACCATCTAGAGAGCAGCTTTGCAGAGAAGGACCTGGGGGTCCTGGTGGACAAGAAGTTGACCATGAGCCAGCAATGCATCCTCGTGGCAAAGGCCARTGGTATCCTGGGCTGCATTGCCAGCAGGTGGAGGGAAGTGACCCTTCCCCCCTATTCTGCACTGCTGGGACCACACCTGGAGTGCTGCGTCCAATGCTGACCTCCCCAGTACAAGAAAGGCATGGACCTGCTGGAGCAAGTCCAGCGAAGGGCCACTAAGACGATTAAGGGACTGGAGCATCTCTCATGAGGAGAGGCTGAGAGAGCTGGSACTGTTGAGCCTGGAAAAGAGAAAGCTCTGGAGGGATCTTATCAGTGTGTATAAATATCTGATRGAAGGATGTAAAGCAGATGGAGCCAGACTCTTCTCAGCAGTGTYCAGTACCAGGATGAGAGGCAATGGGCACAAACYGAAATACAAGAAATTCCATCTGAACATAAGAAAATACTTCTTCATTGCGAGGGTGGTTAAAAAACTGGAACAGTTATCTAGAGAGGTTGTGGAGTCTTAACCCTTGGAGATATTCAAAACTTGACTGGACATGGCCCTGAGCAACCTGGTCTGGTTGACCCTGCTTTGAGCAGGGAGGTTGGACTAAACCTTCTCCAGGGGTCCCTGCTGACCTCAACCATTCTGTGATTCTAAGMCAAGGAACAACRTTAATGAAGAAAACTGCATCCCATCTGCTTAGATCATTAGGCTCTGTTGTCAGGAATCTTCTGTTGTTTAATGGTCTTCTCTATCTTGAATATTTTCACTCACACCCAAACCTCCATGCCATTGAAGTAATCACCAAGTTCTGGTCAGTATTCCCGCACCAGAGTGCTGTCAGATATTCCCGCCGCTCTCCAGGAAGGCCGTTTACCTTACAGCATCATGCTTTCCTGCACAACGGCACAGCCTGCACAGCTGTTCACCCCATGCAAACATGCATCACGCAGTACCTTGTTCAATGCCATCCTTAAATGACTCTCACACTTCCGAAAGAATATCTGATTGTGGAGGGAATTGATTAGCAATAACGAGATAAACAGATAATGAGCACAGACAGCTGACCTCGACTTGACTGCTTTGGCCGTCTCACTGTTAAAAAAACAAGAAAGAAAGAGAAGTTTACTTTTTTCTTTTCTTTTTTTTTGATCGGATACTTCAAATTAAACYGAGCTGTTTGTAAGCTGCAGCCCTGGAGAGAGGAAGTTTTCCTTCCAAAAAAACAAAACAAAATCCCTTAGTTTGTGCTCTGGGATTGTTACATAACGAAAGCGAGTGCGAGTCAGCAAGAAGCAATGCAGTTAAGGTGGTGAGATTYGCCTCGCAGCATGCCTTTGGGCCCTCAGCAACACTCCATATGGGAAGAGATTTGCCACTGTCTTCAGGCCTGGAAAGCAAAACTCCCCTCAGCCATCCGTTCCTAATCTGTGAGAGTTTCCCTACTGTTRCTAACTGCATTATCAGCTAAGCAGTGTACTGCATACAGATGTCCTGAGTGAAAAAGTGTCAGGAGTAAAACCCTGGTTTTCAGTGTGTCTGGGTTCACATTTTTGGCTTTTGAAATCTGCACATAAGCATTTTCAAAGTAACCAGAGGATTGAGGAACTCAACTCATTATACGCTCCTAAAACTACTAGGCACCTAGGAGAACCCCAGGCTGTGGGATTGCTTTGCCATATTTACTTATTTAAGTTTGCATTGCAGGAGACRCCGCCGGAGAAGCAGTCCTGCATGCATTTCTCCCAGTACAGCCAGAGAGCAAAGAGAAAAGCAAGAAGACACCCCAGGAGGGCTGCTGGGCAGKGTGAAGCCTCCTCCAGGAGCAGGTGCTTGGCAGCACAGGAACTCCTTTCTGCAGGGTGATTCCCAAAAGCATCCCATCGTCCTCATCCGGCGGGGAGGCAGGGAGAGCTCTCCGTGAAGGGATTCACATCTCAGGCCTGACTTGGCTGAAGTCATCCTGGAGTTGCCCTGGGACAGCGAAGAGCAGAATTTGTTTCTTCCTCCAGGACCAAACTCAGCTCTCAAGGGAGGCTTCAGGATGGAAAGGAAGACTCCCACGTGCTTTGGCTGATGAAACTTCGGAATGAACTGGGATCCTCTTGAACTACACAGCTGAACCCACAGAGCTGACCYGTTACCAGTTGCATAAAATACACCRACCTTGCAGAAAGCAGCRCCGTGGAGTCACTGGCAGTATAAATGCACCGAGATGATGCTGTGCTAAATGTCTCTGCYATGATGGATGCCGGAGGACTTTCAGGACTGGAGCTCTTACCTSTTCGTGCCCATTAATGTACTGCAGTGCTTGGCACTGGGAACTAGGGCAATGGCTTTTTTGTGTGTGTGTTAGATRTAACTTGAGCTTCCCTGAGGAACTCCCTAAGCAGCTCGTTGGGAAAAAAGACTTGCAGCCATATCACCAACAAAAACTGCACCCGCAGCCATTAGAGACTGATGTAAAATACTACATACAGAYTTATTTTGGAGAAGAAAGGAGGGGAAAGAGAAGAGGTAATCTAACTTGGATGCCCTGAATTTTCTCTTTGGGGGTGTTATTTCCCTCCAGGTGCAGAGTAGCTTCCTGAGAATTGAAATTGTCAGTGCTGCCAAAGTGCTGCATTTTCCATTATTCTGTCTTCACAAGGTGCTTTTATAACTCCAGATCACAAAACAGCCATGCAGCTTTCAATCTGTTTGTTTGTCCTTACCTTACCCCTGTTAAGTAGCAGATATTACTATTTCTRTTTTAAAGGAGGAAAACTAAGGCCAAGAGACTCAGGAGCCAACTTAATTTCAGCAATAGCACTGCTGTAGTTGCAATAATTTATGGATATCAAGTGGGGTAAAGTTTTCAGGGAAAACAACCACTAGAGTAGCATGGAGTGGGATTAAAACATGTTTAGGATGGAAAATTAAGGCAGTCACAGTGCATGATTCATGTTTGCATCATGTCATTACAACCACAAATGAGCTGGGTCATTAGTTGTATCTTATCTATTGCACCCCAGCCATGCCTGCTGTGAGTGGCCCACGTCCAGAAAGAAAAGCCAGGCACCTCACACATGACAAAACTACAGATTTCACTAGTCCAATACTGGGGTATAGCTGTGTTTGATGGAACCCAACAGCACCTTCTCCTTGGCTGCATGATGGAGGGAAGTATGACCGAAATTCATTTCCCAACACATYGAAACCCAGCAAAGAGACATCTATATCACCTTACAGAAAAGGTATAGGCAAGGTCACAACTGTCTTTTAGCAACACAGTAACTCTCCTCAAACCAACGGGAGCTGTGGACTTTCACACGCTGCCTAGCYGGGCCAAGTTAGCCCATGGCTATCYGCAGTTGAGGATCACCGAGGATATTGGATAYTTACCTATTGGGATAGTCCATGCTGCTGGGATCCGAGATTAAAGCTAAATGGCATGTGCCTATACATGCTACAGTTGTGTTTACACACAGGGAACTCAGTTTAGTTGCCTGAGACATCTCATACCATTTGAGACACCTTAGGGCACTGGTCTAGAAAACAGAATGTACAGGAGACCCACGTCTTACTGGAGCAGCAGCCAGTGGCCTGGTGAGACATGCTTGAGCCTCTTACATTGCATGAGACATCTGTGTTTAGACCACTCCTTAAGGGCACAGATACCCTTGTGGATATGCCTTAAATACCTTAAGCCATTTCAAACCATGCTTATTTCAAGATAACTGAATTACATGCCCATGTGGGAACTGATTAAATCATTACTGGCTATAGTGGAAGCGTAGATATGTTGCTCACATGCTTTTAAAAATATAGGCATTTTATTTGTTCCATAGTGTTGGTGAATATCAGACCAATGATCCAAGTCCTGCAACCTCCCACTTCCCTGGTGGGAAATAACCCACCAGGTTATTTCATCTCATTTACAGAGTGTGGCAAGGAAAGAGTGCTAGTCCCTCCTAGGAACTAGAATACTATTGAGCTTTATGACTGCAGCACCACATACAAGACTGCTGGAAATCAGACCACAAAGATTTCATAAAACTGAAGAGGTCCTGTACAAAATGCAAAGTTCCAGTGACCAGGATTTAAAGAATCTATTGAAAACTGAATTTCCACAACCAAAACTTTTTCTTGTTTCGCTAAAGATATGGTTAAATCAAATTCTCACCCTTGTCTGAATTAACTCCCACCCAGTATGCAACCTGGAAGTCTCCATATAACAGACTAGTGCAATAGGTGCAGGCGTGCTCTCAGCAGTCTCTTTCTGAAGGACTTTCATTCCCTGTGCATTCCTCCATAGTTTGCATTGAAATTGAGACGACGCAGTTTGTATGTCATCTCCTGCATTGAACAGGGAAGTTTCCTACCATTTGCACAGTAACAAGTTTTTAATGAGATTTTTAAATAATGCTACAAATCTGCGAACACACAGATTCATCATTTGTAATGATGGAACTGGGACTTCACCTTATTTGTCCAAATCCCCTCCACACCAGTGAACAACAGGACGGCGTTCATCTGAGTAATGTGGTTATTTTCAACACAGCTATCTGTTTGAGCTGTTCACCAAGACTCCCATCATACTTATTGAAGATCTAGTCATCAGAGTCAAGAGACTCTGAACACGATTCATCTCATCCTAAAAGAGGTGGCCTATACTTGGCCTATACTTGGCCAGAATAAGTTAGAGATACCTAAAATTAGGTGAAAGAAATCCCTCAGCAAAAGTCATTCCCATGTGATGGCTATTCGTTTGCCTGTGCGCAACAAACAGGTCTCAATCTACCAGGGTCTCAAACCACTTCTATATTCAATCTCAATTATCACTGCGCATCTTTACCAGTTATCTTAGCATCAAGGCAAAATAACAGGGCAGTAGATTGCAAGGGAAGTCCAGCACATGAAATCCAATCTTGTGTGCAACATGCAACCACATCTTACAGACCCTTTCATAAACTGGGCAAGCTCTCATGAAATCAGTAAAACTCCTTGCCCCAGATCTCCTCTAGCAAGGCTGTTCAATATCCTCTGATGGTCAGAAACTTCCTTTAAAGTCCAGACTTCAAATTCATAGCCAGCTTATTCTGGCTTGTTACCTAAAACTGGTCTTCCCTGCTGTTTTTCTCCCTAATGACATCTTCTGCAGGCTATCCTGTGCTGAAAAGCTAACCTCTTCTCCTCAGACCTGGTCACTCCATTCCATTTGTGACCCCTGTGTCTCTCCTCTATCCCTGCTCGAGTCTCCTCAAACATGGACTTCTTCATGGACACTAAATCACACTCCTAAAGGAACAGAGAGGTTCTGGTCTTGCCAATAAGTAGTATCTGTGATCCAGGCCTGCTCATAATAGCAGCAGCAATTGGAACCTACTATCAGCTCTGAAAATGCAAAGATTTAATTTGAAAGAAAGCACAGATTTAATGCTTTCCATGCAAATACACCCACTATAATGAATGGTTTTGCAAAAACAAAGTAGTGTTAAGAGAGACATTATTGTTTATAAGTGGATATTGTTTATAGTGCTTATCCTGAGCTAGTGATCAAGCTCACTGCTACCATCAGGTGTGGTTAATAAATGACTAATTATTTGACACATCAGATTACACCTGTGATTAATCCCTTTCAATCAATACAATTGATAATGGCTTCTAAACAAAGCTTTATTTCCAGAACGTACTGAAATTGCATGTCTCCTTAATTCAACTCATTTAATTAGAAAGGATAATAAATTGGTTGTTAAACCTCAAGTGATTTTCTTTTTGCTAACAGGATGTTGTATGTGTGGAAGGCAATACACACACCTGCTCATAAATCAAGGCAATACATTGTGGATGGCAGGGAATCTCAATTGCTTTCCATTCTCCTTCCCTGTGGGACTGAAATTTCCTGGAAGATTTAGCACAGAGGTTTTGTGCTAGGATTTTTCTCTTTCCAGCAACACTCCTTAGATTAATGGTAATTGCTCTCATAATTTGGGAGCTGCAAGATCTCTCTCCACCAAAAACCCTGTACCCAAAGTTTTATTTTGCAACTGTGCCCAGTTACATTCATCGAGTTAGGGAACCTCACTAAAGAAAAACAGCTTTTCTTCCTACTTGTGCTCACATACTTGTGCCATGGACACTCCAAGGGGGAAACATGCCATTTGGGCACTTAAAAGTTAGCTGTCCACGTGACTTTCAAAACAGGCATCTTCAGAAGATGATTCACCGGATGTATCATAGCCACTCATTAGAAAAGCCAGATTAATTGTTCTTTAAAGATGCCTGTTTCTGTTGACTGCAAAGGAGGTTGTGAAAGTCTAGCTCAGATTCTGATGTCTAACTCTTAAATGCCTACTGATGCATGGGGGCAAATGGATGCCAACTGCTTTCCGCACAGTTGGCGCTGTAATATTTGGTTGGATACATGCTGTGGAGAAACATGTCCACACGCAGTGTTCCACATTGATGTCATCACTGACCATTTTGACCCAGGATGTGCACACATACACAAATGACATCTTACATTGACTCAAGAGTAACAGATACTCTCTGGATGACTAAAAATATTTCATAGTGCTCACCACCATGATTTCAGAATCAGTCCAGTTTAATGACTACTGATAGTGAGTTGTAGAAATGCAGAATCCTTTCAATCCAGTATTTCAACATTCCAGTATGAAAACCAACCCCAGAAGATTTTTAGATACTTGCTACTGCTTGGATATAAAGGGCTTGAAATATGACTGAGTATGTTATTATGTTAGAACCAGGCAAAATACTTTCAACCATCTATTCAGTGGAGAAAAAAAAAGTGTTTTGGAGTATACCTGGGTGAATTTAGGACCTAAGCTGCTGAGACTTTCCAAAGGGGGGGGGGGAGGAAATGAGGAAAATCATTTTGAAAAAGCAGGAAAAAATATTTAACGCTAAGTATTTATTCTTTCATTTTGAATGCAACTGTATTTAATTGAATTTCTTTAAATGCCCCTGAAAATTAAATAAAACATTTAGCTGGCTTTCAAATGAATGTTTTTAACTACCCTGACTTTTCCCTTCTTTACTAGATTCCAAGAGAACATTTCTTCAAACTGCTCTATTTAACTGTAAAAGGATATTTGAAATATTTTCCAAATCAAAGGAAAGCATAACTTAGCAGATAAAAGCAGGAGCCAAAAGCCATCCTTGCATTCAGTAAAGCTCCTCCAGGGATAGGCTTGGCACAAAAATGTTACTCTACCATTAATACGGAGCATGCAGAGCAAGCCTTCTGTCTAGCCTAATCAAAAGCAACAGTGAGTGAAAGAGGATGAGAAAACATCTTTCACTCTTTCAAGAAGTGGGATGCAAATTTCATGCAGGATATGCATCTTCCTACCCCTTTCCCTGGCAATGTGATCCCTTGTTTTCAGAGCCTGGTGGTCTATCATTGGTCCTACACCTTTTTCACTCACAAAACCAGGACCTGTAACTTGAGAGAGGCACCTGGAGGAGGAGAGGTCGAACACCCAAGAGTGAGGCAGTCCTCACTCTTGGAGCTTTGACAACATCGCTGTGGACAGGACAGGACCAAAAACTCCAGCTTTCTCTCTGTGCCTTCCAGAGTCTGGGCGGTTGAGCCAAAAATCTCCTTATCCCAAGCCGAGTGCAGGCCACCCACTGGGGAACTGCACCAGCACAGGCTCTTCTGACCCCATCCCATGTCCTGTCTTGCAGTTTGGTCTGTAAGCTCACCCCTCTTGGCCATGTGCTGTAGCCTCTCTCCTGAAGAAAGGAGTGGATTAGGGTCCTGGAAAGCCTTCCAAGAGAACTGCCTCATGTAGCGTGTGCTTCATGTCACATGAACAACGAGGGGCTTTGCAGCCACCTGATCCAACCTCATAAATATCTTGCAACCTTGGAGCACATCCTTCCTGCCTCCGCTCTGCCTCCAGGACAGAAGCAACCTTGGCACTGGGATAGGAAAGCAGTTCAATAGAAGGAGTAGGTGGCCATAATTTTCCCTGAAGCAAACCCAGGGCCCATGAAAGTTTCAGTCTTTCAGAGCCCAGGGAAGAGTTGGTTAAAGGCACTTTCAGTTAAGAGACATCTCTCTCTCGGCTTGAACACATTGAGACACCTAAGCTAGGCTTTCTCAGCCAGGAGATGGTGGGTGATCTCCAGGAAGCTATTCAAACTTTTGATTGAATCACACTTTGGAAGTGCCTACTTCTCTCCATGGACTCCTCGCAATGCAAGAGCTCCACATTGGCTGGAATGAATCCAGCCACAGCATCTGCTGTCCTGCTCCTGCAGCAGGAGGAGTGAGAAACAGCACAGTCAAGGTAGATGCAAAGCTGGGTGATGCTGGCTTGCAGACCAGGGAGGGAAAAGAGCTGCCCCATACCTGAGGTCTGGTTATCCCCGGGCAGCTCCGCCAAGCACTGGTGGCGCTCTTCTTCAATCTCCTGCATGATGCTGCACTCCGGACGTGTGCTGGACACCTACAGAAAGAGTAGAGAAGAAAAGAGTGAGGCCAACCATCTCAAGGATGCGTTCCAGGTGATTCACGGCCAGCCGAGCTCTCTCGGGTCGCTGCACAACAGGGATGTGCATCCAGCCTTATTTTACATGTGCTTGAGGGAAGGGAGTACAACCCAGTGACAGCTGAAAAAACAGGATTTCCCTTCTTGCCTTCCTTGAAAAACCTGCCTTTTTCTGACAACTAGGAGCAGTTCTGCTTCGTTATTCTCTGGGAGCCCTGCTTGACTAACTGAACACCAGCAGCTATCTAGGGCAGAAAGATGGCAGCTTTAAAATCCATGCCAATAGCAGCAGGAYCTCTGCTTACACAGTTTATTCCCTCCATGCTCACGTAGTCTGCCTTCTGGCTCATGCTAACTCAATGCGGAAAAAAAGCCAAATCAACGGCTAAGAATGAAATCTCAGATGCAGATTAAGAGATCAGGGAGCTAAAAAGCAGGAAATTCCCAATGACAAAACTTTTTCCCCCCAAGTGGTTTCTTCTCGGTAAGATCTAATTATATTATGTTTGTAATCCAACAGTGTCTATAAAGGCCCAGGTAATTAATCAGGGACTCCTTACATCACATACTTTATGAACTACCTCAATCACTAAATGTGGATCGTAACAATCTGCACTCCAAAAAAGGAGCCAGGAGCTACACAAGAGGCTGCATAATACAATTTTGTTAGCGTTACCAACATGCTCTCAATTTGGAGGGAATACCTGATTTCTCTGCTATGGCAATAGCAAGTAGAAATCTAGGTACCATTCCTCAAGGCGCTGTATGAAACCAAACAAAAAACACCTCATCTTTCAAAGAGTTTGCATCCAGCCGGAGAAACCTATTTAGAAACTCAGCCGCAAAGAGAAATGATGTGAAGAGAGCAGCAGTCACAGCACGAGGTTATGCAGTCACTGTTGACCGCAATGTAGGAAAAACATGAGTTGAGTGAGCTTCTGGGACAGATCTGAGGAGCACAGGAACAGCCTTTTCATGTTGGAACTCACTGATTCAGTGTTTGCTATTGTTGAGTTTGGGAAAAAGCATACATTTTTATTCAAAATAAGCATAGAAAGAAAAAAAAAGACCTTTTCATACTTCTCATTTGAAAATGTGCATGTTATTTTTCTACCCATATATTTGCCAAACAAGTTTTTAAGACAGAAAGCCCAGAAATCCTTTGAAGGAGCAATTGTTTAATATAAGTTGCCCTTTGGATTAAAATTATAAAGCAATTTAGCATATTAACTTTTATCCTCACCATCTCCTATTAACCCAGCCTGGTCTCTTCTCTCTTCTACCACATGCCTTGCTCAGATTGTAATTTTCTTTAGGTTGGGAATAGGCCTTCATTAGTAGTGTGTAAACAAATGTTTTTTGCTAGCCTGTAAGGGGGTGAATAATTTGGAGATGTCTTGATGCTCAAAAGTTTCCTTTTCCCAAAGAGAAACAGATCTAAAAAAATTTTATTCTTGCTCATCTGAAATACCATATACTCATTTCGTTTTAACTTCTAGTGTTTCTTCCCCTTTTACTTTATCTTTAAAAAAAAGTGAGGGGTTTCCAGAACACTTGCTTAAAAAGAAAGATTGAAATGTTCTGTTTTCAAAACATTCTGTTTTTTTCCAAGGAAAGTTAAAATTCTCTGGACTTAAACTATTGCCAAATTCATCTCACATCTATAAATAGCTTGGGTTCACTTTATAAATTAATTCATACAGCTCCAACTTTGATCAGGGTTCGAAAAGCACTTTGTACTTTCACAACATAATTTTACAATTTTTTATGCAGCAAATTTTCTCCCGAGCCCATTAACAAGTACTTCACAGCTGTGTCTCCCCTTCACTAAAAATTCAAGCCTAGATTAGTTGATTGCATATTTACCTCTATAGCTTGATATTTACTTCTAAGAAAATGTTTTATTATCACCTTTCAAAAAACAGAGGCTGATGCATTGTTAGCATTCTGAAAAGTGGGCTCTTGACAGAGTCAGGTAAATTTGTACAGCTGTAATGTAAAAAATGTTGCCTTTCTCAATCCAGTCCCAGAGGAAAGGCATCTGTGTTAGGCAAAAAGCGCTGGAAAAAACAGCGTTCAATAACTAAAACCCCAAGACACAGGCAATCTGGCTTTTGTAGGGCTGGTGCCGACTTGGCGTGAGATTTTAAGCCAGGTGGATGGCTCTAAAGACTGAAGAAGTATTTGGGTGCCCAATCCCCACTGCTTTCAGGAAGAGCTGGACACTGAGGTGGGATTTAGTCTCCTGAATAGAGGTATCTAGTCTCAACCGAGATGTCCTAGGGTATCCCTCCTGGCCAACAGCCTTCACTCCAGGAGGGCATGGTCCCACATAGATCCTACCTGGCATCTGCCAGTCCTATCCAGCTGCCCTCAGATATGCTAAGCTCTCTAAAACAGCRCTAGATACCTATGTTTACGGTGGGGATGTATCTCACCTCATTTTAGCTGGAGAAAAGCTATGCGTTTAGTCTGAACTAATTTTTACCCTCCCTTCTAGTCAACACCATCAGCCAGCGTCAGCCCTGGAGGTGTTCATCCCCCTTTGCTGGCTGTGGTTGGACCAGTTCAGACTGAAAAAAACAACTGTTTAGCTGCAGAAGGTCAGCGATGTGAATTTAATGCCTAAAGACCTTTAACTGAATCAAGGTCAACAGACACTCACATTTGAGGCCTTCTAATTTATGGCTCATTTTCCACACTCACTGAATAAGTAAATAAATAACTCAGACAAACGCAGCAACCCCTTTCTTCCTCYCCAGTGATAACCCTACAACCTGCATACTGCAACTGCTGTTGCTGCAGGCCAGAAAAGCCAGCAGAAAAACCACAGTTTTGACTATGATTAGGAAACAAGAGAGTGTTCCTTTTTTGTTGGCAGGTCAACAGTCCAGCTGGTGGGATGGTGATAGGGCAACGCATTCGATTGCCTTAATTCATCTCCCAATTGACAAAATGCTCATGACTGAACAGTTTCCAGTAGAGCTGGGAATTTTGCTTGCCAAAACGTGTTTTCCCTGGGATCAGAGGCTAAATAACACTCCTTCCTTGATATATTCCTTCCCGAAAAGGCTGAAGCGGACTTTCTGGATAGCTTGGTAAGAGCTCACTTTACTTATTCCCCAGCTCTTTTTTTTTTGCCCTGTGGCAAGTGCAGTGATTTTGGGCTTTGGCATCCTTCACAGCAGCAGGCAGATGAGAACACAGACATGTGGCTGAAGACTACACCAATTCATGTTTCCTACACAAAAAGTGTAAATAAAGGGAAAGTGTGACCAGCTTTGGTTACTTCACATTGACATCTGCTAGTAAACAGTAATCCAGTTTCCTGGGTATATCCAGGATGTGTAGCTAGCTGAAAAATCAATAAAATCTCCCTTGCTAAGCTCTTCTGGAATGCATGAGGTATCATGTAAGAATTGTGCTGGATTTGTCAGGGGCTGTTTTTCCTGCAGGCACTCTTAAGTCCTTAGCAGAAAGACGAAGGGAATATTTTTCTGGACATGATTTCTGTAGCTCTGAATTCTGCAGCAACTCTCATGTGGAATTATCCCCAAAGTCTTTGTTAATGAGAGTTTTCCTTCCCACAGGATCCCAACAATTATTAAGAGGATTACTGCACAGTCTGCTACTGCAAAGAAAGGCATTGTGCACATTTTTTAATTAAATACAATTCAAAGGATTGTCAGAGTCTGAAGGAGCCACAGAAATATTCAGGTCTCATCCATGATGTCTGTCTCCAGCAGGACCAGGGCTAACCATGGGCCAGCTCCTTTGCTCATATGGCAACTCTGCAAAGGCAGGTGGGATCCACAGTGATGCCACAGCTGTAGGCACACAGGAATACAGGTCCACGAGAAGTAACTGGGCTTCAGCACCTCTCTGTCCCTCAATCCCAGAGTGTTCCTGGGCTCACCTGGAGCTCACTGCATGGAGACTCCAGCAGAGAGGCTTGGCCTTGGGTACCAGAGTTACCACAGTGATAACTGGATTTGGAATCAAACAGGAAAGGAGGAGAACAGAAAACCCTATGGAAGATGAAGTTACATCCCTCACCCATTTCTGTTCAGCTCCCAGAGCCTTCACGGCAATGACACTTGGGCATATTTCTGCTAGTTATCTGAATAAAGATACCTTCCTGGAAGCTATAGGAGGGAGTAACAGTGTAAAACAAGAGCATCCATTGCCTTCCTACAGTTTCTATAACACAGCTTTGTAGTCACTGCTGTAGGTGGAGATGAAGTCTCTCAACCCTTTTCCATGTGGACAACAAAGAAAACAAAACATTTTAGTAGGTAGGTCTTAGTTCTGACAGTCCTATTTTTTCCCCCTCAGTCTCAGACTAATTCAGTGCTATTTCAGATGTCAGGACAGCTGAACAAACAGCAAAATTACATCAGTAGATTCTGGATAAGAACCAAGACTCAGCAGCATAAACCAAAGAAGCTACTCTGGCTAGGCTATGTCAGAAGAAGAGCTTCAGTCCAGTCCTTCATTTGTGCTCATTATTTATATGACCACGGGACTGAAGGAACCTCTTAGGCAACAATCTTGGCTCATGATTCCTTTGACAGCTTCATCCAGCTCTTAAAATTAGATTTGCAGTTTCTTTTTAGTTTCTTCCTTTTGAACATCCTCAGGAAAATGGAGTTTTATTCATAAAAACCCTCTGAATGAACCAAAAAATACAATGGTTCAAGAGCAAGAATGAGCAAAGAGAGTGGACCAATGGAAGATACCAACAAAGGACTTCTGTCTTCACCTATGGGTAACACAGTTTCTAAAAATAACACCGTCAAAGCTGAGAGCTGCAAAAGCTTTCGTGGCCTTGACCAAAAAAAAAAAAAAAAAAAAAGACATTAATCATTTATGGAGAATTATAATTGTTTGTTCTACTAAAGGACCTTTGCCTAAGGATGCAAAAGCACATTACAAATATGTCATGACAGCATGGGGAAGTGAGCGTTAGACACCAGTAATATAGGCATAAACTGAGAGATAAGGCCAAGTTCAAAACACATCAAACACCCTGTGTGGCCTTCATAAGGTCAGTAAAGAAACTTTAGTTTCACGATAAATTGTGAAAATAATTACTTTTTTTTTTTAAGCAGAGACAGGCTATATTCCACTGTGACCTCTACTCATGTTTTAAGCACACTTCACTGCAAGTAGGCCATCTGTAAGGGACTCTGAGTGCGAGGGCAGCAGCATATGTCCCTAGGAGGTTTTTCCAAATAAAAGAGGTCCAGGCAAATACCCAAGTATCCTGACTCTCAGTTTGCTGTTCAAACCACTCCATTTTATGCTTCTGCCAAATACAGTCATGCCAATAACAGATCTATCATTTGACAAGGAAAGCAGATGTTCTTCCTGCTCATCTAAGCAGGCCCTGTCAAACAAAGGCAGCTTGCCCAAATCAATCCATCAGCTCGGAGGCATGGAGACTTCATTTAGGCTGATTGTCCCCTCTGTGCAAACAGGGTTGGAAGATCATGGAAACACGTGCAGAGCATTTTGCAAAGAGCTTGGAGACCCAGAAGAAAAGGGAAGCTGAGCAGCTGTGTTGCTTAACTCCTTGGTGACAAGCTTGTATATCCCTCTCTTGGAAAGCAGAGCTGAACTAGGGTCTTAAGCAGGAAGCAATACCCAGGCACTGGAGTAATGACACGCAGTATATTAAAAGAGAGGCAACTCTTCACTAAATTCCCTCTACTGAGTAGGAGGGGGTCCTGACGGCTGGATAAGCACATTTAGCTCCTTAAAATATCATCTTGAGTAGGTAAGTATGAATTTCCTTTTCAGGAAGCTCAGAATGAAGGATTTTAATTCAGGCTATTGCAGAAATACAGAGAAGCCATAACACTGAGATCAGTAGTGTTTAGATCTACAATTCAGGGCACAGAGGAGCAAAATGTCATGGTATCTCTGTTATGGTTGCAGAAAAAAACCAAGCAAGAAAGGATAGTTATATGCCCAAGATTACACAGGAATAGCAAAGGAAGGAAAGAAGGGGACTCCGCTATCTAGCTTTTGCAGTAATCAGAGGGCAGCAAAGTAGCTCACAGGTTGCCCTGAAATACTGGTCATTAACTGCTTTTAATTTACTTTAACCTTTGAGTCTAAAGAGCAGAGCTTGGTTAAGGAAAATTTTGCTCTTYTACTTAAGGAATATCTGGCATCTGGGTTCATAAACTGATCAAACCTTCTGGAGGAAATTCAGCTCCAAAGCTTCTGTTCAGTCAATTACAGAAAGAGCAGGAAGACAAATGCAATTCCCGTTCAGAACTCCTCAGCTCCCAGGACTCAGCTGGGGAGCCACTGAGCCAAATGTACATGTCTACARTATGGACATCTACATCTGAGTAGTTCAYGTTGATTCTCCTTCCTAGTCTGTGGAGAGAAACAGGCACTTGTAGGCCATGATTCACTTTATAACTGTATACTTTTTAACTGTCTAAACTGTCTAGGAACTGTCTAAAATAGGTTAAAWGAAATTTACTTTATACCATTACAGAAAGGGAGACTTAAGCAACTGGCTGAGGAGTGGCTATCTACACGKCCGGTATCTAAAGTTAAATGAGATAAACCCCACAGATCTGGGCTCAACTCTAAACTGAACAATTATGCTCCTAACAGTCCCATCCTTACCCAGCATACTCCAAGAAGAGATGTGAGATGGTAGTTGGCAGGATCCCTGTTGAGAAGTTGGGTGAAAGACTGCTAAGTGCTCCAATACATTTACATGATTGGTTGTTTCAAGATATATTTACTCTGAAATGCTGTTGTTCCAAAAAAGGTACCTGGCTTCATGAGAATGAGGTGGTACCTGTTAATCCTGTCCTGAACTGCTGCCCACCCAGCACTGGGTCATCTCCTGAGTAGCCACCTCTTGACTGCTGTGCACAGAAGAAAGGGTCCCTCATGCAACTGCTGCCTCAGAACAAAGCACTGAGTGGATGTCTCAGGAAAACCTGCCAGTTGCTTGTGTTCGCTCCTGTCTCCTCTGTCCTGGTCCATACCC
This sequence comes from Apteryx rowi, assembly GCF_003343035.1. NCBI lineage: Eukaryota > Metazoa > Chordata > Aves > Apterygiformes > Apterygidae > Apteryx > Apteryx rowi. Next base: position 1,900,448 of record NW_020447297.1, on the reverse strand, counting down.
TAACTCCTGACAAAGCCTCYATCGATCCAGCTCTGCTTCTTGCGCTGGTCAATGGTGGGGAGCCTGACCTAGTCCTGCCTGCTCCTCATTGCATCTCCTGGTGCTTCACTTCACTCCAGCCGTGGCACCTGACTCTCATTTTCCTCCCAAACCCAACTCAGATGTAACCAACCACCCAGAGCACCTGCTGTAACATGGAAGAAGGGTTGGATTGATCCCAGATCTGCTCAGATGGTCCCAGCAAGTTGCCAGGCTTTGGCTGGGGTAGAGAGCAGAAGAGGTTCTCAGATCCAGAGCAACAGAGGCTGGTGGTCTGAGCAACGCCTTGGGGAGCTCACCGCCACATTAGAGTGCAGTTCAGTGTGGAGGCTGTGACAAAATAAGAGATTGATGAAAATTACAATGCAGCACCCGTGGTTTCTTCCCATGAACTTCATGTTCTCAATCAGACCCTAGATCTCTCCCACTGTCTGGGAGTCGTATACACAGACCATGTACACAGTGTTTGACAAATAGGACTCCACAAGCCTCTCATGAGGCAGGCATGCTATTGGATGTTATTTATAACCAGGGAGCTACAGGATAAAGAAATCTAGATTTCTCTAGTTCTCAGAATTACTGTGGTTGTCTGGTTTGAGAAACCATGGTTTTGGTTGGTAACATGGGCAGCTCCTTTTAACCTTTAGAAGAAYTGAAAGCTCTGAGAATGAGTAGAAATCCAGTGTCAGAGGGAAACCTGCACTATGAGAAGAGCATAGGCAGGAGTGACTGCCACCWGACTTGCTCACCTTTCATGCTGGGAACTCTCAGAGCTGCACTAAGAAGCAGCTTCACCTGGAGCTCTACGGCTGTCTGTAGACCACACTTCCCATGCACACTTTTTTTTTCCCCCTCAGCCTTTTCTTCACACATCTGGGGAAGGACTGTGAGCAAGCAGGGTGGCAATGTTACAGAGCAGTTTAGCAGCCAGTGTCCCAGGTATGGCTTTTCCTATGCAGAATAGGTACTTTGAGGCTCAGTGGCAGCCAGCAATGTGGATGAAAGATGGCATTTGGCATTTACAGGGTGCCCTCTCCTTACTTTGCAGGGCACGTGCAGCCTTAGCATCTCCAGCTGAACAGTCAAAAACAGAGACATTCAGTATTCGGAGTACTCAATGACTGCAATTTTCCCRAGGTCAGTGAACAGTTAGTGACTTCAGAAGATGCATCTTCCAATCTTGAGACCCAGCAATCACAAGAAAGAAAATACTGGATCAGAGCACAGGTCAGTCAAGCTCAGTATCCCTTCYCCAAGGGCAGTCAGGAGGAGATAAAGAAAGAAGAAATATAGAATGCATAGGAAACAAGGCATTGCATATAATAATCTCTGCTATCACAGAATCAAGAATGGTTGAGGTTGGAAGGGACCTCTGGAGATCATCTAGTCCAACCCCCCTGCTCAAGCAGGGTCACCTAGAGCACGTTGCACAGGATCACGTCCAGGCAGGTTTTGAATATCTCCAGAGAAGGAGACTCTACAACCTCTCTGGGCAACCTGTTCCAGTGCTCTGTCACCCTCACAGTGAAGAAGTTTTCCCTTACGTTCAGATGGAATTGTCTGTGTTTCAGTTTGTGCCCATTGCCTCGCGTCCTGTCGC
>NW_020447297.1:1894815-1895849 GCF_003343035.1 Apteryx rowi | reverse complement strand
TACAAGAGGATCCTCCATAGCCACATCCCATGTGCACTTCCCTGGCTGCATTCACCTGCTGGAGGCAACCTGACTTGAGCTGTCTTTTGCCAACTACCCTGGCACTATAACTCTCCCCTTCCCTCGTCTTTCCTAGTTTAAAGCCCTCCTTACCAGGTTGGCCAACCTGTTGGCAAAGACCCGCGTGCCCCGCTTAGTGAGGCAGATCCCATCTCTCCCCAGCAGTTGCTGATCTTCAAACAGGGTCCCATGGTCGTAGAAACCAAAACCCTGTTGCCAACATCAGTGGTGCAGCCAGTCATTAACTTGGAAAGTCCRTCTCCTCCTCCTCTCATCCATCCCCCTCACTGGCAGGATTGAGGAGAAGATGACCTGGGCTCCCAGACCCTTGACCACCAACCCTAGAGCTCTGAAATCCTGCTTGATGGTCTCCAGTTTGCCCTTGGTGTCATTAGCGCCCACATGGAAGAGCAGCAGTGGGTAATAGTCYGAAGCGTGGACAAGCCTTGGCAGTCTTTCCATGATGTCTCTCACATGAGCCCCTGGCAGGCCACAAACCTCTCTAGACATAAGGTCAGGTCGGCAGATAGGTGCCTCCGTCCCCTGCAGCAGGGAGTCCCCCACAACAATYACCCGCCGCTTCTTCCGGGCGTTCCGGCAAGGCAYGGGGTCTGTTGTCCCAGTTACTCCCCTTGCAGYCATGCCCATCTCCTTCTCATCCTGGAGGGCACTAAACCTGTTCCTGTTCTTCAGCTTCAAAGATATGATATATGCCCTCCTTTCAAGCTGTCACCATGGTGCCTTTTAAAAATACACTCAATGATAAAGTTTTAATCTTCTTAGCAATAAATACCTTCAACAACTTTTTTTTAAACCAACATCAGGACCAACACCAGGGGATCTTACTCTTCATATGCCACTTTCCATCCTGAAAAAAGTGCCCCTAAGAGGTGTTTGTGCTTCAAGATAGAGCCCCCAAAATATAAAGGTGTTGGGAAAAGATAACATTTGCTTATAGTACATTAAGAGACTGG
>NW_020447297.1:1888281-1894715 GCF_003343035.1 Apteryx rowi | reverse complement strand
CCAAAATTATTTAATCAGCAAGGCTATGGGTGAGGATATTACTTATAGATTTATAAGGCATCCTTTATAAAGCATCAGAGCTCACTATAAAGAGATCCTTCATGGATGGCCAGAGGAATAAAACTGTGTCTTCCAGAGAGAAGAGCCTACTGTGATGACCTCCATACTGAGGCTGCATTTCAAAACAAAGGATTGCTCCTGATAATGAGGAACTCAAGAGTACTCCAATGACTCAGAGCCATTAGAGCTATCATCTTTAATAAATCAGGACATGGCCATTCCTCCCTTCATTGGCTGGGGTTTAGAAGGAAGCAAAAGAGTAGGTCACTTCCTAACACACGTGAGAGAGTGCTAGGCTAGGACAACTGCAGGGAGCATTGCTGCAGTGAAGAACAAAGACTCACAAGAATGGGGAAAATCATTCGGGGAGGAATGGAAGAGATCCTTACCCTAGGATGTGCATGATGGACAGACAGAGATGGCTTTGATTTAGAAGAACAGAACATGCTAGAGATCACTATATGGTTTTCCGAAACTCTCCTAGGTAAAGGCTGCTAATTACATTTACGCTTGGGAGCCTCAGATTCAGCAGTTGTCTTTGATATCCTCACTGTACCTGGTAGACAGTCTATACAGAGAATTCAGTCTATCAGAGCAATTGATAAGGAGGCACATATTCTCATAAGGACTTAACGGACTGACTAAGAATGGAGATTTTTAGGAAGGACTAACATTCCTGGAGGAGACAGTAAACAAGACCTGAAACTATCAGCATTCACTCTGCACAGTTTTGAAAGGTCTCTGTGAACGGTTAGTATGAAAGTCACTTCTAGTTAAACATGGGAATAATTCAAAGTGTTTCCATGCTTCCTTGCTGAAAAGAAGGATTTAAAGCTACAGGTTAAGATGGTCATAATATGAACCTAAGAGCTTTGGACACACATGAAAATCTTAAAATTCAAGTTGACACACACTCGCATGTACTGTCTAAACCAGGCATGCATAYGGCATCGCCATTTGAAGAGAGCACTGATGCCTTCCTAGGAGCCTGAGGGCCCCACCTAATACATCTGAAACAAAGCTGACAGCCCCACCACCTTCCACTTAACAACACTCAGCAAAGCCTGGAGATCCCGGAATACGAGGCTGCTGTGACTGGGGCCGCACCTTAAATATCAWCATTTCTGCTGAATACATGGCTGAGCTTCAAGTGAAAACGATGAATAAAGTGAAGCGTCAGGTGCTAGAAATACCAGTGTTACAAACCAAAGCAGCCCACAGTAGCTAGTGCCATGGTTTGAGCATGGCTAGGCTTGGCCAGGATGGAGTTTACCAGTGGCTTTAAGGAGGCAAGGATTTCACCCTCTAGCTTCTTGTGTGGCCTTTGCTATCCCAGTTTGGCTGCTAGCTATCGCTTTGCTTCCCTTTGCTCCCTGAAGCAAAGTCAACTTGCAGCTGCTTTCCACCACGCAACTAAATTGTGATGAACTGGCTACTCAGGCAGATAATTAATTCCACTTTATTGGGCTGGGCACTTCGTTTTGTCATTCCTTACCTGCTAGCAACACAGCTGGGGAAAAAGTGCAGGGAGAAGCTGTTTCTGCTTTGTCTATTTGAAAAGGAGAACGAACGAGGGCGCAAGTGATGTGGAAAATGATGTGAGCGCTCAGATGGCAGAACTGAATCTTGGCAGTACAGTATCACCCAGACCACTCRAAGGCGATGTCACCAGCCACAGATCTCAAAATGCTTTACGAAGAAAGTGTCTCTAGCCTCTTTTGACAGATGAAGAAACCAAGGCAGAAAACCCCAAATCGTCCAGSAAGCCAGTAGTGTAGAAAAGATCCCTCAAGATGTGTCAGTCCAGGCCAGTTTTGTGTGGCTGTCTCTCCAAACACCTTCCCAAGATAAGATAGAAGAAATCACAAAAATACTTAAATACCTCACACTCTTTGAAACAAGATTTGCACATCTCTAAAAGACCTTTCCATGTGCCAGTGCACACTGATGTCCACCCCCGTCAGAGGAGCTGTCACACTTTGTATAGAATATTTAAATGTTCTCCTCAGAATACCTGGCTCAGCCAGCAAAAAGTCAACAGAGAAAAAGAGAATTTGGGTGGAATAAAGAGGGAGAAAGGAGTCAATCTTTGTTCCCTGGGACAAAGGGAAGAACTTCAAATCTCACTTTAGGAACACTAGATAATCGGAAACTAATAGATGAAAAAGATAATATCTGAGATGGACTGGAGGAGAGATCAGAACAGCTGGACAGAATGGCAGATGGCTCTGGGAAGAAAACATTGTTTAGAGCAGTAGAAACAGTAGAAAACCTACGAGAATTGCTAGAAGTCTAGTCCTTGCTATCAAGACCAACTCAGTTAAGCAGAAAAGTCTTTCAGCATCATGAATAAAAGTAGAATGCCACCAGTGTGTGTGGGGGGGGAAGTGAGATTGCTGTGCACAGCGCTGAAATTAAAGACACAACGAAACATATCCCAAACAAATGTGAATTCGCATGCAGCCCCCCCATCCCTTTYCATTTGTCCACTGACTTCTCCAACTATTTTGAGATAAAAATGTAAGTTTGTTAATGCAAGGTGGAATAGTGATACACAGTGACTTCTCTTGCATAACTGAGAAGAACAACAGAGCTGACTGAACACAAACAAGGGTATGAAAACTGTTACATATGAGGTGAAAGCCATTCAAAAGAGAACATGCTCAAATTAGATAGTGGGAATGGTACCATCTGACTGAAAGTCAACAAATTCAATTTTTTTGTGCATCAGAAGGAGGAAAAAGGATCCAGGCACCTCTCAGCAAGTTAATCTGAGCACAAAAGTACACAAAACTTTTGAACACTACTTGAAGGAAAGAATAATTGGGAGAACGGCAGCAAGCAGAGATTTGGATAAAATAGATGTGGTTTATCAAAAGTAAATCATGGCAATCTAAGCTGATAGCTTTCCTTGATAATGTCCCTGGGTTTTTTTTTGGACAGAGGAAAATCAGTGGATCTAATCTTTCTTAACTCCAGTAAGCAGTCTGATGGCATGCTGAAAGGAAATGACTGCCACTATAGATGGTGGAGATTAATACAAGAACTGGAAGGCAACTAAGGCAGTGGCTAGTGGGAAGAGGCAGGTTGGGTGAAAGCAGAAATACAGAGGTTTGCAATGGTGTTATTTAAGGATCCAGCTTGAGACAGATGCCAGTTAAAATTTTCTGAAAGATTTTCTAAAATCATCATTTGCTGATGACACAAAGCTGGGAGGCCTGGTCTACACAGAGGAAGAACAGCCGATGCTCTTGATGACTGGCTTTATTAATTAGGGAATGAAACACAGTGCTAAAAAGAAAGAGGAAAGTATTCAGGAGGCTACTAACAAAAAGGTCCATGAGAACAGGGAACCCTCTCAGCTGGAAATGACGGAGCAGAAAGCCCTGGTAGTTCAGTCAGTCACAGGATGCTTTTGAGCTGCCAAGTGGAGAAGAAAAACACTAAAAGGTTCTTTCCTCATCGTACCTCAAATTATCCTCAAATTACACAGAAGAACTCCGGAACTCAACTCAAACATTTTCAGATTAAACAAAACTGTTTATTTTGGTGATTAAACAAATCCCAGGTTAAGGAAATGGGGGGGGGGGGGAAGCTCCTTCTGAGGTCTCAGCAAGGTAAAAGTGTGTTCATATTGTGCAGCACTTGGAAGAGATTAGGCTGCAAAGTCAGAGATGTGTCCAAGCCCCTGTTACCTCTGATAGCAAGAGTTTCAAACACAAACCTGCTCTGAAGCTCAAAAGCACGATTCAGAATGAGGCGCTAGTGTGTGATCAAATGTGAGCACAGCACCCAGCCCAAGGGGAGGACACAAGCCTTCTTGTGCCGTCAAAACTCTCTGTACTGACAATCCAACATTTTCCTTTTGTTATTCTTCGCCTCCCTGAGATTCACTCCTTTCAATACTGATGAGAAAGGACTCATTGCCCATGCTGATGCTGGCCACAGCGAGAACAGATCTAGCTACAAATGAAAGAGGTACAGAGCAGGAGGAAGACACATGTCAGGAGGATGACACCGCCAAGCTGTATGGATCTGTCAGTTCTCTAAAACGGACATGACAGGTCTTCTCCTGCCTGTCCAGGACAAGACCAGGAAGATGGGGCTAATGCTCTATGGAAAGAGGGACCTGCAGCCATAGCATTTGGATCAGACACTACAGAAAAAATAGTGCTGTTTAGAGAAAGAAGAGAAAGGGGCAGACAGGAATGTTCTAGGTCAAGGAGTATTGAGCTCTTGGAAAGCCACATTTTAGCAACTTTGGTGGTGTCACTAATACAGAAATGCTGGTGTTTTAGCTCTCATCTTTTTCTATAGCAGCTGAGTTTTCTTTCTCACTCAGCAAAAAAAGGCCAAATGTCCCCAGCTAAAGAGAATAAAGGTGCCACCAACTGTGTCCACTGACCCAGCCTAAATGAGTTTTTCATCACCCGAGCAGCAACTGCAGCTGAAACATCAAAAAAACAGAGATCCCTAACTTTCTCTGGCTCACGTACAACGAGGCTGACTAAAACATTACAGGCTACACTAGATTTTGTTCTTACTGCCGGCTGTTCCTTTAACCTCCTAACTTTATCTAAAGAGTACAGGGGAGATGAGAATCCAACACATACAAGGATTGGGACTGCTGTGCTCAACTACGGCTCCAGGCAGCTGCCCATTCAGAAGACACCACAGATCCGCAGGACCACAGCAGGTTCTCAGCTCCATGTCTGTCACCAACACAGGATGCAAGGAGCCCTTGGAAGATTCCCTTCTCCACATGGTCTCCATCTCCGACAGACCTCTTGTGGCATTTTCTGAACATCCTCACAGACAGCAATGCTCTTTTGTTGCTCCAAAGAGCAGGGGGGTGCAGAACCTGTCACGCGTGTGCAGACATGCCTGCAAATGACCAATGCAGATTTGCCTACAACTGGAGATGGAGGCAAGGTCCCTTAAAAAGGGACAGAAAAGAATAATTTAGAGGGGGGTGATGGTGCCTCTGGTAAATGCCCAGCCAAGCTGCAAACCTCCCCCAAAGAACGAATACTATAAACTGAACTGTAGAAGCAAGCTTTAAAAATGGGGTTGAGTATGAACACAGTGACATGAATTATAAATGAAGAGAGGCTAGCAAAAGAGACTCAAGATAGTGACGGTGAGAGACACAGGATTAATCAGTCCTTCAGAGCCATGAAGCTGATAAGTCTGGATTTTCATCCCTCCTCCATGCCTTAGCACCACCTGTTTGCCCTGCAACTCCTCATTCAGAACCTGATCTCTCCTGGCTCCCCTTCAGCATCCTTTGGTGCTGAATGCTTGGTCACATCAAACCAGGAGATGGCAATGATACCAGATGGGTATCCCAGAAGGTGCAGTCCTGCAGATTAGCTCCATTAATGCTGCAAAACCAGAAAAAAATAAAAAAGAAAGAAGAAAACAAGAAGAAACCAAATTTGGTTCTGGGGAAGAAAGCATGAAACCAAGACAAAAACAATCTTGCAGGCTCCCAACAGCTTCTTTAAGTATTTAAATTGACTATGCTGAGAAAGAAGCAGTAGCATGCTGAGCAAGAGGAATATCAGCAAGGAACACAGGAACCATCTACTCCCCCAGAGGCTGTACGAGCATTCATCTCTAGAGGAGTGAAAGAGGAGGAAAAGGAAAATTGCTCTTAAGAAATCAGTCCTACCTGTAAAAGCCTGTTGCTTATTCCTCCCTAGTGTTATGTGACTTTCAGATACTGAATATAGGTTGGGCTAACAGAGGAGCAGATACTAAGGTGTCCCCTTGATTTCACTGGGATTTCAGTTGTAAAATGACCYTATGAAGCAGCATGACTTCAAATCGAAGCTCAGCTCTTCTGTGCATGCATAAAGAAACTGCTCTGCACAAAACCAACATTAAGAGCTGTCATTTTACTAATATAGCCTAGGAATCTACCAATACTACCCCGATGGTATTGAGCAATGATTTCTTTTACACTAGAAGAAGTTTGAGATACAGATGCTCTGGCAAGCTGAATACAAGAGCCTAAACCCCAGAAAAAGCTCAATCCTTTATTAGTGACATTAGTAGTATGCTTCCAGCTAATAACATGATCATGGCCTGATTAACTACCGCTCTCCACTTAAAGCTGGTGGAAATCTATCCAACAAAATAGCAAAGTAGCACAGGTATGAGTTATCTTTTACTGTTTTGACCAACCTTGGCAGCCTTTCTGCAGGGATTTCACCTACCGTTTCCAGACAGCTGGCACAACACACACCTTGGYTAATTGAAAAAAAAAACAACAGTGAATATTGAGAATGACATTATGAGAATGATTTAAGGTCTGGAAAACCCACCTCACAGTGCAAAAAGAAAGACAACCCAGCTAAAGTTGTCCAGAA